>NW_006399762.1:16656018-16685078 GCF_000299155.1 Elephantulus edwardii
AAAAAAAAGAACCGTATAAAGAAAACTACAGAGCATTTCTGTGAGACACAATAAAAGATCTAAATGAATGGAAAAATATTTCCTGTTCATGGATGGGGAGACTCAATCTTGTCAAAATGACAATCCTATCAAAAGCAATCTGCGTGTGCAACACAGTCTCAACCCAGATACCAAATTCATTTTTCAGAGACCAAAAGGGAAATTGTTAACTTTACTGGGAGAGGAAAGAGGCCCCAAATAAGAAAAGCACTTCTAAAAAACAAAACTGAAATATGAGGAATAGCACCCCCTCACCTCCAAACCTACTACATAGCAGTACTAATAAAAACAGCATGTACTGGTACAATTACAGGCACAAAGACCAACACAACAAAATTGAGAGCCTAGAAATGGACCTTCTATCTATGGTTAAATGATACTTGACAAGGAAATACAACCTATCAAACGAGGAATCAAACCTCTTCAACATATGATACTGATGAAACTGAACTGCTAAGTGCAGAAAGCGGAAAAGGATCCACATCTCACACCATACACAAAAATTAACTTATGGTGAATCGGAGACCTGAGAGTAGAGCCCAAAATCACAAAGTTCTTGAGAGATAAAGTGCTACTAAGTTTAAGAAGCCTAGTCTGAGGTATAAAGGGAGTGCCAAATAAGCCAGAAACGCACAATCTGGAGAGGATAAAATTGATAAATGGGACTTTTTCCAACATGGTGAAAAGAAAACCTACTGAATGAGAATAAATATTTAGCAATATCATCTCAGGAAAGGGTTTCATAATAATATTCCTTGGCCTCCAATAGAAAAAGACTAATAACCTAATTACAAATTGGACGAAAGACTTTTCACAGAGGAAGACATTCAGATGGCCAACAGACACATAAAAAAATGCTCAAAATCACTGGCAATAAGAGAGATGTAAATCAAAACCACAATGAGAAACTATCTCACCCCAGTAGCCGTAGCAAGGTTTAGCAGGGCAGCAAGTAATAAATATTGAAGAGGATGTGGAGAGGTGGGAACTCTCATTTGCTGTTGGTGGGATTGTAAAATGGTACAACCACTCTGAAGAAAATTTGACATGTCCTCAAAAAACTGAATATAGAAACTCTGTATGACCCAACTATTCCACTACTAGGAATATACCCCAAGGAAACTAGAACTGAGACACAAACTGAGATTTATACATCAATGTTCATAGTAGCATTGTTCACCATTGCAAGAACATGGAAATGGCCCAAATGTCACACAACTGAATGGATTGAGAAATTACAGTACACTCACAATATGGAATACTATGAAGCACTCAGAAGCAATGATTTTGAAAAAATACTACACAACTTGGGAGAGACTGCAGAGCATTATGCTGAGTGAACTAACTCAGTCTCATAAGGACAAATACTGCAATAGCATTACTGTAAAAATAGGATAACCAGTAAATATGTATGGGAACCCAAGACAAAAAGGGTTGAAGCTGAATGGTGAGAATGGGTAAGAGCAAAACCACGAGTTTACATGGTTTGGTGGGAGGAGGGATGAGAGGAAGGAATTAAGACTCTGGGTGAAAAGACAGGGTAATGATGAACAACGTCCAATGATGATTAATATTATAAAACATGATGCATGAGAATGATTGTTTGAAACACAGTATCAATGAAGAATAATGTGAGACACAAAGTATATGAACTTAATAAGCAAATTATTTAAAAAAAGGTGATGTAACCTGTGAAGTGCTTACACAGAATCAGACAAGCCTCAGAGGAAGGAGAGCAGAAGATTGAGTTTGGAGCCTCTGACAGATGCTGAATCCTCTCAACTTTTAAAATGTTTGAAAATCTGCAAAGGTTACTCATGTCCATCCCTTGTCTAAATCTAAAAACGTTCCATAGCCATTTTAATTGCATCCCTTGGGTTTAAAGGATAGAGGAAAACTCTGTGAGGGAGGTGACATTTCAAATGGAATATTAACATGGCTCCAGAGCAAGGATTTATTATCAACACAGTCACAGCCTAGATTGTACTTGAGATTTCTTTGTATTAACAGGAAGTAGATTTATGGCACTTGAGACTCTGAATTGTTGAATCCATAATCCCAGATACCCAGCACATAGCATTCATATTTGATATTGTAGGTAATTGCTTTTCGAACAGCAAACTCATAGCATTGTGCTTTATTTATAAGATTCCTGTGGAAGCTATTTCATAACTTGTTCAGAGTCACAAGACACAGAAAATAAGAAAAGGGTGAAAACATGCACCTGAAGGCTACAGCACTGATAAAAGTAGTAGGTTGAATGTTGGGATGGTAACCAGAAACTCAGCACTTGGAAACCACTAGCTGCTCCTCCAGAAAAAAGATGAAGCTGTCTCTTTTCATTAAGATTTACAACCTTGGAAACCCGGTGTAAGGTCACCTTGAACTTTAATTGACTGGAAATCCTTGGACTTCTGATTTAGCTATTCTTAGATAGATCTTCAAGTCCTTCTGTGTTCTTTCCAACCTTTATCTTCCACTGCTTACCACTTACACTCCCATTCAACTACATTATGTTTTTCAAACAAGCTTTGTACTTTCCAAACCCAAGATTTCTTTTTCTAAGAATCCAGTCTTCTTCCTTTAGTGACTCAGCAGTTGAATCATACATCAAGGAGGTCACGTTCAGGTCCTTGAAACTATCTCTTTTCTGTTGCTACCACCATCTCTGCAGCTCTACTTCCATGGGGCAGGATCTTTCATACAGCCTTGACTCTTTTAAACATTTCCTTTTCAAATATGCAATAATAATGCCTGTCTCAGGATTGTGTTAAAGTAGTTAATGAAAGGAAAAGATCTTGAGTATTCTTGTTTATGAATTCTGGCAGTTTTAACCTGGTGCTATTAATTTAGTATTTTGTCTTACAGTAACTTTATACATATACTTTTGCTTATGAAGATCGTAATTTAAAGTGATGATTATATGTTATTTTTGTGTAAGCTCTTGAATTAAGTGTGGTGAATTATGCATTAGACGTTTAATTCATGTTTTAAGCTTTAATTAAGTGACATTTTATCATTTTAACAACACGTCTGTCTTGCATTATGATTATCCCAGACTTCTTGGCAATGCACCAACACCAGATACTTTATTATGTGGCTTGCAGGCCTATAGACTAAGTCTTCTTATTCCTGAAACATCGTTAGATTTCTAGTAGGTTTTATTCCATATGGTAGGAAAGAAATAAGTATTTGTTAAGTCAAAACATGAACACGAAAGAAGAGAGTCTTGTATCCTTTTAGATTCTCTGAGGTGCCAAGAGTTACATATGGGCTTTCTCACTTATGTAAGTGAGAACGTGTTTTGTTTTGCAACTTGAAAAGTTCTTAGAAACTCTGATAAGTGCATCTTACAGAATTTGGGGGTGTGCTCTCTTGTCACTGTATGTTGTTATTGTTGGGTGCCATGGAGTCAGAACCAACCCATAGCTAGCCTGCCAGCAGGTTTTCAGAGCATTAAATCACACAGGAGGAGATTGCCCACCTTTCTCCCTTGGAGCAGCTGGTGGATTCAAACTATGTACCTTGTCACTTCATTTTTACTCATTCAATTATCTAGAACCATTGCTTAGGTTTTTTCTTTCTTTCTGGTTTTGAGTAGCACAGGTCCAGGTGTATAGGTATAATAGTGAAGATCTGTTTGCTCTTTGTTAATAAAGTCTCAAAGGCTACCCAGCAACAGCCTGTTCATTCTATTCTCTTTCCCCAGAAAGAGTGGCTTAACACTACCCAAATTCAAGAAGTATAAAAGGCACCCATCTAGATACTTAGAATTAATGTGTAAAGATTTGAGTTTATTTTTTAAGGTTCCTTTTTCTTAAAGTTAATTCTAAGTAAAATCGCAAAGTAGATGAAAATCATCTTTGGTCGGGCCTCTGTGTGTGTTCATTTCCATTCAGTGCTTTCCTGATGCTTTGATGCTTAAGAACTGGATTCTCGCTGAGACTTTAGTTTGGCTATGCACCACTTGGGATGCAATGACTTTTTTTTTATGTGATCTTCCTGGCCCTGTGTTTGTATCCTCCTGCAAAGACTAATCCAGAAAAAACCTGCCAAAGTATTGGTTACTTTACTATCCACACAAACGGTTAGGAATGTGTCCTGTGGTGTTGGTCCATTGAGATCTGCCTCGAGCCTGTTATTGTTATGTACCATCAAGTCAGAACTAACTCATAGCTGACTATCCAGTGGGTTTTCTGAGGCAGTAAATCACATTAGAAGAGACTGTCTATCATTTCCCGACAGAGTGGCTTGTGGCTTGAAAACCATATGATTGTAGGTTGGTGGCACAATCTTCTGCCACTAAGCCACAAGAGCACCTTGTGCAGCCCCCTCAAAGGCACGGGATCGTAATCCACCAGTCGGCTGATCTATGGGAGAAAGATGAACAATCTTCTCCTGTGCGATGCTACAGAACAACAGTCATCAATTTATGGAAGCCACACATTGAAATCGACAGAGTTTTCCTACATAAGGAGAATCTTAGGATTCTTTGAGAACATTATATTCAGCAAGAAACTGGAAAGTATTCTTTGGAGTGTATTCTTTGTATCCAGAGTTACTGCACTGGGAACCTCCTATTACTATTGTGTGTCATCGAGTTGGAACCAACTCATAGCTGACCCTCCAAGTGTGTTTTTAGAGGCAGTAAATCACAGGGGAAGAGATTGCCCATCCTTCTGTTGAAAGCGCAGCTGATAGATTTGAACTGTTTGCCTTGGGAATGACAATGCAGCTTTTTAACTCTATTCTTGTTGTTGATATGTACTTTCAAGTCTGAATTGACCCATAGCTACCCTTTAGTCAGTATTCAAAGGCAGTATATCTATAGAAAGAGATTGCCAATCCTTCTACCTTAAAGCAGCTGGTGGATTCAAACCAGGTCACTGTATTTACTTATTTAATTATCTAGAAACATTGTTTGATCTTTTTCTTTGTTTCTGGCTCTGAGTAGCACAGGTCAGATGTACAAGTAAATTGTAAAGATTTGTTTGCTCTTTGTTGATGAAGTCTCAAAGGCTATCCAGCAGCAGACTGTCTCATTCTGTTAACTTTTCCTAGCTCATCGAAGTTTATTTCAGGAGGATTATTATAGACATTGGAAGAGACCAAGGAAATAAAATATGTTAAAGATCTCTAAAAAATTTGTTGTTGTTAGGGGCCATCGAGTTGAATAAGACTCATAATGACTATGAACAAAATATCTGAAACCAGTCCTGTCCTACACCATCTTCACACTTCCTGACACACAAGAGTCTATTGCAACAGTCCCCTTTTCAATCCACCTGCTTGAGAATCTTCCTCTCCTTCACCAACTGTCCACTCTTCCCAACATTATGTCCTTCAGCACCTCCTAGTAATATGTCCAGAGTATGTCAGGCAAAGCCTCATCATCCTTGCCTCCAAAGAGCACTCTAGATGCACCCTCTCCAAGACATATCTATTTGTTTTCTTGGATGTCCATGGAATGTTCAGTGCTCTTTTCCAACACAAGAATTCAAAGGCAGCAATTCTTTTTCTGTCATCCTTATTCATTGTTTTCAGGTTTCAGATGTATAGCTAGTATTCAGAAAGACTATAGCCTGAATCATAAGCACCTTAGTCCTCAAACTGACATCACTACTCCTCAATAATTGAGAAAGGTCCCTAACTGCAATGTATTTCCTTATTTCCTGACTGCTCATACCAATAGTAGTAATTGTGTATTCAAACAAGATGAATAAGACCCCAGGAATCTATAAGTTACCAATTGACTTCTTTCAATTAACAGATGCATTCTTGGATACACTCTCACTAGTCTGTGCCAGGAAATTTGGAAAATGACTGTCTTTCCAATGGATTGAAAGGAGGCCATATTTATCCCTATTCCCAAGAAAGGTGATTCAACTGAATGTGGAAATTATAAAAAAATATCATTGATATCACATGCAAGCAAAATACTGTTGAAGATAATGGTTGTAACAGTATTCAGATAGGGAATTGCCAGAATTTCAAGCAGGATTTAGAAAAGGCTATGGCACCAGGAATATCATTGCTGATGTCAGATGAATCGTGGCTGAAAGTAATGAATAACAGAAGAATGTCTGTTTATGCTTTATTGACTATGCAAAGGTGTTTGTGTGGATCATGACAAGTTGTGGCTGACGTTGAGAAGAATGAGGAACCTATGCCTGGAGCAAGAGGCTGCTGTGTGAACGGAGTAGGGGAGCACTGTATGATTTGGAATTGGGCAGGAGTGCATCAGGGGTATACTCTATATCCATACTTGTTCAATCGATATGCTCAGCAAATTATCTGAGAAGCTGGACTCTATGAAGAGGAATATGGCATTAGAATTGGAGGGAGACTCCTCAATAACCTGCATTATGAAAATGACACAACTTTCCTTGCTGAAAGTGAGCAGGATTTGAAGCATTGTTGCAGAAGATCAAGTAATGCAGCCTTCAGGATAGATTGCATCTCAATATCAAGAAAACAAAGATTCTTCCCACTGGACCAATAGGTAGCATCATGGTGGATGGAGAGGAGACTGAAACTGTCAACAGCTTCATCTTGCTTGGATGCACAATTAACACCCTTGGTTCAAAATACATTACCCAGATAATAATCTGCCTTAACCCTACTTAAATTCAAGAATTATACAAGGCACTTGTCAAGATACTTAGAGTTAATGTGAAAAGTTTAAATTTATTCTTTAGAGCACCTCTTTCTTAGAATGAATTCTAAGCAAATTTGGAAAGTGGGTGAAATTCACCTTTGGTAAGTCCAGCTCCTTTCTCTGGATCCTCTGGTTTTGTGCTCATTTCCTGGGCTTTCAGTACTTTCCTGCTGCTTTTAAGATGTAGTGTGCATGGCTTTAATGTGTCTGTGCTAGGAATGCAATGACCTTCTCTTATGTGATCTCCCTGGCCCTGATTTTTTATTTCTCCCACAAAGATTAGTCCAAATACAATCTGCCAAAGGGTTGGTTACTTTACTATCTACAAAAATGGTTAGGAATAGATTCTATGATATTGGTCCATTTAGATTTGCCTCGTCTGTTATTGTTATGTACCATGGAATCAGAACCAACTCATAGCTGATCCTCCCTCCAGAGGGTTTTCAGAGGAAGCAGTGTATCACTTTAGAGGAGACTGCCCATCTTTTCTTCAGAGCAGCTGGTAGATTCAAAACCACATGCTTTTAAATTGGCACCACTACCCCTTGCAGGTCAAGGACTGCAGCTTCCAATATGGATTGAAGCTCAACATCAAGAAAACAAAGATTCTCACCACTGGGCCAATTGGCAGCATCACTATGGATGGTGAAGAGATTGAGATAGTTAACAGTTTTAGTTAGCTTGGCTCCACAATCAACACTCTTGGTAACAGCAGCCAGGAATTCAAGAGACTAATTGTATTGGGAAAGTCGGCTGTGAGGGACCTCTCAAGACTACTGAAGAGCAATGACGTCAGGGTGGAGACTAAGGTGCGCCCAATCTGGGCTATAATCTTCACAATTACGTGCTGTGCATCAGAGAGTTGGACAGTGAATAGGGTTGATAGAGAATTGATGACTTTGAGCTGTGGTGCTGGAGAAGACCGTGGACTGCTAGGAGAACAAACAGGTTTGTCCTGGAGAAGGTGAAGGCAGAATGCACCTTGGAGTCAAGGATTCTGACGCTTCATCTGACATACTTTGGGCATTTGCAAGGAGGGACTGGTCCTTGGAGAGGGACATCATTTTTGACAGAGTGGAGGGGTGGCGAAGGAAAGGAAGACCTTCAATGAGATGGATCATCATCCTGTGACTGGGGCAGTGGGAATAAGTGCATTTGGGATGGCTAGCTTGGCACAGGATAGAACGGCGTTTAGAGCTTTTGTACATAGGGTTGCTATGAGTCCCAAACAACTCAGTGGCACATAACAACAACAACATCACCCCTTGCCACTAAGCCACAAAAGCTGCTGCCAACCTAAAGGCATGGGCATGAACCTAAAGGCATGAATCCATCAGCCAGCTGCTCCATGGGAGAAATATCGGCAGTCTTCTTCTGTGCAACTGACTACATCTGAAAACCCACTGGACGGTCAGCTTCAAGTTACTTCCAATTTGACAATACATAACAACCTTCGTCTGTTTATGGAAGCCATACATTAAAATTGACAAAGTTTTCCTATATAAGCAGAATCACGTAAAGGGTTTTTTTAAAAGAACTCCTTGTTCAACAAGAGACTGGGGAGGACTACATCCTTTGGGCCAGGAGTCCCTGCACTGGAACCCTGCTATTATGTGTATCATTGAGTTAGAACTGGCTCATGCCTAACCCTTCAGTGAGTTTTCAGAGGCAATAAATCACATGGGAGGAGATCGCCTATCTTCCTGAACAGCAGCTGGTAGATTTGAACTGTGTGGCTTTGGGACTATAGCATATCTTCTTACCACTGTTGTGGTTCTTATTATGTGCCATCAAGTTAAAACCAACCTATAGCTATATTTCCAGTGTGTTTTCAGAGGCAGTAAATTGCACAAGGGGAGATTTCCCATCCTTCTCCCAAGCAGCAGCTGGTGGATTCAAACCACAGGCCTTTGTATTCGCAGCACAGCTCTTTCACTACTAGGCCAGCAGTGTTTCCCACACCACCAGAACTCTCTGGTATTCTTAATTACTTGTTGTGCATCTGAAAGCTGGACAATTACAAAGAATGACATAATTGATGGCTTTGAGTTGTGGTTATAGAGAAGAGTATTAAACATACCATGGACTGTCAAAAGAACAAACAGGACCGTCCTAGAGAGGATGAAACCAAGTTGCTCCTTAGAAACAAAGATTTTGAAACTCTGACTCATGTACTTTAGGCATGGTGCCAGGATGGACCAGTTCTAGGAGAAGGGCAGAGGGATACAGGGTAACCCTTTTAGAGGGGATAGAGGAGTAGAAGGTCAGCACAGAAGAGGAGGACCCTAGATGAGATGGATTGCCAAAGAGTTTCTGGCAATTGGTCAGATGTGTCAGAGACAGTGAGGTTTACTCAGGATAGGGCAAAGTTTAGAGCCATTGTTCATAGGGTTGCTATGAGTTGTAGTCAACTTGACGGCACATAACAACATATGACTAGAGGGGAGCCTTATGGGTGCAATGGTTAACTGTTCAATGAGGTATTGAACTCATCTCATTGCTTTACTCTATAAAGACCTGATAATTTCATAAAATTCACAGTTTAAAAGCCTTTTACAGCAGTTCTATGTCATATGGAATCACTGTCAAAAGTGACTTGATGACACATAATAATAACATGTGCCCAAAATGCTACAGCCTAATTCTGAATCACTGCATTGACTTCATCTACTTATAAATAAGGATTATGTAAATAGGATGTTGGAAAGGTACACATCACTGGCACTGTTTTAGCTATATGACTAATTAAACTTATGTTTTGTTTTTTTAAAGAAGAAAATGTAAAAGGAAACTGAAGAATAAAAACTCCCGTTTACCTTTGGTTGAACAATTAAGATAATTTAATGCTTAATAGAATAACTGTTTTGTTCATCTTGAAATGATACTCTTCTATTTTAACTTTTTATGTTTTCTTTTGAAAATTAAGTTTATTTTTACTTTAAGCAAAGTTGACGATTTAGGAGCTATATCCTCAAAAATTTACTTCTCAATTTATTCTTATTCCCTGAAAATTCATGAAATGTCCATATCATTCAAAAAATTATTGCTTTTATGTGTAGTGCTAGGGAAAAGGAAAACAGATTTGTCCTAGAGAGAGTGAAACCAAGTTGCTCCTTGGAGGCAAGGGTTGTGAACCTCCCTCACACATACTTTGAGCATGTTGCTAGGAGGGAACAGTCCTTGGAGAAGGGCATCATGCTTGGAAAGTTGGAGGGTCAGCGTAAGAGAGAAAGACTGGATGAGATGGATTGACACAATAACTAGGATGATGGGTGTAAGTTTTTCAGAGTCAGACTGGCTCAGAATAGGGCAAAGTTCAGAGCTATTGTTCATAGGATTGCTATGAGTCATAGTCATTTCGATGGCACATAACAACAAAACAAAAACAAGAAGATATTTTTTTGTGGCAGAAATATGAACTATCTACTCCCATGCAACTTTTCAGTCTTCACAATCCAGTGCAGGATCCAATGTGAGGTGGTTCTAATTCAAAGGCAATGAAGTGAAAAGATACTTTTAAATGTACATTTTGTTGTTGCAAGAGATAGCTGGTGTCCTAATCCATAGGGAATTGGGCTGTCAACCCAAAGGCAGGCAGTTTGAATTCATCAATTGCTCTGAAGGAGAAAGATGGGCAATCTTCCCATGTGATTTACAACCTCTGAAAACCTGCTGGAAGTTTAATGAGTAAGTTCTAATTGAACAGCAATGAGTGTAAGTTGAATTTTTATTTTTAGTTTGTTTTTCAAATAATAATTCATTATTCAATTTTGTTCATAATACAGCAAATCGCACTGTTGCACATCATTCTCTAAAAAGAGACTTCAGTACTAAAGTGAATTAACTCTCATATAATCAAAAAGCAAACAAAAACTCTCATGTTTGATAAATCACCCAACAAAACATGATGAGTTAGTGTTAAACTGTTTCTTTGTACCCTGAAACTCATGTAATTACTATAACAACTTAAGTCTTCCATATTTATACATTTATAAAAATATATAAGTAAAATATTATTTGTATGTTCTCACCCAAAAGATCCACTAACTGAAAAAAAACATGTGGGGAGTATGAGTGAGACAGTGTCTGACCTCCACTAACTTTACAAGTGGGAACAATCTCCAGACAGAATCAGTACTAAGACTATTTCAATGAGGTTTCATACATGCCCTGTGGTTTCACACCATCTTGTAACAACTCTTAACACCATGCAATTTGCTGATGACTCTCACTGCTTCTCTGCTGAGTTCCACAATTCATTGCAATGGACCCACAGAACTCACACACCATCCTCATGATTATAGGATTTATTAAGTAGATAAGGTTATAGTTCAGATCTGGGGACACTCAGACCACAGTTTTCAGTCAGAACAGCCTTTTCTCAGCCATTCTGCAAAGTGAGCCTCTCTCTATGACCTTGAACCATGAGATTTTGCTTCTACCCTCCTTTGGCAAGTGTTAAACATTTCTGTTATCTCTGCCAATTTTGTGTCACCCTTAGGCACATACTTGCTAATAATCCTGGGCCCAGAGGTGCTCAACTCTAGTTCTGTGAGTCAGCAGACCTAGTGCACTTGGCAATCTCCTAGACATTCACTTGATCAGCAAATAGTTTTGTGGGCTTGTAGTCTACAGTGTCACACCATTCGCTGGCTCTATGCTGCTACTGTCATCCACAATCGCTGTGGCCATCTCTGCTGCCATGTCTCTTTCTCACTGCATCTCTGTGGTGACACAGCTCCTGCTCTCTGATTTGCCAAGTTCTCAGGTCCACAAGATGTACTATACTGGCTCTTCCTTCTTGATGATACTGAGATCCCCATTTTCTACTTCTAGGGCAGCATGATTTAAGCCTGATAAGATGGCAAAACCGACCAGTCCTCACATTAGCATTCTAAACATTTTACCTGTTTTGGCTTACCCAAAGTATCCACCAGCTTTTGTACCCCCACTAAATATTATGATTTCTCCATAATGATAGCACAGCAGTGATTAATAAAAGTTTAATATACTTCTGTTAATAACTACATAATATCGTTTTTAAAAAACAAACCAGTAGTGTTGTTGTAATAATGTTATATTGTACCTGCCATAATTAAGAAGAGAATAATAATTAATCATGGTAGAATAATTAGAGTATTTGCTAATAATCTCATGTTTAGACTTAAATTTGAAAATTAAGTGTTAGAGATTTCTATCTACTGATAACAAACTCTTAGTAATTGAAAGTATTTAAAACTGAGTGATAATGATATTTTATTTAGGCGAGTTTTAATATTATACCAAAAATTTCAACTCAGTACATTTCTAACACATCTTTGGCTAAGTCAAAAGGTTTCATTTAAAGCAGGGGGCTGTCTTTGGGTAAAGTATAGACATATAAATATGTCATGGATCCTACAGTCCTTAATTGTGTTCATGAAAAAACTATGCCTTCACCAAGAAGCTGTTGTTCGAACAAAGCAAGAGAACACTGACTGCATGGTATAAAATTTAAAAAAAGATGTATGTCAAGGCTGTATCTTCTCTCCATACCAATTCAATTTGTATGCTGAGCAAATCATTCAAAAAACTAGACTTTATGAAGAAGAATGTAGTGTCAATTTCAGAGGAAGACTTATCAACAATGTGCATCTTGCAGATGAAACAACCTTGTTTGCTAAAAGTGAGAAGGATTTGCTGTAAAAGAGAAAAAAATGTATATTGGTCAGTTCAATGTGAGTTACATCTCAATATCAAGAAAACAAAAATCCTCATTACTGGGCTGATAGGATGCATCATAATGTTTTTGTCGTTAGGTTGTTGTACCCTTGAGTCAAATACAATTCATAGTGGCCTTATGAACAATGAATCTGAACATTCCCTATCTTGTACCATTTTCATCAACATCATGATGTTTGTTGTTGTTGTTGTTATGTGCCGTCGAGTCATTTGCAATTCATAGCGACCCTATGTACAACAGCCCTAAGCCCTGCTCTATCCTGTGCCAATCAATCTCATTGCCTCTGACACACCCATCCCAATTACCCCGTCATGATAGAGGAGTAATAATTGAAGCTGTCTATTATTTTCTTTTACAAGGATCCACAATTAACACTCTTGGAACCAGCAGTCAGGTAATCAAAACAGTTGGACAAAGAATGAAACTGACAAAAGAAAAATCAATGCCTTTGAATTCTGGTGTTACAGAAGACTACACAATACTTCATGGAATTCCAAAAGAACAAATAAATATGCCTTGGAGAAGGTGGAACGAGGGTGCTTCTTAGAGGCAAGAATGGTGGAACTTCATCTCAGACACTCTGGACATGTTTTTAGAAGGAGCTAGTTGTTGAATAAAAACATCATGTTTGGGAAGTGGAGGATCAGCAAAAGAGAAGACCTTCAACAAGATGACACAGTGAAGTAACAATGGGCTCAAGTGTGTCAGAGATGATGAGGATGGCCCGTGTTAGAGCAAGGGTTAGATTTGTTGTTCATTGGGTCACTGACTTTACTCAGCTTGACAGTACTGAAAAACACCAATAACATGTTTTATGTAATTTTATAAAGTTTCAGTTTCATACAGTACTTTCTCACTAAATATGATCTTAAAACAGATCATTAATACATAACTCTATACAAGTGAATAAAGAAAAATAAATTTGCCTTCCCCCCTCACTTGCTATTAAGAATTCTTGCAGACTTGAGTTCACAGATTCCCAGTTGCTTTTCTTATTGCTAATGGTGGGGGTGTGTATAGGATTCTGGACATGAATAAGCCACAATCTTTCCATTAGAGTGCCAGTCAATGCCTTTTGTTTGTTGTTGTTGTTGTTAAGTGCTCTGAAATTAGTTCTATTTCACAGCTAAATTACATGTAACAGAGCAAAATGTGACCTGGTCCTGAACCACCTAAATTTTATCTAAAGCTTGTCAATAGCTTTGCTTAAAATGATCAAGAATATGAATGCAACTTTCATGATTCTATCCTTAACTTCTTGGCTATTTAAAAATTCTAAAATTTCATTACTAGTTTAAAATATGATGATGCATCCTAAAATGTGATGATATAATAAAATGCAATGATTTATAATTCTAAAATGAGATGATTCTAAAATGCCTCCCAGACTCATTTTCTCTGAGAAGGCACTGAACGTAGACTATGTGCCTGACTAATAAACTTACAAACTTTCACTTGATTTAAACTTTGGTGCTAAGTGTATTTCACACTTCATGTCTCCTCCAAAGGCATACCAGACACAAGAAAGCTTATATTTGCCTTTATAAACAAAGTTTAAAAAAAAATTCAGAAGCTTTCAGTCTATCATTTAGTCCAGTAATCAGTTAAAGTTGTTGGTTGGTAGAATGTTAAGTCTAAAACGGCCTGCAGGCTTTCTATTTCATGAAAGAGACTTCATTACTTTTTAAGGGTTTCTGAATGCTGATTGGTATGTTTCTTTATGGTTGTCACTATGAATTATGCAAACTTGTTTCTGTAAATGTTTGAAGAGTCCACAGAGTAATGAGATGTTTCAAAGTTGTAAAACACTTGCAAAAGTGTTTTTTAATGCTAATTGCTCTACTTTATGAATGTTCTTTAAGTCAGCTAATCATTATCTAGTAGCTACTGTACATTTTTCTAGAGAATATTTTATGATGTTTGAACAGTGATTCAAACAGGAATATTCTGTGGAAGTCGTTTTCCTCGTCACTGGCACTGTACTATCAAAAATATGAGGACATAATTATGGTTTGTGACAGAATGATAATTATGGTTGAGGCAGAATGATGGTATTAATTTTTCTAATTCTCAGAAATTAGTTTTAAGGTTATATTTCAACAAATATACAAATCAGACTGACTTTCTTTTATAATCCTTTGAAGAAATCTAGGGCATAGGGTACAATACAGGAAAAGAAGTGTTTATCTTTTATAAAAGCAACTTATTTCCAGCTATTACTGTAAATCTTTACCACAATTTGACCACACCTCATTTACAAATTATGGCTCTTTTAGATATAAAACCATTTCAACACCCATCTTATCACTATAGGAAAGGAGCTATAGTTTCTAATTAGACCACTTATTTAATAATGACAATTCAGCTTTTTTTTAAAAAGGGCTTTTAAAGGCATTATCTAATTTACCTTTTACAACAACCTGATTAGAAAGGCAGGTGTTATGATTATGAGAGTTTTAAATGAAATGCAGATGTCACTCGATGATTCCCTGCTCCTCGAGAATTCTTTAACCAAGGTCCACAGCATACACACAGCTGTGACTTATCTGAGTCAACACCTATAAGTTTTTTCATACCCTGAGTCCCCTCTTTCCTTTGAGAATTTTTTACATAAAATTTATTTCAATACATGGATTTCACCTGATGGGATGCTTATGAATCAGACAGATGACATCTGTGGAAAGAATTGCTGGAGAAAGAAGCTCTATTAGTTGTGAAAACGAGGCTGGGTGCTGAATTGTGGAACAGACAACCAACTACTCATACGCAAGTTTGAGCTGAAGCTAAAGAAAAGTAAATCAAATCCATAGGAACCAAAATTTGACATTGAGTCTATCCCACCTGCATTTCAAAATCATCTCAGGAACCGATATGAGGCCTTGAACACTAATGCACAAAGAACAGAGGAGCTGTAGGAAGGATATCAAGAATATCATACAGGATATGTAATGACCAAAAGATCATGACAAAGATAAAGGAGGAAGAAAAGACCAAAATGGATGTCAGAAGAGACTCTGAATATTGCACTGGAGCACCAAGAAGCCAAACCAAAGAGGAGAAATTAAGGAGGTGACCAGAAGATTTCAAAGGACAGCACGGGAGGACAAAATAAAGTATTAAAAAGAAATGTACAGAGAGCTGGAGTCAGAATATCAGAAAGGAGAACTCGCTTAGCATTTTTTAAGCTCAAGGAACTGAAGAGGATATTCAAGCCTTGCGTTGCAATACTTAAGGATGCTTTGGGCAGAATATTAAATGATCCAGGAAGCATTAAAAGAAGATGGAAAGAGTATACAGAGTCATTGTACCAAAAGGAATTGGCAGACACAGAAGAATTTCATGAAACAGTGTATAAGCAAGAGCCTGTGGTGATGAAGGAAGAAGTTCAAGCTACTCTGAAAGAACTGGCAACAAACAAGGCCTCACAAATTGGTGGCATACCAATTGACATATATTAACAAACAGATGCTGCCCTGGATGTTCTCACCAAGTTGTGCCAAGAAATCTGGAGGAAAACCACCTGAACAACTTACTGGAAGAGATCAATATTTGTTCTTATTCCAAAGAAAAGTTACCCGAGTGTGGAAATTATCAAACAATATCATTAGTATCATATGCAAGCAAGATTCTACTGAAAATTATCCAAAAATGACTGGAACAGCACAGCAACAGAAAACTTCCTGATGTGAAGGCTGAGTTTACAAGAGGCTGTGGTACTAGGAATATTATAGATAATGTTAGATGGATCTTAGCCGAAAACAGGAAGTATCAGAAAAATGTTTATCTGTGGTTCATTGACTACGGAAAGGCATTTGACTGTGTGGATCACAACAAACCGTGGTTAACTCTGAGAAGAATGGGAATCCCAGAGCACTTGATTGTGTGAAACCTATACCTGGACCAAGAGGCAGTCGTCAGAACAGAGCAAGGAAACCCTGCATGGTTCAAATTTGGGAAGGGTGTACCCCAGGGATGTGTCCTATCTCCATATTTTCAATCTATATACAGAACAGATCATCTGGAAGGCTGGGCTTTATGAGGAGAAATGTGGCATCAGGATTGGTGGGAGACTCATCAACAAGATACGTTATGCAGATGATAAAACTCTGCTTGTTGAAACCAAGGAAGACTTAAAGGACTTGCCGTAGAAGGTCAGAACTGCAGCCGTCAATATGAATTGAAGCTCAACATCAAGAAAACAAAGATTCTCACCACTGGGCTAATTGGCAGCATCATGATAGATGGTGAAGAGACTGAGATTACAAACAGCTTTAGTTTGCTTGGCTCCACAATCAACACTCTTGGTACCAGAAGCCAGGAAATTAAAAGATGAATTTCATTGGTAAGTCTGCTGTCAGGGACCTCTCCAGAATACTAAAGAGCAATGACGTCAGTGAGAAGACTGAGGTGTGTCTGATTCAGGTCATGGTCTTTGCCATTACTGGCTATACATCAGAAAGCTGGACAATGACGAGAGATGATAAATGGAGAATTGATGTCTTTGAGCTGTGGTGCTGGAGAAGAGCATTGAATGCTCTTCAATGGACTGCTAGGAAAACAAACAGATCCATCCTGGAGAGGGTGAAACCAGGCTGCTTCTTGGAGGCAAGGATTCTGAAGCTTCATCTGACATACATTGGGCATGTTGCAAGGAGGGAGCAGTCCTTGAGGGAGGACATCATGTTTGGGAGTGTGGAGGGGCAGTGAGTGAGTGGGAGACCGTTGATGAGATGGATCCATTCAGTGACTGGGATAATGAGGGGAGTTGTGTCAGAGACAATAAAATTGGCACAGGAGAGAACAGGGTTTAGCGCCGTTGTACATAGAGTTGCTTTGAGTCACAATTGACTCAACGGCATAACAACAACAACAACAGCAACATCTTATAAGAAGTCCAGTGGTCTCCTACTTTTGTTAATTACTGAGGATTTACCGTTTTGTAGAAGTTGTATCCTTGATTTCCTCTAGAAACTAATTTCGTCTAGAAACATACATCTCTCCACTGCCACTGAGTTGAATCAGACTCATAGATTTCTGAGAATATAAATCTAAATAGGAGGACACTGTCCACTTCTTTCCTTCCCTCTTGCAGAAAAACTAAGCATTAACAACACTGAAGTACAACAAAGAAATTTTGGGGAAACAAGTTCCTCTCCACTTCTGGAACATAGAAAAATAAGTACGTCTGAGTCAGATAACTACATTTTACAGATTGTAGACCTAATTTCCAGGTAGCTCAGGTGGTCTATTGGCAAGAAGCTGTAATCCCAAAGGCACACAGTTCGAGGTCATGAGCTGCTCCATGGGAGAAGGGTGGAGGGTCAGCTATGGGTCGGTTCCGACTCAATGGTACACAACAACAAAATGAATACCTAATTTCCCTTTCTTGAAACACTTTCTTCTTTCAGAATATTTTGTAAAAATACAGCTGAGCAATTCACAGGTAGTTTGCATGTTTGTACAACACTGTGAGTTACTTCATATCATTCTTCTATAAATGTTTAAAGGAATTGACACATTAGTCAAATAAAAGGAAAGAAGAAGTACTCTTTCGGCCAAACTTTGGTGTGACAATGAGAAATTCCAATCTGGTTACCAGTGGGAAGAAAGAGAATGTTATTAGGTACAGTTGAGTCGACCAGGACTCATAATGATCCTTTGACCAACTAATCAAAACCTTGTCCTACCATGCACCATTTTCACCCTCTTTAGAATCTCTCTGATGCCGAAATCTAGCACAGTTTCTGGCATAGTAGGAGAGTGAGTATTAAATTATCAATTAATTTATTTATTCATTCATTCTTGAGGTGAAAACTAGACATACACTTTTGTAATACCCCTTCTTGACGCTTTCTCCCCTTTCACTTAAAAAAAAGGTTATCATTAACTGAAAGATGAAATTAAAGCCTATAAATATAGTCACAGTCTTTGAGGTAGAATAATCTTTTGGAAGACAGTATAAATTAATACCTTTCAGAATAATAAAAATTGGTTCAATTTTACTATCTCAGTGATACTTAATTTGTGAATTACTGTGTATTGTACTCATTTCTTTCCATTCAAAATATCAGCTTCTGTTCCTTTATTGATTTTCTTTTCTCTTTAGCCTTCCATCCTGGACTTTAGAGTCTCTGTGGATGTATTAAAACCCATATTTTGCCAAATTTATAAGATTACATTGTATTTGTAATTGGGTTAAAAGCAGTGGTATTATATATTCTTCTCACCTCATTGCCGTCAGGTGGGAACTGGCACATACCCACAGGCAGGTTTGCAGAGACTCTAAGGAAGACTCTTCCACGAAGCTGCTGGTGCTTTGAAACTACCAGAGAGGCTTATCCTTTGGGGTGGCACTACAACTCTCTATCAACTACACCACCAGAGCTTTCCTATTAGACTTTGTTGTTGTTTTGTGCCGTCAAGTTGCTTGTGACTCATAGCGACCCTACGTACAACAGCCCTAGACCCTGCTCTATCTTGTACCAATCTCACTGTCTCCAAAACACCTACCCCAATTACCCCAGTCACTGAATCAATCCACCTCTCCTACACTGTTCCTCTACCCTCTCAAGCATGGTGTCCTTCTCCAAGGACTGGTCCCTCCTTGCAACATTTCCAAAATATGTCAGATGAAGCTTCAGTAATCCTTGACTCCAAGGAGCAGCCTGGTGTAAGCCTCTCTAGGATGAATCTGTTCATTTGCTTAGCAGTGCATGGTATATTCAGTACTCTTTTCCAATAACACAGTTCAAAGTTATCAATTCTCCTTCTATCATCCCTTGTCATTGTCCAGCTCTCTGACACATAGCAAGTGATTGCAAAGACCATGGCCTGTATTAGGCACACCTTAGTCTCCAGAGTGACAACATTGCTCTTCAGTACTTTGGCGAGGTCCCTAACAGCACACTTTCCCATCATAATGTGTTTTTTAATTTCCTGGCTGCTGGTGCCAAGAGTGTTGATTGTGGAGCCAAGCAAACTGAAGCTGTCAACAATCTCGATCTTTTCACCATCTATCATGATTCTTCCAGTCAGCCAAGTAGTGAGAATCTTTGTTTCCTTGAGGTTGAGCTTCAATCATATTTAAGGCTGCAGTCCTTGACCTTGTGCAGCAAGTGCTTCAGGTCCTCCTCATTTTCAGCAGGCAGAGTTGTGTCATCTGCATAATGGAGGTTGTTGATGAATCTTCTTCCAATCTTGATGCCACATTTCTCCTCATACCGCTCAGCCTCCCAGATAATCTGTTCTGCATACAGGTTGAAAAGGTATGGAGACAGAACACATCCTTGGAGTACACCCTTCCCAATTTTGAACCAGGCAGTGTTTCCTTGCTCTGTTCTGACAGCTGCTTTCTGGTCCAAGTATATGTTTCGCATTAACACAGTCAAGTGTTCTGGGACTCCCATTCTTAACAGAGTGAGCCATAGTTTGTTGTGATCCACACAGTCAAACGTCTTTGCATAGTCAATAAAACACAGACATTTTCTGGTACTCCCTGCTTTCAGCCAAGATCCATCTAACATTAGCTACAATATGCCTGGTACCACGACTGCTTCTAAACCCAACCTGTAATTCTGGCAGTTTTCTGCTGATGTGCTGTTCCAGTCGTTTTTGGATAATCTTCAGTAGAATCTTGCTTACATGTGATATTAATGATATTATTTGATAATTTCTACACCCTGTTGGATCACCTTTCTTTGGAATGGGAACTAATGCGGGGTGGAGGGAGCGGGAGAAAAATCATAGACTGTAAAGCACAACATGAAGTGATTTAAAATAATAGGGAAAAAAAGAAAACACACAAAACTCTTCCCAAACTCTTTTCCCTTCATTGCTGTTAAGTCAGAATGCCATTGGATTCCCAAGGCTGTAAATGTCATGGAAGGAGGTTGCCCATATTTCTTTCAAGAAGCTGCTGGTGGATTCAAACTGCTACAGAGGCGTGGCCTGGAAGTTAACAGCACAATCTCATACAGAATATGTCACTAAAGCTTCCTTTTCCCAAACTAGAAGACCCATTTCGTTCTTTCCATTTAAAATGTCAGAATACTGGCTATTGATTTAAGCTTTGAAATAAATTCTAAGTTTTTTTATTTGTTCATATGGAATTTCTTAGGCCACTAACACAACAGTCAGTGGTTCAAATCCATCAGACAAAAAGATGGGCAGGTTTTTTGGTTTTGTTTTTGTTTTTTTCCTTTAGAGACCAATCGCTTCAAAAACCCGAAAGGAAGATTCCTATGAGCAGGACTGACTCATCAGCAGTGTGCTTTTGTTGATTTTGTGGTTTGTTTATTATACAGATGATTGCAAAACCACACTAAATTTCAAAATTATTTTTGTAACGAACACTATTAAGAAAACTAGATCCTCCAGATACAGAAGTATGTAATGATACATTGTGAAAATTTGACAACACTTGGATGTAGAACTATAAACTTCTGAGTGTTCCCACTGGCTGGCTGGTCACCTGACTGATAATTTGAAATGCTTGTGTCCTGCCTTCTAACTATGACAGTAACACACAGGACACAAAGGTGGCAGATAAGTGGTGGTGTGTATAAGGAGCACTGAAAAAGAATTGACCCGTTTAAAATACTGTGTTGGTGAAGAATACTGGATAAGGTGGATGGGCTGCTAATAAAAAAGCATCAAATCTGTCTTAGAAGCAGTGTAGTCGGAACGTTCACGAGCAATGCGGATGACAGATTTTGTCTCATGTGCTTTGGACATTTGATTGTTACAGAAGAGCAACCTCAGCAAGAGGAAATGGTACCAATAGCTACCACAATAGACTCAAATATTGTGACTGTGTGGATAGTGCAGGACGCGGCAGTCACTTCATTCTCTTAACATAAGGTCACTGAGTGAGAACCAGTGTGACAACACCTGACACAACAACTGTTATCAATTGATTTTGTAAAGTTGCTCCTGAGGTCACATGATGTCCTTTAAAAAAGCTTTCAAATGCAGGCCTCAGTCCAGGATTCATACAGGTAAAAGGAACTAGACCATTTGTTAAGGTTGTTATGTGCTGTCAAGTTACCTGCAAGCCATAAAGACCCTATGTACATGAGTTCCCTGCTTTTCAATGCTGCATAGTATTCCATTGTCTGAATATACCAGAGCTTCTCTGTAATTTGTTTGTTGATGGGCACTTAGGTTGTTTCCAACTCCTTGCCATTGTGAACAAAGCCACAGTAAACATGGGCGTGCATATATCTGCTTGGGTGGCAGTTATGGTTTCTTTAGGGCTTATTCCCAGTGGTGGAATTGCTGGGTCAAATGATATTTCTATTTCCAATTTTTTGAGAAAGCACCATACAACCTTCCATAGTGGTTGCACCATTTTACACTTCCACCAACAGTGAATAAGGGTCCCAGTTTCTCCACAATGTTTCCAGCATTTGTTGTTTGCTGTTCTGTTAAATTTTACTATTCTGACTGCGGTGAGATAATATCTCATAGATGTTTTGATTTGCATCTCTTTTAGAGCTAGGGATTTTGAACATTTTTTTATTAAAATATCAATTTTATAAAGTTTATAAAGAATTTGGGTTTCCAATTGTTCAGTGTTGTACCTTTCCCTCCCTGCCTTCCCTCCCAAACCCACCTCTGATTGCTTTTTTCTTGGGGGAAAAAGTTCTTTCATTGTTTTACAGTTGTTCCCACCCTCCCCCAGACCACTTTACTATGCAGCTCTTATTCTGGACTCTTGTCATGCCAATGATACCTAATCATATATTCCTTTTATATAGATCTCTCAATGTCAGTAGAATATTATACAAAATGGGTGACCCTGGAGGACATCATGCTAAGTGAAATATCTCAGTCACAAAAGAACAAATATTGCATAGGACCACTGTTGTAAAATGGGACTGATATCAGAGTCGAGGGAAGACTGAGATAGAGACGATAAATAATGTATATTGCATTGAAACAAATAAGGGAGAGAACTGTTTAAAAGGGATCTATGATTAGGTATTATTGTAGTGACAGGAGTCCAGAATGAAGGCTGCATAGTGGAGTGGTCTTGGGGGGAGGGATTATATAATGAAAAAAGAATTTCTCTTTTACTTTTTTAAAGAGAACAGTGAATTAGGGGATGGGGGTGGGCAGGGAAAAAAGTGCAATAATGAATGAATGGATGGAAATCCAAAGTCTCTGTAAACGTTCAGTAAAATTAATTTTAAAATGGGAAAAAACAAAACAAAAACGTATGTACAACAGCTCTGCAGTCTGCCCTGTCATGAACCAGTCTCACTGATTCCAACACACCTATTCCTATTGCCCCCGTTACAGTATCAATCCCTCTCATCCAAGGTCTTCCTCTCCTGCACTGTCCCAACACCTTTCCAAGCATGATGTGCTTCTCCAAGGACTGGTCCCTTCTGGACATGTGCCCAAAGTATGTGAGATGGAATTTCAAAATCCTAGCCTCCAAGGAGAAACTTGATTTCACCCTCTCCAAGACGGACCTATTTGTTTTCTTGGCGGTCGATGGCATGTTCAAGATTCTTCTTCAGCACCACCACTCAAGGACATCAATTCTTCTATCACCCTTAGTCATTATCCAACTCTCTAACAATTAATTGAGAAGATCATGGCCTAGATCAGACGCATCTTAGTCGCTAGATTGACATCATTGCTTCTCAATATTCTGGAAAGGTCCCTGACTGCAGATTTCCTATTGCAATTCATCTTTTGATTTTCTGACTACTGGGGCTACGAGTGTTGATTGTGGAGCCAAACAAGCTGTAACGTTTTTATTTTTTTTTTTTTATTTCTTATAGAACACCTTCCCAAAGGTTCGCTGGTTTGAACCAATCAAGTATTCTTTGGGGGGGAAAAGGACCTAGTAATTGTTTTTGTAAACATGAGAGCGTAAGGGAACTCCATGGAATGATTCTAAACTGTCCTATAGGATTTATTTCCTTTAGAATTGACTTAAAGCCACATAACAATAACTCTCAAAAAATAGAATATAACGTTTGTGTTTTTTCAAATGTACATGAGACATTCACCAGGACAGATCATACTCTGGGTAAATAGCTCTTAAATTAAAAAAAAAATAATTATCTCATTTGAAAGAATTGGTATCAAAGTATCCTCTCTGACTTTGGAGTTAGACTAAAAATTTTAAAAATAGAAAAGCAAAATAAAATATCCAGACACTTGAAAATAAAATAATACTCATATATATAACAAGTGTTCAAAGAAGAAATCCAAAGGAAAACTAGAAAATATTTTGAACAAAATGAGAATTAGGACATAACATATAAAAATGTATAGCACATAGCTGAAAGTAGCGGGGAGGGCAAAAAATAATAACATTAAAAATAAGAAAAAGCAAAGACTTCAAATCAATAATTAAAGTATGTATCCCAAGTAACTAGAAAAGCAAAAATACGTTCAAAGTAAATAGATAAAAATATAAAAATAAGAAGATCTGGGTGTCTAAGGTTTATTGTTTGAAATGCCTTTTGTAGCCAATGATATTTTGTGCTTGTATTAAGGAAAAAAGATTAGGATGAAATACAATCCCACCCTACTAGAGGTTTCTATAAGTTAATGGGACCTCAGGCTAGCTCTCTCTTTGTCTTGGGGCCCCTGTCTTCAATGAATGGTCTATAATGTTCACCAGTTTCTGCAAAACTGGCCTGCACACCTACATTCATGTGATTTATTCATCTGATGAGTATGACTCTCTGGGGGACTTTCCAGGGAACCACCAAATCCAAGAGACAAGGAAGAACTAGGGAACTGGACAAAGGAAGGGCTGTTGATGTCAGAAATTGTGGAGTTGCACCATAGATATAATGTTGATTTGAGACTTCTTATAACTGGTCTGTTACTAATCTTAGCAGAATGAATTATGAATGTTGTTGTTGTTATGTGTAGTAGAATTGCCTGCGACTCTATGTACAACAGCCCTAAACCCTGCTCTAGCCTGTGTCAATCTGACACACCTAACCCCAGCCACTGAATCAATCCATCTCATCCAGTGTCTTCCTCTCTTGTGATGTTCCTCCATCTTCCCAAGCATGATGTCACTCTCCAAGGATCGATCATGCCTTGCGACATGTCCAAAGTATGTCAGATGAAGCTTCAGAATCCTTCCCTTCAAGGAGAGCCTGGCCTTTAATTTCAAAACAATCTCAGGAAGGGGTTTGAGACCTTGAACACTAATGAGTAAAGACCAGGTGAGCCATGGGAGGATATAAAAGAATATCATCCAGGAAGAATGCAAAAGGACATTACAAAGAGAGAGAAGAAAGAAAAGACCAAGATACATGTCAAAAGGAACTGAATATTGCACTAAAACACCAAGAAGCCAAAGCAAAGGGAAGAAATTAAGATGCTAAGGAGAACAGAAGATTTCAAAGGGCAGCAGGGGAAGACAAAGTTAAGTATTACAATGAAATGTACAAAGAGCTGAAGTCAGAAAATCAAAGGGGCTGAACTCTCTCAGTATTTCTTAAACTGAAGGAATTGAAGAACAAATTCAAGCCTCAAGTTGCAATACTTAAGGATACTTTGGGCAGAATATTAAATGATACAGGAAGCATTAAAAGAAGATGGAAAGAGTATACAGAGTCATTGTACTAAAAGGAATTGGTGGATACAGAAGAATTTCATGAAACAACATATGAGGAAGAGCCTGTGGTGATTAAGAAAGAAGATTAAGCTGCTCTGAAAAATTTGGGGGGAAAATAAGGCCCTAGGAATTGATAAACCAATTGACACATTTCAACAAACCCTGGATGTGCTCCCCAAGTTGTGCCAACAAGCTGTAACTTTTAACAACCTAAATCTTTTCTCCATCCATCATGGTGTTGCCATTTAGCTCAGTGGTGAGAATATTTTTCTTCTCGATGTTGAGCTTCAAACCATCTTGAAGACTACAGTTCTTAACCTTCTGCAGCAAACACTCTGGATCCTCCTCAGTTTCAGCAAGCAGGGTTCTGTCATCTGCGTAACGTAGCTTGTTGATGAGTCTTCCTCCAATCCTGATATCACATCCCTCCTCATAAAGCCCAGCCTCCCAAATGATCTGTTCTGTGTATTGATTGAGAAGGTATGGAAACAGCACAAGTCTCAGATGTATTCCCTTCCTGATTTTGAACCATGCAGTGTTTCCTTGCTCTGTTCTGAGGACTGCTTTCTTTTCCAAATGTTTCTTTTTTATAACGCAGAAATCTCTTTTGTATTATCCTAGGCAGGTAATCATCCAGGTAGTTTTGGTGATTTACTTGTTTGTTTATACAATATTTGTTGATTGTTGAGTTGAAATCTGTACACTTATAATGGTATACACACTAGTCACAGCTGTACGCTCTGGTCTGTTCCTCATTCACGAATATTCTGGAAGTCATTTTTTTACTTCCCTTTTATACTCTCTCCTGCAACATATCTTCCCTTATTTAGTCCTACCAGTTCTACATCTAATGTATATATTTCAATCATCCATCCATTTCTTCCCAGTGCAACTGCCACTAGATGGTACTCCAAGCCACTGTCATCTTTGACCTCAATGGTCAAAACATTTCTAAATGAAATGTTTACATTCTTATCTCTTTAAAATTCACTTCTAATCCAGATTGTCTCCAAATCAGGGAACATACACTATATGGGCAACACTGGATGATTCATTAAAATGTAAGAAGTAATATCAGAAATTATATTTATCTGAAGCATTTTCATTTCAATATTTCTATGAATCATAGCAACTCTGTGAACAGAAGACCTAATGCCTTTCCATAACTATCGTTTCTCCAAGTTCATAGAGTTTCCAGAGGCATGTGGTTTAGGGAGTGGATGCCACTGCTAGAGTTTAAATTCTGCAGCACTTGGTCTGTGAAAAGCTGAGGTCTGTAGCAGAGTCCTAACCCTATTTACATTCTTGACATAGTTCAGATGCATTTGAGTCCTTTCTGGTCTGTAAACCAACGATGGACCCTTGTCCTAAAGAAGAGGAGAGTTGAAAAGGAATTACAACTGTCAGGCAAACCTAAGGGGTGAAACTTTTATTATTGGCCTAATGACAAATAGCCAACAAATTTACTGAGGTGTGGCCTTAATGATCTACCAAAAAAAAAAGAAAGAAAAAAAGAAAATGACCATATTTTATCTCAAATTCAACTCATTGCCATCAATTTGAATCACATTCATCCACTGAGTTCCCAAGGCTGTAAGTCACATGGGAGTAGGTAGATTGCTCATTTTTCTCTCAAGAAGCCTCTGATGGATTTGAGTTTCCAGAGAGGTGTGGACTTTGAGTTAGCAGCAGCTGAAAGCAGAGAGGACCAGAGGAATGTCTATCTATTTCTTTGACTGTGAAAAGACATTTGACTCTGTAGATCACAACAAATTGGGGCTAACCTTGAGAAGAATGTGACTCCCAGAACACTTGATTATGGTCATGCACAACCTATTCTTTGACCAGGAAGTAGTCTTCAGAACAGAACAAGAAAACACTGCATGGTTCAAAACCAGGAAATAGTGTGTCAGGATGTGTCTTCCTCCATATCTTTTCAACTTATATGCAGAAAAAAATCACTCGGAGGCTGGATTTTATGAGGAGGAATGTGGTTTGAGGATTGGAGGAAGACTCATCAACAACCTACATTATGCAGATGATGCAGCCTTACTTGTCAAAACTGCATGCGCTGCAGAAGGTCAAGTAATACAATCTTCAATATGGATTGAAGTTCAACATCAAAAATCAAAGATTCTCCCAAGAGTCCACAATTAAGGTTGCATGGTGGAATGTACTTGGGGCAGTGAGGGGGGTGCGGGGGCAATGAGAAATTCCAATCTGGTTACCAGTGGGAAGAAAGAGAATGTTATTAGGTACAGTTGAGTCGACCAGGACTCATAATGATCCTTTGACCAACTAATCAAAACCTTGTCCTACCATGCACCATTTTCACCCTCTTTAGAATCTCTCTGATGCCGAAATCTAGCACAGTTTCTGGCATAGTAGGAGAGTGAGTATTAAATTATCAATTAATTTATTTATTCATTCATTCTTGAGGTGAAAACTAGACATACACTTTTGTAATACCCCTTCTTGACGCTTTCTCCCCTTTCACTTAAAAAAAAGGTTATCATTAACTGAAAGATGAAATTAAAGCCTATAAATATAGTCACAGTCTTTGAGGTAGAATAATCTTTTGGAAGACAGTATAAATTAATACCTTTCAGAATAATAAAAATTGGTTCAATTTTACTATCTCAGTGATACTTAATTTGTGAATTACTGTGTATTGTACTCATTTCTTTCCATTCAAAATATCAGCTTCTGTTCCTTTATTGATTTTCTTTTCTCTTTAGCCTTCCATCCTGGACTTTAGAGTCTCTGTGGATGTATTAAAACCCATATTTTGCCAAATTTATAAGATTACATTGTATTTGTAATTGGGTTAAAAGCAGTGGTATTATATATTCTTCTCACCTCATTGCCGTCAGGTGGGAACTGGCACATACCCACAGGCAGGTTTGCAGAGACTCTAAGGAAGACTCTTCCACGAAGCTGCTGGTGCTTTGAAACTACCAGAGAGGCTTATCCTTTGGGGTGGCACTACAACTCTCTATCAACTACACCACCAGAGCTTTCCTATTAGACTTTGTTGTTGTTTTGTGCCGTCAAGTTGCTTGTGACTCATAGCGACCCTACGTACAACAGCCCTAGACCCTGCTCTATCTTGTACCAATCTCACTGTCTCCAAAACACCTACCCCAATTACCCCAGTCACTGAATCAATCCACCTCTCCTACACTGTTCCTCTACCCTCTCAAGCATGGTGTCCTTCTCCAAGGACTGGTCCCTCCTTGCAACATTTCCAAAATATGTCAGATGAAGCTTCAGTAATCCTTGACTCCAAGGAGCAGCCTGGTGTAAGCCTCTCTAGGATGAATCTGTTCATTTGCTTAGCAGTGCATGGTATATTCAGTACTCTTTTCCAATAACACAGTTCAAAGTTATCAATTCTCCTTCTATCATCCCTTGTCATTGTCCAGCTCTCTGACACATAGCAAGTGATTGCAAAGACCATGGCCTGTATTAGGCACACCTTAGTCTCCAGAGTGACAACATTGCTCTTCAGTACTTTGGCGAGGTCCCTAACAGCACACTTTCCCATCATAATGTGTTTTTTAATTTCCTGGCTGCTGGTGCCAAGAGTGTTGATTGTGGAGCCAAGCAAACTGAAGCTGTCAACAATCTCGATCTTTTCACCATCTATCATGATTCTTCCAGTCAGCCAAGTAGTGAGAATCTTTGTTTCCTTGAGGTTGAGCTTCAATCATATTTAAGGCTGCAGTCCTTGACCTTGTGCAGCAAGTGCTTCAGGTCCTCCTCATTTTCAGCAGGCAGAGTTGTGTCATCTGCATAATGGAGGTTGTTGATGAATCTTCTTCCAATCTTGATGCCACATTTCTCCTCATACCGCTCAGCCTCCCAGATAATCTGTTCTGCATACAGGTTGAAAAGGTATGGAGACAGAACACATCCTTGGAGTACACCCTTCCCAATTTTGAACCAGGCAGTGTTTCCTTGCTCTGTTCTGACAGCTGCTTTCTGGTCCAAGTATATGTTTCGCATTAACACAGTCAAGTGTTCTGGGACTCCCATTCTTA
>NW_006399762.1:16685178-16695965 GCF_000299155.1 Elephantulus edwardii
TTTTGCACTATCCTTCATTCATATTGCGTTTCGTACAATTATTCCTATTCATTATGCTTTATAAAATTAGTCACCACTGAACTATGTTCACCATTACCTTGTCTTTCCAGATCCGTGCCAGATCTTTCTCGTTTCTCTTCCGCCTTTTCCTTCTACCAAATTGTAGAAATTATTTCCTGCCTGCCCTTCCTCATCACTCTGTTCCCATCCTTCCCCCACTGGATCCTCTTACACGTTTGGGTAGTTATCTTTCTATTTCTACAGTAATGTTCTTATTCAGTATTTGTCCTTATGAGACTGAGTTAGTTCACTCAGCATTATGCCCTTCAAGTTATGGAGTAATTTTCAAAATTGTTTCTCCTGAGTGCTGCATCGTGGCACAACTTCTCAACCCTTTAGATTGCCGTTGGACATTTGGGCTGTTTCCATGTTCTTGCAATGGTGACTAACGCTGCTATGAACATTGGTGTATAAATCTCCATTTGTATCTCAGTTCTCATTTTCTTTGGGTGTATTCCTCGTAGGGGCATAGCTGAGTCATAAGGAATTCTTTTCTATGTTTAGCTTTTTGAGTTTTCTCACCAAACAGCCTTCCAGAGTGATTGTACCATTTTACAATCCCACCAAAGTGTATGAGAGTTCCTATCCCTCTACATTCTCTCCAACATTTCTGTTTGCTGTCCTGTTAAACTTGGAGAAAAAGGTTTTGAAGCTTTTTCTCTCATACTTTGGGATTGTGGTCAGGAGGGGACAGTCCTTGGAGAAGAATATCATGGTTGGTAGAAGGACTGAGGAGAAGTGGAAGACCCCAGTACTGAGGTAATGAGAGTACGTGTGTTGTTCATGATAGGACAGACTTCAGATATGGTCGCTATGAGCCACAGGTTATTTAATGGCACATAGCCAAAATAACAACATGGATTATGCCATCAGAGCTCCCTAGTTCAATTATAGGTGGAGACCAATGTCTCGGGGCCTTATGGCTATAAGTCTTACCCTGATCACCATGTGGAAGGGTAAAATATTTTTGCCTAGAATTAGATATCCAACAGCCAAAATACTAGAACCAAGCCTATAGAACTTTTAACTTGCAGTTTTGTATGTATCCTAATGATAACTTTTGCCAGCCACTCGCAACAGAGATAGATATATATGCAAATGATAGATACATAACTGCCACCCAGTTATGATCTAGTGATGGTGAGGTTTTTTGGGTTGTTTTATGTTTTCCATACCCCCCCACCCCCCAAATAAATAAAAGTAAGCAATGGTCATGATTCCAGTGAATGCCTTCAGTACCAGGCTGATGAATTCCCTTGTTCTAACATTATTTGGTTCTATTCTGTTTCTGTCAGCTTGTGTTGTGCACATGACAAAACCTTGCTTACAGAAAGTAAAGACTAGAAGCACTTGCTGCGGAAGATCGAAGACTATAGCCTTCTGTACAGGTTACATCTCAACACAGAGAAAACAAAAATCCGTAGCACAGGATCTAGAGGTAACATGATAAACGGAGGAAAGACATGTCAATGATTTATTTCATTTTACTTGGCTCTACAATCACCCACCATGATAGCAGCAGCAAAAAAGTCAAAAGACATTTTGTATTGATAAAATCTGCTGGCAAGTACCTTTCCAGAGAGTTAAAGAATAAGAATATCAGTTTTTAGATGAGGGTTTACCTGATGCAAATGACAGTATTTTCAGTTACTACTTATGCATCTGAAAACTGGACAAGAAATAAGGATGACAGAAAAAGAGTCAAAGCCTTTGAATTGATTGGTGTCAGAGAAGAGGACTGAGTATCCATGGATTGTCAAAAGAACAAACAGATATCTCTTGGAGGAAATGTAACCAGAGTGCTCCTTAGAAACTAGGTTGGTGAAGACGTCATTTCACATATTGTGGACATGTTGTTAGAAGGGACCAGTACCTGGAAAGAGAGGTCACACTTGAAGAGGTGGAGGGTCAGAGAAAGAATGGAAGAGTCTCAACGAGATGTGTAAACACATGACTACAACGACTTGTAGCATACCAGAGATTGTGGGGTGGGGCAGGATAAGTAGTAGTTGACTCAGCAGCACCTAACAACAAAACAAAAATGTAAAATAATTTTTTTGTAATCTATGATGCCTTTCCCTCCCTAGAACAAACCCATCAGCGATTCTGGGAAAAAGTTAAGGTAGTCTTCGATTATTCCAGTCTTACAACCTTATGAAGTAGACCTAATTTGCCCTGAAGGAGAGCTATTAGTTGAAATTCACTCAACAGAAGTGAGTTTGGTCTTTGATCTGGAGTTCTGCCTTATGTAACTCTTTACTAGTATTTTAGTTTTCATTTTTTTCTCTCTCTTAAGTTCCTTTGGTGTTGCATCTAACGTCTCAAATCCGTTAATAATTTATATAACTGACACCTAAATAAGTGGTATTTAAACCAAAGAGTAATGTCTTCTATTTATTAAAGATCGCTTTTTCCTTACACACTTCTGGAAAATAATTTTAAACAATCCAATAGACAAGTTACAAACTTAGATAAAGCGCAGGACAGATAACATATTTGTCTGAATCATTTAAAAATTAATTACAAACTTGATCTCAAAATCACTACCAAGGTTAGGAAAGTAATATTTTTATTCTTATTTACTCCTTCTGTCATTGTAGTTGTGTACTGTAAAGTCGGACTGACTGATACCTGACCCTACAGGGAGTTTTCAAAGTCACTTAATCACACAGGAGGAGAGTGCCCATCCTTCTTCCGCTAGCCCTTGGTGGCCTCGAACAGTGTGCCTTCAGGATTGCAGCACAGCTTTTTGCTACTAGGCCACCAGAACTCCTCTTACTCACTTTATTTTGTTTTCCACATCACCAAATATGTCATTTACTATTGTTCATTGCCATTAGGCCAGAACAAACTTGTAGCTGTTCTTCAGCAGATTTTCAAAGGCTGCACATTTCATGGGAGGAAATTGCCCATCTTTTTCCCTTTAAGTAGCTGGTAGATTTTAATTGCCTTTAGGTTGGCAGCTCAATTCACTGACCCAAGTTCACTAGATATTCCTATCTCCATTATTATATACCATAAAATTAAATCCACTGCATTCAATTTCTACAAAGGGAGGCCCACTATCAGGTTTCTAAAGTTCCAAATCTTTATGGAAACAACTCCTCAACATTTTTCCCCATGGAGAAGCTAATAATTTTGAGCTGTTGACCTTAAAGTTAGTAGTATAAGGTGGAATTCACTAGGCAAGCAGAGTTCCTTTCCAGTACTATTGCAAGTGAGAATCATTTGCTGCATAATTTTGTCATGTCTTTCAACCCAAAGAGTTCTTTGGTCTCTTTAACTTTCATGATCCTGGCACTTTGGAAGGTATTTTGTGGAATATTCCACAATCTGGGCTTTTCTGGTGTTTATTGTTATTTTCATGTGCCTTCAAGTTGATTACAACCCATAGTGACCCTATGAACAATGGCCCTGAACCTTGCCCTATCCTGAGCCAATCTCACCATCTCTGAGACACCTGACCCCATTGCCACAGTTACTGTGACAATCCATCTCATCAGGAGTATTAAATTTGAGCTACTCATCTGGAATCTAAAAGAAACAATTTTGAGTGCTCATTGCAACTAGCTAGGCATATGATTTTGATTTATCGTACTTAGGATATGTTAACTTTGATCTTTTGACTGAAATGGTGTCATTCAAGCTTCAATAATGTGAGTTATTCTTTTTCTTTATTTAACAAAATTAACAACATAGAGCTCAGTTGGTCTAGTGGACAGAAAGTGATGCTACCAAGCCAAAGGTGGATGATTTTAATCTGTGGTCCTCAGGCCTGGTTTTAATTGTTTTTGGTCCAACATTCTTTGAGGTTGAATAGCACTGGTCTGTCTGTGTGCTGTACAGAAGTAACTCGTGGTTGCTATGATACTGAACACTGTCACCCTGATGTGTCAAATGTGATAATGGTTACCCATTGTGGACAGTATTTGGTGGAGCTCCCTGATTAAAACAAGTTTGGAAGCAGGAGTAGCATCCACTTCTGAAATAGCTTGCCTCCGAAACCTTACGAACTTGGAGAAATGATGAAAGTTATAAAAGTGTTCAGGTCTTTCGTTCGTAGGGTCTCTATGAGTCGCCTACGACTCAATGGTGCTTAACAACAACAACAACAGTTAAATAAATATGTATTCCAAGCAGCAACACTGTAAGAATATGGCAGTAACATATCCCACATCAAATTATTTACTTATGTATTTCTAAAAATATGAACTCAAGGTTTCCTATTTCATTCAGTAGGTATAATTTATTCGTGTCATTATTTTGCTGCTTAAATTGTCCTAAATTTGACCAATCATAGCCCCTTCATTAGGCTTCTGTGCCCTTTTGATAGATCACCCTCTGTATTTCAGTCCTGTCTTATTTCCGTCCTAGTAATATGTTTCTTCTCCTGTGCTTCATCAGCATTTCAGGTCATTTAGATTACTCTGAATCTTGATTCTGCCACTTACACTATTAACTATTCTGACCAGACAGTAAGCTTCTCTTCTGTTTCTTTATTCAAGTCATGGAAAATATTGATCAGTGAGACCAAAGACAGACCTCTGCTGTGCTATTAAATCAGAGGTGCTTAGCCAATTAATCATAACCAGTAGCATGTTTTGAATAATGTTCTGATTGGTCTTAAGGTTAATTGTTGTTGTCAAGTAAATATTAATATCAAACCAAGTTCTCCACTGTATTTTATGCTTATCATCCAACCATTGACTTCCTGATATTAAAGGATTCATTGAGATTCTTTATGGAGAAAAGTAGAACTATGAAGGTTTTGTACCCCTCAGAGGTATGACTGACACTGCTGCCTCTATCTTCGCCTGAACCCTCAGAAAGAACAGAGAATGCATACTTTCTGGTCATCCCCATTGCTAGAGTAGACTCCTTATCTGAAGGCCACTCAGTAATTCCGAAGTTTTGAGGCGTGGAAAAGCACTTAATGCAGTATACAATATCACTCAGCTGAAGCTATGAAATGAATAAGCAAGACTAATGTAAATCAGTTAATCTAGACTTTAAATAAGTTTGGCTATGAATGTTGGAAGAGCCTATTGCGCTAAAAATCTATATTCCAGTGTGTCTCTTAGGGTTTATAGCTGGAAAATCTTGGCAACACACTAAATTGCTCTAAGCCTCAATGTCTTTTTTTCCCCTTTTAGTTAAATGAAATGGATAAATAAAACATACCTGCCTGCATCATAGAGTTGTAGGCCAGAAGAGATAAAATGCAAATGAAAATGTTCTGTGTCCAATTAGGTGTCATTTAAGCATAAGATTGTCATACCTATCACAAATATACAGTGCTGTCATATGAGTGATTTCCTATTATTTTATAAGAAAATAATCGTAGGAAGACAACTCAAATGCCACAACATTTTCCTAAACTGTTTTTACATAATACTAGTCCTTAATTTTTTTTAAAAGGTACTAAATTTGTAGGGATTTTCTTTATGATCCTTTCCTAATGAATTTTTCATAAAATATTTAATTGGTCAACTCTAAAAATTATTTTCAGCTATTTCTAGAATCAGGATAAGCCTCAGTAACTGATTTACAAACCCTTTCTTCCTTTAATTTGAAAGGTAGAACAGATTTATATCTGATGTTGTATTTTTCAAGAAATACTATTATCAATTCTTAAAAAGGATGAAAGAACGTCAGTTTCTGCTTAGGTATCATCAAATCAATAAATTAAGCACAAAAATAAATCTTATTCCTCCCTATTGTAGTGAGGATTGAATACAACAAACATATGAAAAAAGTTTATAACTTAGGAAACTTTATATAATATGCTAGCAACAGTAGATACACTACTCTGGGATAATAAACAACAAATGGTATCATCTCTTAAGTGTTCTCTCCTAATGAGACTCTATGCCCACTTCTCATGCTTGCAAAACCAAAGGTGTATTATTATCCCTATTTTACAGATGAGGAAACTGAGGCTCAAGAGAAGTAACTACTGTCCAAAGGCTCACAGCTAGTAAGCAGTGAATCCAAATTCAGACCCTGGCCATTCTGATTCCAAGTCCTAACCTTGATCCATGCCCTCAATTTTACACCTACTTCCTTTTTCTTACTATAAGGTTAAATTCATTTAAGCAGGGTGTTTCTTAATTACCTCCCACCTGTCTCTTCAGCAACTCTCAACCTTTTATGTGCTGCTTCTCAATTTTCCAGTTTGAGTTAAACTATCTTCTGGAGAAAGGGAAATTATAAGCCTCACAATTGAACCTATAAATAGCTGATTAATAGTTCTCAAACTAGTTGGGTTTTTGCTGACATTGTATCAACAACAGAAAGCAGCAGACTTTTTTCCTTCTCCTTTTTCTTGTGAACATTTCCTATATTTAACCTATTTTGTAATCCTTAAGTCCTTTAGCACTAAATGAAAAAGTGACCAATTCAGCTAGAAAAGCTGAATTTATTCAAACCAGTAAAGTAGACATTTTGGCCAAATGTATAATCTGCACAAAATAATTTTATTAGTGACCCAAGCCCATGAGTCCTTCTCAAAAGCCTTACTTGAAGAGATGTCTCTTTTTTGAAAGTTATTTCATCATTGACATTGATAGATGTTACCGCTTTGTCATATCTTTATTCAAAATTAGTAGTTTCACAAATTAATGTTTTGGATCATGTTATTGTTGTTGTTATTATGTATCATCGAGTCACTTGCAACTCATAGTGACCCTACGCCCTAAACTCTGCTCTGTTCTGTGCCAATCGCACTGTCTCTGACATTCCCATCCCAATTACCCCAGTCACAGAATCAATCCACCTCATAGAGAGCCTTCCCTCCTGCACTGTCCCTCCACCCTACCAAGCATGATGTCCCTCTCCAAGGGCCTGTTCCTCCTTGCAACATGTCCAAAGTATGTTAGACAGAGCCTCAGAATCCTTGCTTCCAGTGAGCTGCCCAGTTTAACCCTTTCCAGGATGAATCGGTTTGTTTTCCTAGCAGTCCATGGTGCCCTCAATACTCTTCTCCAGCCCCACAGCTCAAAGGCATCAATTCTTCTTCTATCCTCCTTAGTCATTGTCCAACTCTCTGATGCATAACAAGTAATACCAAAGACCATGGCCTGTATCAGACACACCTTAGTCTCCAGAGAGACACCATTGCTCTTCAGTACTTTGGAGAGGTCCCTAACAGCAGACTTTCCCATGACAATGTGCCTTTTAATTTCCTGGCTACTTGTGCCAAGACTGTTGACTGTGTAACCAAACAAACTAAAGCTGTGAACAATCTCAGTCTCTTCACCATCCATCCTGATGCTGCCAATTGATCCAGTGGTGAGAATCTTTGTCTTTTTGATACTAAGCCTCAATCCATATTGGAAGCTGCAGTCCTTGACACTCTGCAGCAGGCGCTTCAGGTCCTCCTCACTTTCAGCATGGAGGGTTCTGTCATCTGCATAATGCAGATTGTTGATAGATCTTCCACCAATCTTGACCCCACAATTCTCCTCATAGGGCCCAGCCTCCCGGATAATCTGTTCTGCATACAGGTTGAAAAGTTATGGAGGCAGGACACATCCCTGGCATATGCTCTTCCCAATTTTGAACCATGTAGTGTTTCCTTGCTCTGTTCTGAGGACTGCCTCTTGGCCCAAGCATAGGTTTCACATTAGCATGAACAAGTGTTCTGGGATTCCCATTCTTCTCAGAGTCAGCCACAGTTTGTTATGATCCACACAGTCTAAAATCTTTGCATGGTCAATGAAACACAGATATACATTCCTCTGGTATTTCCAGCTAAGATCCATCTAACGTTGTTGTTGTTGTTATGTGCCGTCGAGTCGTTTGCGACTCATAGCGACCCCATGTACAACAGCCCTAAACCTTGCTCTATACTGTGCCAATCGCATGGCCTCTGACACGCCCATCCTGATTACCCCAGTCACTGAATCAATCCACCTCATAGAGGGTCTTCCCCTCCTGCGCTGTCCCTTTGCTCTACCCAGCATCATGTCCCTCTCCAAAGACCTGTCTCTCCTTGCAACATGTCCAAAGTATGTCAGACGAAGCCCCAGAATCCTTGCCTCCAAGGAGTAGCCTGGTTTAACCCTCTCCAGGATGAATCTGTTTGTTTTCTTGGCAGTCCAGGGTACATTCAATACTTCCTGCAGCATATCAAACATTAGCTACAAAAAATTGTCAAGGTCAATAACAATACCTATCTATGTTGTTGTTTTATTGCCTTCCAGTCGAGCATGACTCAGAGCAACCCTATGAACAAAAGCCCTAAAGCCCTCTACAACTATCGACATTTATTAAAGTTCATGGGGTTTCCAGAGGCAAGTTGTTTAGGAAGTGGATATCACTCCTACTTCCAAACCTGTCATGATATATTATTGGTTGAGTCACTGTACAGTAGCTCTGAACCCTTCCCTGTCCTGAGCCAGTCTCAATAATTTTGACACACCAAATCCCATTACCCCAGCTACTGTATCAGTCCATCTCATTTGGGATATCTCCCTTTCCTGTACTGTCCATCTACCTTTCTGAGCATGATGTCCTTCTCCACGAACCAATCTCTCCTAGCCATGTGCCCAAAGCAAGTGAGGTGGAGCTTCAAAATTCTAGCCTTCAAAGAGAGACTTGTTTTCATGGTCTCTAAGACAGACCTATTTGGTTGTTTTGGGGTGGTTGTTGTTTTTTGCAAAATCTATGTTAAAGACTCTTCTCCAGCACCACATCTTGAAGGCATCTATTCTTCTTCTGTCATCCTCCAACTTTCTGAAGCATAACAAGGAATTGAGAAAACCATGGCCTGGATTAGGTGCACCTTTGTATCTAGATTGACAGACATCATTGCTCTTCAGCACTCTGGAGAGGTCTATGAGAGCAGATTTTCCCAATACAACTCGTCTTTTTATTTCCTGACTGCTGGTATTAAGAGTCTTGATTGTTGATCCAAGCAAGCTGTAATTACTAACAACCTCAATCTCTTCTCCATGTATTATGGTTCTGCCAATTGGCCCAGTGGTGAGAATCTTTGTCTTCTTGATGTTGGACTTCAATTTATATTGAAGATGACAGTCTTGTCCTTTTGCAGCAAGTGTTTCAGGTCTTCTTCAGTTTAAGCAAGCAAGATTGTGTCATCTGCATATCATAGGTTGTTGATAAATCTCCCTCCAACCCTGATGCCACCTCTCCTCACAGGCCCTGCTCCCTGAATGATCTGTTCTGTATACAGATTGAAAAACTACAGGGACAGGGTACATCACCCCTGATGCACTCCTGTCTTGATTTTAAACCATTCAGTGTTTCCTTGCTCTATTCTGAGGACTACTTCTTAGTCCAAGTATAGGTTTTGTATAAGCACTATCAAGTGTTCTGAGGTAACTATTTTCCTCAAGATTAACCACAATTTATTGTGATCCACAGAGTCAAATGCCAAGAGTCTTAAACAAGATTTCCTGCCACAGTTTGATGAGCACACACAGGGCCGCATCTGTTTGCAGAAATAAGCCAATTAGTATTCCATCAATTCCTGGGGCTTTATTTTTGCCAAGTCCTCCAGTGCAGCCTGAACTTCCTTCTTTATCATTCTTGCCTCTTGCTCATATGTTATTTCTTGAAATTCTTCCATGTCAGCCAATTCTTTTTGGTACAATGACTCTATACTCCTCCCATCTGTTTCTAACGCTTCTCGAATCATTCCATATTCTGTCCATAACATCCTTAAGCATTGCAACTCGTGACTTGAATTTATTCTTTACTTCTTTCAACTTAAGAAATCTATAATGCTTATGAAATGCTTATTCTCCAGGACTTTATTGCATTTAAAATAAGCAGAAATGTGATTATGTTGAAAACTGAATAGCTAAACGGTCAGCAGAATAGACAGAGCCCATATGAATGCCACTCAGCATTAGTGAATAGACATTATTACCATTGCCTCAGAGTTGTTTCTTACTCATGATTATCTGCTTTGTATTGGAATATAATGATAGTCCACAGGATATTTAATGGCTGATTGTTTTTGAGAAACAGATCACCAACCCTTTATTCCAAGGTGCCCCTGGTAAACTTGAAATTCTAACGTTTCCGGTAGCAGACAAGCACCTTTCTTTTGTACTACCCAAATCAATAAATAAACAAAATATAGAAACATAAATAAATAAATAAACCCATAAATAAATAAATAAAATTTAAAAATATACATAAAACATAAAAAAATAAAACCACTGCTGTTGAATGTATTCCGACACAGGGCACTGCTCTATCAGGTTTCTGAGGCTGTAAACCTTAACAGGAGCACACTGCCTCCTCCTTATCCCATCAAGCTGCTGGTGGATTTCACCTATGGACTTTTTGGTTAGCATTTCAGCACATAACACAAGAACTCCCAATATCGCCATAGTTCCTCCAGAGGCCTCTGTCTTAGTTATCTAATGCTACTGTAAAAGAAATACCAAAAGAAGGGTGCAACAATGAATGAATGGAATCCCAAAATCTCTGTAGATGTTCATTGAAATGAAAAATAAACAACCTAAATTAAAAAAGAAATACCATAAGTGGGTGATACTGACAAACAGAAATTTAGTTCTCACCATTTAAGGGTCTGTTGTTATGTTGTTGTTGTTGTTATGTGCCTTCGAGTCGTTTCCCGACTCATAGCGACCCTATGCAAAATAGCCCTAAACCCTGCTCTATCCTGCGCCAACCGCACCGCCGCTGACACACCCATCCCGATTACCCCAGTCACCAAATCAATCCATCTC
>NW_006399762.1:16697251-16699167 GCF_000299155.1 Elephantulus edwardii
TTCCTTCATCACCATAGGCTCTTGCTCATATGTTATTTCTTTAAATTCCCCTGTATCTGTCAATTCCTTTCTATATAATGACTCAGTATATTCCTTCCATCTTCTCTTAATACTTCCTGAATCATTTAATATTCTGCCCAGAAGACTGTATTTCCTCTATCAGTCCTGGAAGAAAATAGTTGTTTCTTCAACTCCTTTTTTTTTTGCCTGATTCCTTGAAGATCTCCATGTGGGTTGTCATCTACCTTGACTTGCTTAATCTGCTTATTTTGTTTTCTAAGAGACTGATTTAAAATATACTTTGCACTAATGCTACCTCATTAACATGTATAACAAAGACAACACATTTCAAAAATTGATATCTTAGCGTAGAGGTTAAGATCTAGAAAATGTGTTTTGGAGGTACACAATTCTATAACACCTTCAATATCTTACTACTAGAGGCATTACAGTTGTTGCTGCTCAGTGCAGTGTCATCCAGTCAAGTCCAACTCATAGTGACCCTATCAAACAACAGATCTGAACCTCATCCTGCCTGTTCCATTCTCATCATCTTTGAATACTTGAACCTTTTGCAGCAGTAACTGTATCAATCCACCTGATTGAAGGTCTTTTTGCCAAAATTTCTGAGCATGATTTCCCTCTTTAAGGAACAGTTTCTCCTAAAAACTTGTCTAAAGTATGTGAGACGAAATTTTTTCTACTTTGCCTCCAAGGAATACTCTGGCTATACCTTCTCCAAGACATATCTGTTTGTTCTTTTGACTGTCCATGGGATATTCAATACACTTTTCAACACAACTCAAAGACATCAATTCTTCATGTGTCATTCTTATTCATTGCCTAGCTCCCAGATGCATAACAAGTGACTAAAAAGATCATGGCCTGAACCAGGTGCACTTTAGTCCTCAAACTAACATTATTGTTGCTCAATAGTTTGGAGAAGTCCCTAGCTATTGACTTTCCCAGTGCAGTATGTCTCCTGATTTCCTGACTGCTGTTACCAAGAGTGCTAATTATGGATTCAAGCAAAATGAAGTCATTGACAGTTTCAATCTTTTCTCCATCATGATATTATCTAGCAGTCCAGTGGTGAGAATTTTGTTCTTTTAGTATTAAAATATAATCCATGTTAAAGGCAGTGGTCTTAGATCTTCTGTGGCAAATGTTTCAAGTCCTCTTCACTTTTCACCAAGCAAGTGGCATCAAGAACTCTTAAAAACTTACAGCTCCATTATACTTTCATTTGAAAATTTAAAAGCATACTGAATTATTCACTAGAAGTGCATATGTCTATGATAGTATTTAAGACTAAGTTAATATGAAAAAAACTTTGGTTCTAATCTCAAATTTAACCCTTTATAATTTGATTCCAAAAATATTTTTTATTTAACACTCTCTGCAAACTTCATTTTCTTAGAATTTCTCTATTTTCTCTTTTAAAAAGACCTTTTGAATTTATATAACAATTTAGAATCAATCTCTTTGAAAATATCTAACTAAATGTTATATCTTGACTCAGTTGAAAATTTATAGTCTTAAGTGATAAAACTAGATCTGGAAGAAAAAGAAATAAAGCATTGGCTAAAACAGCTTCATTAAGAAAACAGTGCTAGAAATCAGCATTCACTTTAGAGTGTAGAGAGCTCTGGGGCTTGGTCCTTCAGAAGTTGTGTTGCAAACCTAAAGGCAGTGTCTTTCTGAAAGGCAGAATCCCACTAATGCCTCTGAGGGGAAAAAGCAGGCAACCTCAATGCAATGTGAATATTTTCTTTACTAACTAAGGTGGAATTTACAGCCTCAGAATCCCACTGTAGGATCAGGTATCAATTTATGGCAATTAATTGGGTTTTTGTTGTTGATATATAAAAAGGATTACCTGACTCTTTATACTATGTTAAAGCAATTGTAACAAA
>NW_006399762.1:16699267-16713911 GCF_000299155.1 Elephantulus edwardii
AGATGGCACCTTAGCAATCGTATGAGGCTCATTTATTCAATCCTTCTTAGGAAAGCACAACTTTTGCAATAGCTACAATTTTTGATCCAAAATTGTTTTTCATCAATACTGTTTTATGCGGTCAGAACATTTCCTTTTATAGAGAGCTAATAGTTTGGCAATTAAGTATGACAATAACCAAAAGGTTTTTAGACGTGTGTGTGTGTGTGTGTGTGTGTGTGTTGTGTATTTTCAATAGTAAAATATTAGTCTGAAATCTGTACTACAAAATTAGTTTTAAATAAATGAGTTCAGTAAATGGGTTAGGAGATAATATGAGGCACTCAGCCTAATATAAAACAATACTTTGATTCTCGTGTTATTTCCTTAATCTTGTTATTTTCTTATGTCACATGATTAAGAGAGTAAAGAGTATCTGAATAAGAATTTCAGGAATACATTGTGTTAAGTGGTGAAAACTTAATTGCAAATGTCATGATTTAGATTTAAATATATTTCATATGTTAAATATGAAGTAAAATAAGACTTTTGCGACAATGACAGAAATAAGTAACCATGTATTTAGGCAAAGTTTCTCTGTATAGTAGCATTCCATTTGGGAATCAGTTTTATTTTATATAGAGCATCACTTTTATACCACATTGACAGAATTTCTGCTCTTTTGTCCAGGTATCAGATTCACACCGGACTTCAACATTCTATCATCAGACCCACCCAACCCAACTGTTTACCTCTGGACAATGCAACCCTACCTCAGAAGCTAAAGGAGGTTGGATATTCAACACACATGGTTGGAAAATGGCACTTGGGTTTTTACAGGAAAGAGTGCATGCCCACCAAGAGAGGATTTGATACTTTCTTTGGTTCCCTCTTGGGAAGTGGTGATTACTATACACACTACAAATGTGATAGTCCTGGGATGTGTGGCTATGATTTATATGAGAATGACAATGCCGCCTGGGACTATGACAATGGCATCTACTCCACACAGATGTACACTCAGAGAGTACAGCAAATCTTAGCTTCTCACAGCCCCAGAAAGCCTCTATTTTTATATATTGCGTACCAAGCTGTACACTCACCGCTGCAAGCCCCAGGCAGGTACTTTGAACACTACAGATCCATTGTCAACATAAACAGGCGGAGGTATGCCGCCATGCTCGCCTGCTTAGATGAAGCAATCAACAACGTGACCCTTGCTCTGAAGACATATGGTTTCTATAACAACAGCATTATCATTTACTCTTCGGATAATGGTGGCCAGCCTACAGCAGGGGGAAGTAACTGGCCTCTCAGAGGTAGCAAAGGAACGTACTGGGAAGGAGGCATCCGGGCCGTGGGCTTTGTGCACAGCCCCCTCCTGAAAAACAAGGGGACAGTGTGCAAGGAGCTTGTGCACATCACCGATTGGTACCCTACTCTGATCACACTGGCTGAAGGTCAGATCGATGAGGACATTCAGCTGGATGGCTATGACATCTGGGAGACCATAAGTGAAGGCCTTCGTTCACCCCGAGTAGATATTTTGCACAACATTGACCCTATATACACCAAAGCAAAAAATGGCTCCTGGGCAGCAGGCTACGGGATCTGGAACACGGCGATCCAATCGGCCATCCGAGTGCAGCACTGGAAGCTGCTGACGGGCAACCCTGGCTACAGTGACTGGGTCCCTCCACAGGCTTTCAGCAACCTGGGGCCCAACCGGTGGCACAATGAGCGCATTACCTTGTCGACTGGCAAAAGTGTGTGGCTTTTCAACATCACAGCCGACCCCTACGAGAGAGTGGACCTCTCTACTAGGTATCCAGGCATCGTGAAGAAGCTTCTGCGGAGGCTGTCACAGTTCAACAGAACTGCGGTGCCCGTCAGGTACCCCCCCAAAGACCCCAGGAGTAACCCCCGGCTCAACGGAGGCGTCTGGGGACCCTGGTATAAAGAGGAAAACAAGAAAAAGAAGCCACGCAAAAAGGCTGAGAAAAAGCAGAAGAAAAGCAAGGCTAAAAAGAAGAAACAGCAGAAAGCAGGAACATTTCCAAATTGCCATTCAGGGACAACTGCAAGTTAAGTACACATTTTTCCTGGTTGGTTACATTTAATTCGGTTCTTAGCCTTTCACCTGTTTTCTAGGCAAACCAGCTCAATCATATCAGTGCCGTCACATCAGGTGTGTTCTTAGGTTGTGGTACCCCAGAAACTTCGGGGCCTGGACATCCACCTGGAGGACTGCTCTGCTGTGCCAAAGGTGCTGCTTGCTGAGCCTTCCTAGAGGAAGACGGAGATGTGGGTATTTCTCTCATTCCTTTTGAAACACGTAGTCCTCATAAGAGTAGAATGCAGTGTTTGCAATTAAAAGAGGATATCAGAGCCTTCAATAGATGTCATCGCAGTTTTGTGGAAGTTGTAGGGTCACATGATTAAAATTTACAGTTATAGGAAGTTATAGGATACCTTTGAAGAAGTGTCGTCAAAGCTTCCAGCACCTCAGAAGCCTTTAGAAATCTCTTTCAGGAGTTTTTGAGTCATAGTTTCAAACAAAAACAAAATAAAACACCGAGTGTCTTAAATTTATTCTACTTCATGTACCATTTTTTCCTGTGAAAATAAGCTGGTTTTCTCACATGTGAACAGCTTGCACCTCTTTTTTTCATGCATGAGAAAATGGCAAATAAGATTGTTTGAGCACACTGCCAAAAAATGAATGTAACTATTTTATAAACACTTTAATTGAAATTTCAGCACAGAATACATAATTTATTTTTACAGAAAAAATATTTTGTTAGAAAAAGTTGCATATATGACTTCTTATTATTTTATTCCTAGTTTCTACATACCATTAGAATCTTATTTCCTGTCTTCAAGAATATCAAACACTGTAAAATTATAAATTATTGTGACACTGTGTGTATTTTTGTAAAAAATAAATTACTCAGAAAAAGGATTACAATTACTGTTCCACAGTTACTTTGAATGTAATATGAATATTTTCTTTGCTAATTGCTTGGTAATTCAGTATTTGTATAGATTTGAGACTATTATTTCTAACATAAACACTTTATTTATATGTCTATTAAAATTATCCTATTTTTATGGCACTAGCAAACCTTCTCTGGCTTTTCTGATCTAACTTTTGCATAAAATTGTAGTATTAATATTAACAAACAGCCATCTTTGTAAATTGTAAATTAAAGTATGCTGCGTGAAACCGATAGTAACATAACTTGGATTTTAAAAATAAGAGATTTGTTTCCTCTCGGCATAGAGAAAGATGTTCATTTGTAATTAATAAAGCGCATTTACAAGGAGCTTACTCATACACCATGTTTCCAAGTATGATGTCCCTTTCCAAGGAATAACCTCACCTAGCTTGATGTCCAAAGTATGAAAGTTGAAGCTCTGCAATCTTTGCTTCCATGGAGCAGTCTGGCTGCATTTTTTTCAAGATGGAGGGTCAGTGAAAGAGAGGAAGACCTCCAAAGAGATAGATTGGCACAGTGACTTCAGAGGTGGGCTCTAGGTGTCAAAGAGATGAGGATAACACTAAGATAAGGTACGTTTCAGGTAGTCTGTTTATAGAGTCACTAAGAGTTAACATCAACAGCAACACATATTCCAAGTGAACACTATGGAGAAACGCAGAAAAATGGAAGATGTAGATCCTTCCTAGAGCAGTTAATTATGTACTTTGGGAAATCACTGATGAAAATATCAAGGAAGTATACAATAAACATTATTTGTAACAGTGTTTGTCAAGGATGATTCCTTTTGGCCCTTATGTTTCATTTGTTGTTCTTTCTGCTAATAAAAGGCACAGAGGCTTTTGAGCTCCATAGATTGCACCTCCAAAATCACAGATAGCTAGAACTGTGTTTGTTTACTTACAACTGTGACAAAAAAGTATGCAAAGTGCAACATGACCCTAACATCAGAATACAAAGCTTTATGAAACTCTTTGAAGGAATCTATAAACTAATTACTGAGACTATTAAAATGAAGAAAATGTGAAAAATAATTTTCATTCTATTATTTTCATCTCTGGAACAAATACTTCTAATTTATTATGCAGTATAAAATAGGATATCCTGATGTTTATATATTCTCTTGACTGTTTTTAAATGGGCCTCAAAAATTAAAAGCATATTGTTACTGTCTTTTTCCTTTCTTATCTAATATCCTGAGTGGTATTTGGAAGAAAAAGCCTGGTCCTCTACTTCCATTAAGAGTTGTTGTTATTGATTGCCTTTGAGTTAGCATGACTCATAGTGACCCTATGAACAAAAGGCCTGAAGCCCCTCTACAACTATTGACATTTATCAAAGTTCATAGAGTTTCCGGAGGCATGTTATTTAGGAAATGGATGCCACTCTTGCCTCCAAACCTGTCATAGTATATTATTGTTGTTATGTTCCATTTAGTCGCCTGCGATGTATGGCTGGAGAAGAGTGTAGAATACACGATGGACTGCTAAGAGAACAAATGGGTCCATCTTGGAGAGGGTAAAATGAGGCTGCTCCTTGGAGGCAAAAATTTTGAAGATCCATCTGAAACATTTTGGGCATGTAGCAAGCAGGACCAGTCGTTAGAAAGAGACATCATGCTTGGAAGGGTGGAAGGACAGCTCAAGAGAGGAAGATCCTGGATGAGATGGATTTGCTCAGATACTGGGGCAAGTATGTCAGAGACAATGAAGTTTGCTTAAGGTACAGCAGGGTTCAGGGTCGCTATGAGCCACAAGCAACTCAATAGCACATAACAACATCTAAATTTTATGGAACTTGAACATCATGTATTATACTTTGGACTTCTGTAATTCAAACATTCTAACATTTCAGAACATACACAAAACAGTAACAATATTTAGTTTGTTTGGCTCCACAGTCTACAGTCTTGGCACAAGTAGCCAGGAAATTAAAAGGCGCATTGCCATGGGAAAGTCTGCTGTTAGGGACCTCTCCAAAGTACTGAAGAGCAATGGTGTCTCTCTGGAGACTAAGGTGCATCTGATACAGGTCATGGTCTTCGCAATCACTTGTTATGCATCAGAGAGTTGGACAATCCTAAAGAGGATAGAAGGAGAATTAATGCCTTTGAGCTGTGGTGCTGGAGAAGAGTATTGAGAATACCATGGACTGCTAGGAAAACAAACAGATTTGTCCTGGAAAGGGTTAAACCGGGTGGGGGTGGCTCCTTGGAGGCAAGGATTCTGAGGTTCTGTCTAACATATTTTGGACATGTTGTGAGGAGAGACGGGTCCTTAGAGACGGACATTATGCTTGGGAGGGTGGAGGGACAGCGCAGGAGAGGAAGGCCCTCTATGAGGTGAATTGATTCAGTGACTGGGATAATTGGGATGGGAGTGTCAGAGACAGTGTGATTGGCACAGGACAGAGTGGAGTTTAGGGCTGTTGTACATAGGGTCACTATGAGTCGCAAGAGACTTGACGGCACATAACAACAACAACAACATTTCTGTTATAATCCTAGCTCTGGTGACCTAGTGGCAAGAACATGCGCTGCAATTCCAAAGGCACATGGTTCAATGCCATTAGCTTCTCAGTGGGAAAAAGATGGGGCAATCATTTCCCATGCAATTAACTGCCTCTGAAAACTTGCCAGAGGGACAGCCGTGTGTCAGTTCTTCCTCTAAGGTAAACAACAATGAAAACAATAATATTTCAGTTTTCATTTACTGTGATTTTTGAGAGTCCTGAAACATCCACTAAGGTATGTGTATGTGATAACCCCTAAATAATGAGTTAAGTTTGTCATGTAGAAACCACTCTACCAGTAGTCTTATACTCAACAGTAGGCTGATTTTAATTTGTAGAGTAGTCATAAATTAAACCAGCATTATATAACCATCAAGTAATTTTGTGAAAAGAAACAAAATTCCTATTACATGGAAAATCAGTAACTTCATTTCATTTATTTTATTGCTCTCCTATGGGTCAGATAACTAGTCTTGACTTCTAAAAGGAAGCAAAATTGGTAGTTAGAGGCTTCCTGTAATTGGTATGTTTCCTCTATACAGAAGAAGAAAATACACAAACGTTTTATTGATTAGTCATTTCTGGTTTTTGTTTGGTTGGGATTTAGTTTTGTTTAAAATGAGAATTTTGTAGGAAAATTGTATGCTTTTAGGTCAGCCATTTGTTCAGGGACTTAGTTTCTTAAGAAATGAGCAAGGTGTAGGGAGCTCTGGTGGCCTAGTGGCAAGAAGCTGCACTACAATCCCAGAGGTATGTGGTTTGAATCCACCAGGTGCTCTTCTGGAGAAGGAGGGGGCAATCTCCTCCTGTACCAGTCAGATCCGAATTGATGGTACACACACCCCAAATAATTTTTTTTAAAAAGCCCCTTCACCCTTAAAAAAAAAGAGAGAGAAATGAACAAGGTGGACTAAATCAGTATCATAATTTTGAAACACATGCCTCTCATCCCCTTGAGCACTATGCATCTCTCTTGAGTCTCACCTAAGTCTCAGTCATTCAATTGGTTGTAGACAGTGACAAACCCTGAAATGAACCAAATAGAATTGATCCCCTCCTCTCCTTTCAAGGTATCATGCTTACTCCCTAGCCTGCAAAGACTTGAAGACAGTGAAGCTGTTGTCTGTAATAATCTGCAAAAATGATATATGAGTGACTACAGATAAAGCTAGATTATTGTTGTGATTGCTAACAATATATTCTTGAAAATATATTGTTACCATTTATAACAATAATCTAATAATATACATAGATATTGACAATATATAAATCTTTACATATATATACATACACTATGTATACACACACATATATGATAAATATATATATATACACACACACACACACATATATATATATATATATATATATATATATATACATACACATATATATACACACACACACACAATTAAAAGACATATTGAGATGAAAAAGTCTGCTGCTAGGGACCTCTCTAAAGTACTGAAGAGCAATAGTGTCTTTCTGGAGACTAAGGTGCCTCTGATACAGGCCATGGTCTTTGCTATCACTTGTTATGCATCAGAGAGTTGGACAATGATTAAGGAGGATAGGAGGAGAATTGATGCCTTTGAGCTACAGGGCTGGAGAAGAGTATTGAGGGTACCATGGACTGCCAAGAAAACAAACAGATTCATCTTGGAGAGGGTTAAACTGGGCCACTCCTTGGAGGCAAGGATTCTGGGTCTTTGTCTAACATACTTTGAGGGACAGGTCCTTGGAGAGGGACATTATGCTTGGTAGGGTGGAGGGAGAGCACAGGAGGGGAAGGCCCATTATGAGGTGGATTGATTCAGTGACTGGGATAATTGGGATGGGTGTGTCAGAGACGATGTGATTGACACAGGACAGAACAGAGTCTAGGACTGTTGTACGTAGGGTTGCTATGTGTCACAAGCGACTCGATGCACATAACAACAAGAACAACATGATATATTTGTATATATACGCACATCGCAGGCGACTCAGCCAATAACATTCTATGACAGGTTAGGAAGCTGGAGTGGCATCCACTTTCTAAATAATATCCCTCCAGAAACTCTATGAACTTTGATGAAGGTGAATAGTTGTAGAGGGGCTTCAGACCTTTTGTTCATAGAGTCGCTATGAGTTGTACTCAACTTGAAGGCAATCAATAACAACATATACATATATGATATGAGCTCCATGGTCTAGTGATTAGACAGTTGTTCTTCCATTTGAAAGGTGGGTGGTCCAATTCACCAGCTGCTCTATAGGAGATAGACAAACAATCTCCTCTCATATGATTTATGTTATGGTTGCCTTGGAAATTTGCTGGAGGGCCAGCTATAAAGCGGTTCCAGCTCAAGGGCAGTAAGTAAGTAATTCTATATCATTGCTGTGATATTATTATTGTTTTATTATTAATAATATAAATGCAGTTCCTGACAGGCACATTTATACCAGTGATTTTCATGCCTTAAAAGATATTATTATGTTGTTAGATGCCATAAGTCAGCTCCAAATTATAGAAACTTGCATATCAAAGAAAGAAACCATGACAGGACGAGCATTATCTTTATTATCTTGACTGAACTTACGCTCATTTTTATAGTCACTGTATTAATTCATCTTCTTAAAGTCATTTCCCTTTTTTCACTGTCCCTTTACCTTACTCATCATGTCCCAAGTCTCACCATCCTTGTTTCTCAGGAGTGCTCTGACTGCACCTCTTTGAAAGATTTACTTATTCTTTTGAAAGTCTATGGTATATTTAATATTCCTTATAAATACCAAAATTCAAAAGTATCTACTCATCTGCAGTATTCCTTATTTGTGTACAATTTTCACATGCACAGGAAGTAGTAAAAAATATTATCATTTGCCCATCTTAGTCTTCAATGTGACATCCTTGCTCCTTTGCACTTTATAGAGGTCATTTGCAGCAGATTTACCTATTGTAAAACTTTATTTTATTGTAGATTTTACAAGTCAAGGATTGTAAAATCCTTATTTACATAATGGATTGTAAATTCAAATTATTCTTAATAACTTCAATCTTTTCTCTACTATGTTTTACTTCTTGGTCTCATAAAGATTTTTGCTTTCTTTATGTTGAAGTATAATTCATATTGAAGTTTTGAGACCTTTTCAGTAAGTGATTAAAATCTTCATTTTCTCCAAGTAAGGTTGTGTCATCTTCCCCTTGCAGATTGTTTTATAACGTTGAAAGCTTGTGAGTAGATTAAAATATTAAGGCTGTCCCTGTAAAATAAATGCAGGACTAATAGGCTGAAATTACTCAATGAAAGATTTTAGCTCAATATGACAAGGATTTTTAGCAGCCAGTCACCTACATACTAAGTAATGAGGACTCTTTCTAAACAAATGAACCCTGCTTTCAGTGCAGTCTGGCAGGCTCAAGAGACACTACGTTTTCTATTATTGAAAGAAATCCAACAGAGGTGGATGGCTCTAGGCATGAAGTATATCCACACTGCTGTTGCTGCTGTTGTTATGTGTCGTCGAGTTGCTTGCGACTCATAGCGACCCTATGTACAACAGCCCTAAACTCTGCTCTGTCCTGTGTCAAACGCACTGTCTCTGACACTCCCATCCCGATTACCCCAGTCACTGAATCAATCCACCTCATAGAGGGCCTTCCCCTCCAGCGCTGTCCCTCCACCCTACCAAGCATTATGTCCCTCTCCAAGGACCAGTCTCTCCTTACAACATGTCCAAAATATGTCAGACGAAGCCCCAAAATCCTTGCCTCCAAGAAGCCACCTGGTTTAACCCTTTCCAGGATGAATCTACTTTCCTAGCAGTCCATGGTACTCTCAATACTCTTCTCCAGCACCACTGCTCAAAGGCATCAATTCTCCTTCTATCCTCCTTTGTTCATTGTCCAACTCTCTGATATCCATACTACATGTATTTTAAAAAGCCAGGAGAGTTCTCCACTATTCAGGATTCTACAGTCATTTAAATCCAAAGGACTTTACAAGGCAAGCTGAGAAATGAGTTTATTAAATAGCCTAGTTCTGTAATTTTCTGCAGCAATTACAAGTAACATGTAACAGTGGAGATAATATAATTAAGCATCTCCAACACTTAATATTTGCCGTCTTATCATCTGAAGAGAATAGACAAAATAATAGGATTTGTGGCATATTCAGAAGCTTACAATGATATAAGCTCAGCTTACATCTTTTGAATATAACTCAAATTTTCCCCCTGATTATTTCATCTTTTGTAGACAGCATTAACCAAGGTGGAGGTAGAGGTTACCTCTAATTATGATCTACTTCATTTGTATCTGGTCTCTATCCTTAATATAACACGAAATAACTCGTTGCCAGGGCAACCTAAATGTACAACCTGTTTCCTTAAAACATGCCACTACCTGGCCAAATTGTTTGAGACGTGTACTAGTTTTGATTTAGGTTGATCTGTATAGTGCATTTTAATACCCATATTGGGGACCTGTATAAACCCTCTCACAAGATAGCCCCATCCTTTTTTTTTCAATGAGCATTTTTTTTGGGGGGGTAACATGAATACACAGCTCTGGTGGCTTCCTGGTAGGTATGCTGCACTGCAAACCTGAAGGGACACAGTTTGCAGGCTCCTCTGGAGAAGGATGGGCAATCTCCTCCTGTGCCATTAACTACCAATGAAAACCCACCGGGGGTCAAGTATGGGTCAACTCCGATTCTAAGGTACACATCACAGTAGCAACATTTGTCCATTTTTCTCCTATGGAGCAGGTGGAAGATTCAAACCATGTACTTTTGCATTGGCAGCACAATTACTTGCCACTAACCTCCCAACATAATAGCATTACAAATATGTATTTTGAGTGGGGGAGGACACACCTCAGTCTGTGACACCAAGCTTATTATTCTCTGGGGATTGGCCCTTTTTTATAACATGTTAAAAGCATATGAGATAAAATCTACCTCTCCTTGTTTCTAAGGATCTAACTTACCAGACTTCTTATAATACAGGTATATTCTTTCTTCTAGTAGTCCATAATAAGATCAGTATTTTTCCTCAACACCAGAGCACAGAAGCACCAATATTTTCTTTGATGTTACTAGTCATTGTCTAGCTTTCTAATAAAGGTGGAAAAAATAAAGACCAACCAGTTCCCTTGATGAATTCTGACACAAAGCAACCCTTCATTGGGTTTCTGAGGCTGTAAATTCTTTTTTTTTTTTATTTCTTTTTATTTTTTTTAAATAGCATTCAGTTTATTACAAATATTTAGTATTGGGTTCCCATATTTCCCCCCTTCTGTTTTTATCATAATTATGTTTTCATCTACATGAGCATCCTTTATACACAAACAAATAAAACAAATTAAACATAATAAACTCAAAGAAATACTTTCAAAAATCTCCATATGATCAGAAGGATTCAGGTTGAATATTCCTTGAAAGTCTGTTTTAATTGCCCCATTGCCACAGTGCTTGTCAAAACCAGTTTTGATTAATCTCCTTTGTCAGTATGTCCTTTGCCATTCTCTATCACTCCTCCCTGAGAGAGATTTCATCCTGATTCATAAGTAAAAGGGGAGAGGGCATATTCTCTTAGCTACTTCCTGCTGAAAAGGGATGCTGTAGGTTTCAGGGTGCAGATCTCTCACTACTCTAAAGGGCCCCTTTGGCAATAGGAAACACGTAGACTATTGTGGAGATTGATTTTGGAATTTAGATGCACTGTTATCAGTTTTACTTAGCCATACATGTTCATATCCCTGAAGATGCATCATGGAACTGTTGGAGCCTAGAAGACACAAATTTAAGTAACAAGTTAAAAGTACATGAGTGAAAAATTAAAAGCAATAATATTCCAAGTAGAGGTTCTAACGGCACAAATCAAGTTACAGAGGGAAGGTAGTTCTTCAAATAAAAGGCTTATTGACTAACGCTTGAGAAGACAAATGTCTTTCTTCATCCCTCACGGAGGCTACTGGATTATAACTGCTGGCCTTTCACTTAACACAATGCATGACACACTACTCCTTCAGAGTTCCTCACATGCAAATAATTGACAGTGCCATGGCTTGAACTAAGCCCACTTGAATCCTCAAAGTGATATCTTTACTTTTTAACATTTTAAGGAAATCTTTTGCTGATCTCCTCTAAAAAGATTTACCCTATGAAATATTTGGTTTAATTTCTTGACTGCCTCTATAGGTGTTGACTGTAAAGCCAAACAGAATTAAATCCTTGACAACTTAAATGGTTTCTCCATGATCTTCACCAGTAAGTTCTTTGAGTCCTCTCCACATTCAGCAGCCAATCTTGTGTCATTTGTATGTCACAGATTATTAATGAGTGAGTCTTCTCCACTCATAATGCTATATTACTCATATACTACAGATTCTTGATTAGTGGTTAATGTAAGTGCTAGAAAGGTAAAAACCATTTGTAGAGGCAAAACTTTGATAATAGAGATTTCTCTCTATGTTTTTGAAAGAAATCTTATGAATTGATCAGTTTTATGAAAAAGAATGGGAGATCAGTTAACAAAAGTGTTTACCAATAAAGTGTCTTACCAAAAAGTGTTTACCACTTGCTATACAGAGGTAACTCATGGTTGCAGTGAAGCTAAACACTGTGACACTGATGTATGTCCAGGTCTTTCATTCATAGGGTCACTATGAGTCGCCTACAACTCGATGGCACTTAACAACATATATTTAACCAGATATCTTAAAAGGAAAACCTTGTCATGTTCATGATATTTATGTCATAATTATTTAAATTAAGTCAAATGGCTATGTAGTTACAGACTAAGAACTACAATTCAGGTCTCTTAATGCCCATACTCTCCTGCATAACATAGAGAAGCTTTCCAAAAGGTGGTCCTAGCAATATCTCCAAGAGAAATTAAAATCTTGGGAGATTATAATGAATCTTCAACTTCCACTCTGCTGTTGCTGAAGTTCAAGTGCAAGTGTACAGCTCTGTAAAAAACACATTAACTAATTTTTCTGTCAATCTCTTGGAAGAAGGCTCATTAACAACTTGCAGTGATGCAGACAGTACTACCATGCTAGCAGAAATTTAAGATGATATGAAGCACAATTGATAAGTATAAAAAACCAAAGCCTTCAGTATGCATTGTAATGAAAGAATGAATAATAACAACAAGAACAACAATAACAACAGCATAGAGAGACATCAGTTGGCCTAGTGGACAGAAAGTGATGCTACCAAGCCAAAGGTGGGTAACTTTAATGCACAGCCCTTAGGCCTGTTTTTAATTGTTTTTGGTCAAATACTCTTGTAGGTCGTATAGCCCTGGTCTGTCCACTTGCTGTACAGAAGTAACTCATGGTTGCTGTGATGCTGAACACTGTGACACTGATGTACCAAATGCAATAATGGTTATCCATGGTGGACAGTGTTGGTGGAGCTCCCCACTTAAAAGAAGCTTGGAACCAGGAGTGACATCCACTTCTGAAATAGTTTGCCTGTGGAAACCGCATGAACCTGGAGATAGGATGAAAGTTATATAACTGTCCAGGTCTTTCATGCATAGGGTCGCTATGAGTCACCTATGACTCGATGGCACTTAACAAGAACAACAAACCAATAAAGAGTTCTCAACTTTTCCTTTCATATGTTCAAACATGCAGAATGAAATCTGATGAACTTTAATTGAAATTAGCTGCTTTCTATCAATGATGTTGTCATTGTTATTATGTGCAGTCGAGTAGCCTGCAACACATAGCTACCCTATGTACAGCAGCTCTGAACCCTTCCCTGTCCTGAGCCAGTCTCACTAACTTTGACACACAAACCCCATTGCCCCAGTTACTGTATCAATCCATTTCATTCCTCTCCTCTACTGTCCCTCCACCCTTCAGAGCAAGATGTCCTTCTCCAAGGACCAGTAAGTGAGATGGAGCTTCAAAATCTTAGCCTCCAAAGAGAAACTTGGTTTTACCCTCTCCAAGGTAGACCTTTTGGTGAGGAAAAGAATAAAGAGGCTTATTCTTATATTGCCAAGCAATTAATAACTTTAGAAAAAATTAATATTAAGCTAATCAAGTTCTCAAATGCCATTCTTAAATTTTTATTGTAATTCATATTTTAAAAATAAAAAAGGATAAACAAACCTTCAAGGTTTTATCACACTACAAAGAGCCCTGGTAGTGTAGACTTCTAACCAAAGATTACCAGTTCAAATTCTATGACTCTGGGAGACAGATGGGCAGTCTACTCTGATAAATATTTACAGCCTCAGAAAACTGATGGAAGATTGTTATGTGTCAAAATCTACATAAGAGCAATGCCTTTGGTTAGGGGTTTTTAAAAAAAAAAATAGCCAAATTCAAGGAATTCTGGTGGCACAGTGAGTAAATGCTCAGCTGTTAGCCTAAAGGTTGGCAGTTTAAACTCACCAATCTCTCTATAGAGAGCTCCAGTGGCCTAGGGGGTAAGGAGTTTCACTGCCAACACAGAGGTACTTGGTTCAAATTCACTAGCTGCTTTTCAGGGAAAAGATGGACATCACTATAACACCAGTTGATGTTGTTCAGTGCGGCTGAGATGAGTAAGATTCATAGTGACACTAAGAACAACGGATGTGAACCTTGTCCTGTCTTGTACCATCCTCATCGTCTCTGACACACATGAGCCCACTGCTTTAGTCACTGTGTCAATCCATCCCATGGAGGATCTTCCTCTCTTTTTGCTGACCCTCCACATTTCCAAGTATGATGTTCCCCTCTTAGAAATATCTCCTCCTAATAACATTATCAAAGTATATGAGATGAAGCTTCACCATACTTGCCCCTAATGAGCACTCTGGCCATACATTCTCCAAGACATATCTGTTCTGTTGAGATATTCAGTACTACTTTTCAAGGTCACCACTTCTTCACCTCTCTTCTTTATTCATTTCCAGCTTTCATGTACATAGCAAATAAGTGACTGAAAAGTTACTTTGTACCACCTTAGTCTTCAAACTGATTTCACTGCTCCTCAGTTCTTTGAAGAGATCCTTGACAATAGTCTTTCCAAATGCAATGCATTCCCTGATCTCATGATTGCTGGAACCAAGGTCTTGATTGTGCAGGGTGGGGGTGGGGGTGTGGGGGGGTGGATTGTGTACCAATGAGGGAGTTTTTCTTTTGCTTTTCAAGGAGAGGAGCA
>NW_006399762.1:16714021-16718105 GCF_000299155.1 Elephantulus edwardii
AAACAACCTAAATTAAAAAAAAAAGATATAACCATTGACAATTTCCATTTTTTTCTCCATTTACCATGATGCTACCAATTGGCCCACAGGTGAGGATTTTTGTTTCTTGAGGTTGAGATGTTATCCACATGGAAGACTTTGATCTTCCATAGTAAGTGCTTCAAGTCCTCCTCACGTTTAGCAAACAAGGCTGTGTCATCTGCTTAATGCAGATTGCTGATGAATCTTCCTCCTATCCTGATACTAAATTTTCTTCATAAAAAATCCAGCTTCTCAAATGAATTTTTCAGCATATAGATTAAATATGTATAAAGAAAGAATATAACCCTAATGCACACATTTCTTAATTTAAAACCATATAGTGTCCCCTTGCTCTGTTTTCAGGACAACTTTTTGGTCTAGGTATATGCTTCATCTGAGTATCATTTCTTGGGATTCCCATTCTTCTCATTGTTAGTCATAGTTTCTTATGATCCACATAGTCTGTTGCCTTATCATTTGTCAATAAAACACAAATAGAAATTTTTCTGAAATTATCTGCCTTCAGCCAGTATCCTTCTAATGTTGTTACTGTTGTTATGCGTTATCAAGTCAACTGCAATTTATGGCGACTCTGTACAGTATTACTCTGAACCCTGCTCTATCCTGAGCCAGTCTTACTATGTCTGACACATCTACCCACATTATTCCAGTTATTGTGTCAATCCGTCTCACCCTGAATCTCCCTCTCTTACGCTGTCCCTCCATCCTTCCAAGCATAAGGTCCTTCTCCTGACAATATACCTAAAATAAGTGAGACAGAGCTTCAAAATCCTTGCCTCCAAGGAGCACGCTGACTTTACCCTCTCCAGGACATACCTGTTTGTTCTCTTCGAAGTCCATGATATGTTCTGTACTCTACTCCAGCATCACAACTCAAAGGCATTGATTCTTCTTCTGTTATCCTTATTCATTGTCTAGCTTTGTGAAGCATAGCAAGTAACTGCAAAGCCATGGCTTGGACTAGGTACACCATTATCTCTAGACTGAAATTGTTGCTCTTTAGCAATTATGGGAGATCTCTGACAGCAGATTTTTGCAATGCAGTTTGTCTTCAAATTTTCTGACTGCTTGGGCCGAGAGTGCTGATTGTGGAACTGAGAAAACTGAAACAGATAAAAATTTCAATCTCTTCTCTTTCTCTCATGGTGCTGTCAATTGACCCATGGTGAGAATCTTTGTTTTCTTGGTGTTGAGATGGACTCTATATTGAAGACTGCAGTCCTTGGCCTTCTGCAGCAAATGCTTTCAGTTTTGCTCAGTTTTGGCAAACAAGATTGTGTAACCTTCACAGGCAAGTTGTTGATGAATCCTCTTTTCTAAATCCAGCTTGAACTTCTAGCAGTTCTCTGTCAATTATACTCTTCTAACCATTTTGCTCTCATGTGATACTGAAATTATTCAACAATTTCCACCCCTAAGTCATCTCATCTGAATTTAAAAATACCTTAAGAATAGGTTGAAGGTACTGAACACCAGTGATCAAAACCAGATGAGTTTTGGATGAAATCAAGGATATTATTCATGAAGAGAGCAAAAGGTCATTACAAAGGCAAAGAAGAAAGGCAAATCCAAAAGTGATAGCAGAAGAGACTGAAAATAACATGAGAGCATCAAGAAGGCAAAAGCGAGGGAAGAGATGTCGAAGTAAAAGAGCTAAACAATATATTTCATATAATGGAGATGTTTGTGAAAACTTTGCCCAGAAAGCTTGTCAAGATGTTGCTTAATATTTATCTGTAAATCTTAGTTGTTTACAAGATCTACTATTTATTCAACAGTGAGTTGTGAGTCTCTGTTGCCAGCTAACTACATTAAGTGAAATTTGCTCAGTTCTTTCACAGATATACATTGAACATCCTTAGATCAAAATTAATCTTCATCTCACTGTTAACTACTCATCACTGTACCCATGCCTGATGCAGGCCATGGTCTTCGTAATTACTTGCTATGCATCAGAGAGCTAGACAATGACTAAGGACGATAGAAGAAGAATCGATGCCTGCAAGTTGTGGTACTGGAGGAGTCTTGAATATACTATGTATTCCCAAGAAAACAAATAGGTCTCTCTTGGAGACGGTGAAACAAGGTTTCCCTTAGAGACTAGGATCATGCTCAGAACAGTGGAGGGACAGTGCAGGAAAGAAAGACTCCAGATGAGATGGAATGATATAGTAACTGAGGCAATGGGGGTTAGGTGTGTCAGAATCAGTGAGTCTTGCTCAGGACAGAACAGACTTCAGAGCTGTTGTACATAGGGTCAGTATGGGTCACAGGAAACTCAAGAGCACATAAGAACAACTCTTCACTGTAACTACTCTTGATATGTAACTACTGGAAATTTATCCATAGATCAGGATATTGCAATAATGTTAAATCAGGACTCCTAAAATTCTTGTTTAAATAAAAAAAAATTGCTAGATAGTAGCCTTGACAGAAATTTTAATATTTCACCAATACATCAGTCTTAAAAGATATAAAATGCAATAAATAAACTGTTAGTATTAAATAAACTAGAAATCATAGGAAAGTAAGCATTAGATAAACTAAATTTTACTGGTCTTTGGTTATAAGATGAAAAGAAAAGGACTTGATTATTTTATTTAATAATACTTTAGACTCCATATCTAGGTGCAACAAACCTGCTACTTTCTTATATTAGTTTGTAAAAAAATAGATTTGAAAATTTCACAGTCACTCAAAAGGTTCACATTTGTATTAATGTGACTGAAGAATTATTAGAATAGTAAGATGAGTTCCTAAGAGTTTTTCTTCCATATGTTATATAATTGTAAGTAAGATAAGCCGGAAGTATGTAATTGAATTTATAAAGATGTTTAGAGTGCTAAAAGTTCTCAGGCCCAGTATAACTATTTAGTATTAATTCTGGATAATTCTTCAGGTAAGAATGTTGTAACTCATATTAGCTGCATATTTTTAGCCTTATGGCTTATTTCTAATTTTATTAGCAGTTTAACTCTAATAATTACAGTTCATATTTTAGAATTTGGTTTGCTCTATTACAAACATTAGTTTTAAATATAGTGTAAATATTTAGTCCAACTAATGTTACGTATTATATTACATCTACATAATGAAGAATTTGTTTATAATTCTTTATTTGTTTATTGCATGGAGTTACATAGTATTAGTGATTTTTCCCCAGAATTAATACCCTGAATCCATAGCCTAAGATCAAATGCTAAAATTAAAAAACAAACAAAAAAATACTACTATCTATGGGGTTAACCACTTCTTTAAGATAATATTGTTAACAGGCATGATTTTTACCTGGGAATCAGACAACTTTCCAAATCTCCATTCTTTCATTTCCTCTGAGCTATATAAAAATAAATCACCCCAGAAGCTCTCTGTGAATGAGATGAGAATTTGTGCCACAGCTTCCATCTTTTTTCCCATTTTTCCCCCCTTCCATAAGTAAGGGGTACATTCAATGTATTCTTCTCCATTACTTAAGTTTTAGAGATCAAAACCACATTACTTCTGCTAAGTTGTAGTAGTTTGTTTAAAATTTCCTAAGCTACTGAATCCAAAAGGCATCTGGTATGCTAGATTTAAAGAGATGAGAGGGAGAAAGCAAAATTATGAAAGATGGCTCCAAGAGGAGGCCAGCATCCCTAATGGATGGAATGTTGGTTAGAAATTAAGTTCATTTCCTGTTATTCCTCAGGCGAGATGCTCATTGAGATAGGTTGTCTCCAACCACAAGACATGGTAGAGGGACCTTGCTGTGCAAGAATGCTAGTCAATAGTTACAGGGATTAAACTTAAAATGACTTTGAAAAGGAGAAAGATCCCTTAGAAGTCTTCTGAGAAAAATCCCTCCAGTCAAGATACCAAATCTATTAGATCTATTAATACACAGAAGAAAGTGGAATAAAAAAGAAAGGATAATTCACTACAATGGTTGTTTCTTTTAAATAATCTAAGAGCAATTTCAACAAATCAAGCAAACATGAAACATGAAACAGTGCACCACGAGACAGGAAAATATGAAGAAGTAATGTTGTTATTGTTGTTATGT
>NW_006399762.1:16718871-16720020 GCF_000299155.1 Elephantulus edwardii
TTTCAGCAAGCAGGGTTGTGTCATCTGCATAACACAGATTGTTGATGGATCTTCCCCCAATCTTGACCCCACATTTCTCCTCATAGAGCCCAGCCTCCTGGATAATCTGTTCTATATACAGTTTGAAAAGGCGTTATTTCTATTATATAAAATGTAGGAGAGAATATTCAGTTTCATCTATAATTCTACCATAACAATTATATTTCTTGCAAACATAAATGTATATGGTTCCATAGTTTTCTGATGTCTGTTGCTCTTGTTGGGCAACCAGCTGCTAATCTAACTTCCTCCTTTGTGACTAACTGCTCTTTTCTAGCTGCTGCTTTAAATACTTCATTTATCTTTAATATCTTAATTGCATAGTATTGAGGTGTGTGTTTGTTTCTGTGGATCCCCTTGGAGTTAATTTCATTTCCTGAATTTGAATAATGGCTCTTGCATCAAATGTTTAATGAAAATGACTAATCTCTTCAAGTTGTTCCTTTCTTTATCACTTCTGTAATTGTCATTATCATTAAATATATTTTCTGTCTTTCCCGTCTCTTTCATATTTTTCTTTCTCTCCTCCTCTCTTTCATATTTTCATCTACGTATCACTGTCCTAAACCAAGAGAAATTTTCTCCATATTGATTTTTCATAATTTCATATTGTGATAGTTTATCAATCATATATTTTCCTTTTTAGAACTACTGTTGCACCAAGAGTTTATTAACCAAGTTTTGCCTTTCGTTGTTTTTATTTTGCATATGTTGTGCCAAGAAACCTGGAGAACCACCACTTGGCCAACTGACTGGAAGAGAACTACATTTGTTCCTATTCCAAAGAAAGGTGACCCAACTGAGTGCAGAAACTACAAAACAATATTATTGATTTCACATGCAAGCAAGATTCTACTGAAGATTATCCAAAAACGACTGGGACAGCACATCAGCAGAGAACTGACAGAAGTCCAGGTTGGGTTTAGAAGGGGTTGTTGTACTAGGGACATTGTAGCTGATTTTAGATGGATCTTAGCTGAAAGCAGGGAATACCAGAAGAATGTCTATCTGTGTTTCACTGATTATGCAAAGGCGTTTGACTGTGTGGATCATAACAAACTGTGGCTGACTAAGAAGAATGGGAATCCCAGAACACTTGATCGTGCTAAC
>NW_006399762.1:16721020-16726072 GCF_000299155.1 Elephantulus edwardii
GTTGCTATGAGTCGCAATTGACTCGACTGCACATAACAACAAACAGCATATATTATTTTAGTCAATAATTCATAAATATTTTTATAACATTAGTTTATTTATAATATTAATAATTAATGCCCTTCATTGTATAGTCTCATAAAGTACTATTGTAAATGTTCACTTTTTTAAAAGTGGAGGGGTAGAGGCAAAACCACAGGGTTTTACTGTTTGGTGGGTGGGCGGAGAGGGTGAAGGAAATGGGAGGGAATAGGTGGGGACCTGAAAAGATGGGATAATGATGGGTAAGGTCCAATGATGATTGATTTTATAAAACATAATGCATAGGAAAGAGTATATGAAATGCAATATGAATTAAGAATATTGTGAAACACAATGTATACAAACTTTTTGAGCAAACCAATATACAATACAATTTTAGAAATGTGGAAGAAAAATCTGAAAGAAAAAAATGCTTATTTATCTTATTTTCTGGACGTTACACTGTATAGAGAGGTTTTCCAGGCAGAAATAGCGATGCGTTGACTTTGCTTAGAGTTATTTCCTCATGTGTTTAATATTTTCTTGTGAGGTGATACTCACTGGAACTCTGAAATTGTGCTTTAAGACTTTTTTTTCATGTTGTTCTTAGATGCCACAACCCATAGCGACCCTATGAACTATAGATATGAACCTTGTCCTATCCTCCTCTGTTCTCAAGGTCTCTGATATGCTTAAGCCCATTGTAACAGTCACTGAGTCAATCTATCTTACTGTTTCTTCTTCTTTCTCCGATCTTCCACCTTTGCCAGCATGATGCCTTTTTCCAAGGACTAATCCTTCCTGACGATATGCTAAAAGCATGTGAGATGATGTTCACCATCCTTGCCTCTAAGGAGCAGTACAGCTGCACTTAGTTCAGAACAGACTTATTTGCACTTTTGATAGTCTGTAGGATGGCCTAGTGGTAGAAGTACCTACTGGTGCTGCAGTCCAGAAGCCATGTGGTTCAAATTTGCCAACAGCTCCGTGAGTGAAGGATGGGCAATCTCTTCCCTTATGATTAACTGCCTCTGAAAACTCGCTGGAGGGTCAGCTATGGGTCAATTGTGACTGGAAGGGACACAACACCTCAGAATAGATATTCAGCACTTTTCTCCAACATTAAAATTCAAAGATATTTATTCTTCTTCAGTCATCCTTATTTATTTTCAGATTTTGAGGTGCATAAGAAGCAATTGAAAAGACCATGACTTGACTCAGGTGCACATCAGGCTTTGCTCTTTATAACTTTGGAGAAGTCTTTGACAGCAGATTTTCCCAATGCTACATGTCTTTTGATTTCTTGACTACTGTGGCAATCGCTGTTGACTATAAATCCAAATAAAAGGAAATTATTGACACTCTCATCTTTTCCTCCATCTATCACAGTGTTGTTACCGATCCAGTGGTGAGGATTTTTGTTTTTGTAGTGTTGAGATGTCATCTATACTGAAGCCTACAGTCTTTGATCTTGTGCAGCAATTGTTCACACCATAGTATGTCATTTGTTGGGCTTTTTGGGTCATTAACTATGCTGAAATCATATTAATGAAAACAAAAATATTTTTAAATCATTTAAATCAATCCATATTCATGCATATAAATTTTTCTGGTTATAAGTTTTCAAATTAATTTGCCTTTTGTATTTTTTAAAATTTTATATTCTTTTTTACACAAAGCAAGTATTTTTATCATCTTCTTCTTCCAAATTCAACTCCACATGGTGTTGCCCTTTGAGAGAGATGCTCTCAGATTTTTGAGGTTTTCTTTGATTTAGCTTTCTATGGAATTCAGGCCCATGCTCTGCCTTCATTCTCTTTGGATGCATGAAACATTAAAGTAGAGGCCAAAGGTGACCTAAAGTCACCAAATGTTCCCCTCTAAATCTGTCTTTGTATTTCTGTTTGTGATGCTGTTTGTCAATTCTGGATTGTTTTTCTTAACTTACTGTTACAATAATAATAATTTTAAATTTCTTGTAAAATATTTAATTCATTATTTTAGGCATTAAACTCTGGGACTCATTTCTTTGGTAAAGTAGTCTATCATTTTGCTTAAATAAAAGTCCAAGATTTACAAGTAAAATTTTATGTTGAATTCTTCACAAATGTTGAAGCAAGGAAAAAAAGAAATTTTCAGTACTAACGAAATTTCAATGATGAGTTTTCTAGACTTTTCAACAAGGAATGTAACCTTTTCATTATTTTAATGTATAAGGAAGAACTTAAGATTTTTTTACTAAATATTTTGTACCTTAATTTCTCTGACTAAAGAATTTTAAACCTTTCCTGTGGTTTCATATGTTGCAATTTCAAATCTAATTTTAGCGTGAGAACATCTGTCTTCCCTTTTCAATATTGAAACTACTTTTATGAGTAATCTAAAATATTTTTTAACTTATAAGCCTTATTTACTAGTAAACTGGACTTTTATCATAAATATCTATTGACCTGATTTTCTGAGTATGAAATATCCTCTAACTGAACACTAAGCAAATACTTAAAAAGACAAACTAAGAGGAGTAAGTATTCATTAAAAACATAAATATTTAATCCATAATTTATATACAGGATATGAAATTCTAATTGTATAGACTATTGCATATAGTTTAAATGAACTAGTTTTTATATGTTGTTCTTGTGATGTACCATTGAGTCAGAAATGACCTATAGCTGACCCTCCAGTGGGTTTTCAGAGTCAGTAAATCACATGGGAGAAGATTGCCTGTATTTCTCCTATGGAACAATTGGTGGATTTGAACCACATGTCTTTGGGTTAGTAGCAAAATTCCCTGCCAAAAAGCCACCAGGACTCCCTCATTTTTGCTTCTTTTTATTTTTAAAGTCTGATAATACAAAATATTTGATAGCCCAACTTAATTATTATAAAAGCTCTATTGAGGTGTAGAAAATTATTCTTGATTTTTCACCAGGGCAGCATTGGATTTATTTGTTATTTTACTTTTCACTTTAACTAAACTAAATTGAAGGTCATAGTAGTCCTTATAGAGTGTGCCATGTTACCAAATAACGTTAGGAATTTAAACATGTGTTGTCTTTAATTGATCACTAATTCTAATATTTTTCTTTAAAAAAAGCCAAGTTTGAGAGGTAAGTAATAAGCAGAATGGCTAGGAAAGGCCTACTTAATAAAAGGCAATGGGAATAAACAACCTTTGTAAGTAGTAACTACTCCAAAAGTAACTACTCATTTAACTTATCAGTGTAGTGAGAATGAAAGTATTTTCTGTTTATATAAAGATTAAAAGATAGAGAAAATGAGAATCATAATACAAGGAATATTTAAATAAGAGTAAACTCAATCTCAATAGCAGTACACAAAATCACATATTAAAGAAACATATATTTGAACTATCAGATTTACAAAGAAAACAAAGCACTATATTTACCATGTATTGCTAGTTCTCTTGTTCTGATCAGACAGTAGCTTCCCAGTTTAATTATATATTTTGCTTAAGTACAATTAAGTATTCTGAGATACCAATTTTTCTCAGTGTTAGCCATAATTTGTTATGATACACACAATCAAATGCATTTGTATAGTCAATAAAATACAAATAGACATTCTTCTGGTATTATCTGCGTTCAGCCAGGATTTATCTGACACCAACAATGATATCGCTGGTGTCATCACCTCTTCTAAACAAATCTTAAACCTCCGGTAGTTCTTTCTCAACTTATTATCCTATCCATTGTTTGAAGATCTTCAACAATATTCCGCTTGCATGTGATATAAATGACTTTAGAGCAAGGGAATAACTGTTGTTATTATTGTTATATGCTGTCAAGTCGCCTGCAACTCATAGTTACCCTATGTACAACAGCCTAAGCCCTGTTCTATCCTGCACCAAATTTACTGTTTCTGATACACTTACCCCCATTACCCCAGTCACTGAATCAATACATCTCATTGAAGGTCTTCCTCTCCTGTGCTACCCCTCCACACTCCCAAGCATGACATCCCTCTCCAAGGACTGGTCCCTTCTTGCAACATGTCCAAAGTATGTCACATTAAAGCTTAAGAATCCTTGCCTCCAAAGAGAAGCCTGGTTTCACCTTCTCAAGGACGAACCTGTTTGTTCTCTAAGCAGTCCATGGTATACTCAATACTCTTCTCTAACACCACAGTTCAGAGGCATCAATTCTTCTTCTATCACCCCTAGTCATTGTCCAGCTCTCTGGCACATAGCAAGTGATTGCAAAGACCATGGCCTGTATCAGGGACACCCTAGTATCCAGAGTGACATCATTGGTCTTCAGTATTTTGGAAAGGTCTCTAACAGAAGATGTTGTTGTTGTTGTTGTTAAGTACCATCGAGTAGTAGATGGCTCATAGTGACCCTATGAATGAAAGACCTGAACACTTGTATATCTTTCATCATTTCTCCAAATTCATAGAGTTTCTGGAGGTAAGCTATTTTGGAAGTGGATGTCACTTCTGTTCCCAAGCTTATTTTAATTGGGGAGCTCCACAAACACTCTATCCACCCTAATCCTTACCAGAACTAAAAAACAAACCTCTGCAAGAATCCAGCTGCTCGACAGGACTTTCCAACCTGAAGTCCAGCCCCATACTTGTGACCAAATTCATTTTTAAATAGAAGGCCTGATAAAATAAACTCAAATCCAATGGTGAGTAAACATTCTATGATAATCTTCACCAGAACCAGAAAACAAACCAATGTAGAATCCAGCGATTCCAGATGACTCCTCAACATGAAGTCCAGCTCCATACTGGTGACTAAATTCTTTTAAAATAGAAGGCCTAATAAAACCAATACACACCCAATGGAACCAAAAAATAAACACAATATGTCTTCTAATTTCCTGGTTTCTGGTTGCAAAAGTGTTGATTGTGGAACCAGGCAATCTAAAGCTGTTTATAATCTCAATATCTTCACCATCCATCATGATGCTGTCACTCTGTCCAGTGGTGAGAATCATTGTTTTCTTGATATTGAGCCTCAATCCATATTGAAAGCTGCAGTCCTTGACCTTCTGCAGCAAGTGC
>NW_006399762.1:16726564-16727165 GCF_000299155.1 Elephantulus edwardii
GAAATGAAGAGAAGATTTCAAAGGGCAGTATGGGAGGGCAAAGTGAAGTATTATAATGAAATGTGCAAAGAGCTGGAGTCAGAAAATCAAAGGGGTTGAACTCACTCAGCATTTTCAAGCTCAAAGAACTTTAGAAAAAATGCAAGCCTCAAGTTGCAATATTTAAGGACACTTTGATCAGAATATTAAATGATCCAGGAAGTATTAAAAGAAGATGGAAAGAGTATACAGAGTCATTGTACCCAAAGGAATTGGTGGACACAGAAGAGTATAATGAACCAACGTATGAGTAAGAGCCTATGGTGATGAAGGGAGAAGTTCAAGCTGCTCTAAAGGAATTGGCAAAAAAGGCCCCAGGAATTGAGAGCATATCAATTGATATATTTCAACAAACAGAAGCTGCCCTTCATATACTCATCAAGTTGTGCCAAGAAATCTGGAGGACCTGGCCAACTGACTGAAAGAGATCTATATTTGTTCACATTCCAAAGAAAGAGGACCCAACAGAGTGTGGAAATTATTAAACAGTATCATTAATAGCACATGCAAGCAAGATTCTGCTGAAGATTATCCAAAAACGACTGGAATAGCACATCAACAG
>NW_006399762.1:16730603-16731395 GCF_000299155.1 Elephantulus edwardii
TGTTCATAGGGTGGTAATGAGTCGTACTTGACAGGATGGCACCTAACAACAACAACCACAAGCCTTATCAGTAGGAACTGACTTAAAATTTATTATCATTATTCAATGTTGTTGCTGTTGCCCTTGACTGCCGTTGACTCGAGCACACAAATCATAGTAATCCTATGAACAAAAGGCCTGAAGCCTTTCTATAACTATCGTCACAGTGTTTCCAGAGGCATGTTTAGGAAATGGATGCTACTCCACTCCTTTATTTCTGTTTCTCGTAAAATTTCAAAACTGACAATTTAAATTCATTATTTTAACACATTTAATAAATTAATAAATGATTGTATATAAGAGCCGTAATTTCACTAGACAGCTACAGGGTATTTCTTATGAGAAATCACCAAAATGAACAAGAAGCAACTAAATAGACAAGAATCATTAGTTAGTGTGGAACAAATTGTGTGAACAAAGGCTTCTTCAATAACTGAAACTGCTCAATGTTATGTATTTTTCTCAGTAATGATGAGGCTCTCTCCTACAGATGATGGGTTAATCTTGATGAATTTGGAATTGTTGAAACATAAGGTATAGCTGTAAAACTGACATCAGTTACCTCCAGCATATAAAACTGGGTGTTTGCCCTAGAACTCTATTTTTTCTTTCTTTTGTCATGTTGGTGTTATGTGCCATCGAGTCACCTGTAACTCATAGTGATGCTATGTACAACAGCCCTAAAACCTGCTCTATCCTGTGCCAATCTCACTGTCACCGAAACACCTACATCTATTACTCCAGTTACTGAAT
>NW_006399762.1:16731915-16733354 GCF_000299155.1 Elephantulus edwardii
CAATTGGCCCAGTGGTGAGAATCTTTGTTTTCTTCATATTGAGCCTCAATCCATTTTGAAGGCTGCAGTCCTTGACCTTCTGCAGCAAACACTTCAGGTCCTTCTCAGTTTCAGCAAGAAGGGTTGTGTCATCTGCATAATGCAGATTGTTTATGAGTCTTCCTCCAATCCTGAAGCAACATTTCTCCTCATACAGCCCAGCCTCCCGTATAATCTATTCTGCATATAGGTTGAAAAGGTATGGAGATAGAACACATCCCGGTGTATACCCTTCCCAATTTTGAACCATGCAGTGCTTCCCTGATCTGTTCTGATGACTGCCTCATGGTTCAAATATAAGTTTCACATTAGCACGATCAAGTGTTCTGGGATTCCCATTTTTCTCAGAGTCAGCCACAGTTTGTTGTGATACACACAGTCAAATGCCTTTGCATAGTCAATGAAACACAGATAGTCATTCCTCTGGTATTACCTGCTTTCAGCCAAGATCCATTTTCCAGGAAAGAAAATGCATCTTTCCTGGATTAGTACTCACCTCTTTGAAACCGTTTTCCTCAGTTTTATGTAATGATTTTCTGGATTTGCATTTATCTCTTTGAAGATGTTTTTCACAGATGTACATGTTTTTCTTGGTCATATATTAATTATACCACAGCTGTTTAACTGTAACATATAACCCAAATATAAAAGCTATTAAATCCTCTTAGAAGGGGAGGTATTTTTGAGCAGATTCTCTCTGTCCTCCCAGATGTGCAATAAAGTGCTATGGATATTGTAATCCATCTGTCTTATTGGCAATTGACTACGGAAAGATCCCCTTACATTCAGTAACACAACATGGACAAAGGTATAATGAAGAACTCTGTCCTTGAAAGAAGACCTTCAGTTTATGTTACTTGGAAAGCCATTTACACTCAAAACCTCTGCTTATTCAGAACTTCTCCCACTTGCCTGCTCTAAAATGGTGCAATTCTCTGGCTTTATTAAAAATTCATTTCTGAATCTTATCAACTCAGCATTGACCTAAATTTAGTTTTAATATTTTTATTATATTTCCTTCTACTCAAATTACATTATTTTGTTTTTACACTTTTAGCCTTTCTTATTTTCCTGTAACTTACATAGTTTCCCATAATTATGTAGATACATTTACATTTTTTAAATTTAAACCAATTAAAATTAAGTGGTTTTATACATTTACATTTACATTGTCTCTTTAGGAGAAAATCTCTTATGTAATATTGTACAGGTATATGAGTTTTTCCTGACTTTTTAAAAGAATTTTTTCTTGTTATGTGCCATCGAGTCGCTTGGACTCATAGCGGTCCTATGTACAACAGCCCTAAACTCTACTCTGTCCTGTGCCAGTCTCATTGTCTCTGACACACTCATCCCAATTACCTCAGTCACCGAATCAATCCATCTCCTAGAGGGCCTTC
>NW_006399762.1:16734914-16735542 GCF_000299155.1 Elephantulus edwardii
GTTTTGGTGGTGGTTTTGTTTTTTTGTTGTTGTTGTTTTTAATGTTTTCTGTCTTGCTGAACTAGACTTTCTGGCTCTTTTTCAAGAGGATCATTGTTCTGCCCACTAATGACTCTTTGGGTCATCTGAATACAGACTGGTTCTTTGTTCCTTCTCTGTGCTTGTTAAACTCAGCCTTCACAAGAAAATGTCAGTTCTGTGTCCCAGATTCATTGAAATTTAACTGGCAATTAACTTGAAATGTAACTAGTAACATAATTGCAATTCAGTTCAAAACAAAGCCTTATTTGAAAGAAATGTGATTGATTGAACACTTACTGAAAGAAATGCAATCATTATATGTTGTTCTAGGTGCTTCAAGAAAGATCTCCAGATTAAGTCAGACCATCTGATAATTAGTACTTGAATTTATAGTGTTTAGGTGGGGTGTGTGTGTGTGTGTATAGTTGTGTACTGTGGAGTCAGAACTGACCCATAGCTGACCACTCAGCAGGTTTTCAGAGGCAGTAAATCTGGAAGCAGGAGCAGCATCTACTTCCAAAATGGCTTGCCTCTGGAAACTCTATGTACGAACAGTGCTCAGGCTGTTCGTTCATAGGGTCGCTATGAGTTGTCTACGACTCGACGG
>NW_006399762.1:16736992-16761190 GCF_000299155.1 Elephantulus edwardii
ACTCTCAGATGTATAGCAAGTGACTTAAAAGACCAACTTCTTAACCAGGTAACCTAAGTCCTCACACTAAACTCATTACTTCTCAAAAATTTGGAGAGGCAAGAAGCTGTGCTGTAATCCCAAAGGCACACAGTTTGAATCCACCAGATGCGCCTCTGGGAAAGGAGAGGCAATCTCCTCCTGTGCCAGTCTGATCTGATTCGAGAGTACACACCACACAAAAAAATTTGAAGAGGTCCATACTGATATTCTAAGGTCAGGATGTCTCCTGAACTCCTGACTGCTGATGCAAAAGGATGAACAATCTCCTCCCATGTGATTATTGCCTCTGAAAACCTGCAGGAAGGTCTGCTATGGGCCAATTTTGACTCAACAGTAAACAACAACAAAAAGTAAAATTAGGTCACACTACTTTGTTCACTGAACCTGAACCTGAATTATTTGCTGCACAAGGTTGAGGACTGCAGTCTTCAATACAAATTGAAGCTCACTACTGGGCAAATGGCAGCATTATCACAGACGGAGAAGAGATTGAGGTTCTTAACAGTTTCAGCTTTCTCACATCCAAAATCAACACTCTTGGCACCACCAGTCAAGTAAATAAAAGATAAATTGGGGAAAGTCCTGTCAGGGACCTCTCCAGATTACCAAAGTTGTTGTTGTTATTATGGGCTATCAAGCGACCCTATGACAACAGTTCTAAACCCTGCTCTATCCTGTACCAATCTTACTGTCACTGACACACCTACCCCCATTATCCCAGTCACAGAATCAATCCATCTCATCGAGGGTCTTCCTCTCCTGCACTGTCCCTCCACCCTCCCAAGCATGATGTCCTTCTCCTGGGACTAATCCCTTCCTGAAACATGTCCAAAGTCTGTCAAATGGAAGCTTCAGAATCCTTGCCTCCAAGGAGCAGCCTGGTTTAAACCTTTCCAGGACAAACCTATTTGTTCTCTTAGCAGTTCATGGTATATTCAATACTCTTCTCCAACACCACACCTCTCATTCTATCATCCCTAGTAATTTTCCAGCTCTCTGATTCATAACAAGTAATTGCAAAACCATGGCCTGTATCAGGCACACCTTAGTCTCCAGACTGGCATCATTACTCTTCAGTACTTTGGAGAGGTCTCTGAAAGCAGACTTTCCCATCACAATACATCTTTTAATTTCCTGGCTGTTGGTACCAAGAGTTTTGATTGTGGAGCCAAGCAAACTAAAGCTATCAGCAATCCCAATCTCTTCACCACCTGTCATGATGCTGCCAATCTACACAGTGATGAGAATCTTTGTTTTCTTGATGTTGTGCTTCAATCCATATTGAAGGCTGCAGTATTTGACCTTCTGCAGCAAACACTTCAGGTCCTCCTCAGTTTCAGCAAATAGGGTTCTGTCATCTGCATAATACAGATTGTTGATGAGTCTTCCTCCAATCCTGATGTCACATTTCTCCTCATACAGCCCAACTTTCTGGGTAATCTGTTTTGCATATAGATTGAAATGCTATGGAGATAGGACATATCCCTGGTGTATACCCTTCCCAATTTTGAACCATACAGTATTTCCTTGCTCTGTTCTGAAGACTGCCTCTTGGTCCAAGTATAGATTTCACATAAGCATGATCAAGTGTTCTGGAATTCGCATTCTTCTCAGTCAGCCACAGTTTGTTGTGGTCTACACACTCAAAAGCCTTTGTATATTGCCAAAGAACAACAATATTAGTTTGGAGACTAAACAGTGCCTGATTCAGCCCATGATCTTCTCAATTACTTGAGAAGAGAGCTGGACAATAACTAGGGGTGACAGAATAAGACTTGATGCCTTTGAGTTGTAGTACTGGAGAAGAGTATTGAAATATAACATGGACTGCTAGGAGAACAAACAGGTTTATCCTTGAGAGGGTGAAACAAGGCTGCTCCTTGGAGGCAAGGATTTTGAATCTCCATCTCACAAACTGTGGGCAAGTTTCTAGTAGGGTCCAGTCCCTGGAGAAGGACATCATGCTTGGAAAGGTGGAGGGACATTGCAGAAGCGATGACCCTGGTTAAGATGGATTGACACAGTAACTTGGGTAATGTAAGTAGATGTGGTGGAAACAATGAGACTGGTTCAGGATAGAGCAGAGAGTTCAGAGCCATTGTATATAGAATCATTATGAATCACAGATGACTTAAAGGCCCATAATAACAAACAACAGTAATGTTTCCCTTCTTTAGTAAGTGCTCCAAGTCCTCTTCATTTTCAACAAGCAAAGTTGTGTCATTCACATAACAAAGGTTGTTGAAAAGTCTTCCTCCAATTTTGATACCACATTCTTCTTCACTGAGTTAACAGTCTCAATCTCTTCACCACCCATCATGCTGCTGCCAATTAGCACAGGGGCAAGAATCTTTGTTTTCTTGCTGTTGAGCTTCAATCCATATTGAAGCTTCTTGAATAAAATGCTCTGCATACAGATTAAGTAGGTATGGAGAAATAATACCACCCTGACATGCAGCTTTCCTAATTCTAAACAGCATTTTTCCCTTGCTCTGTTCATACAATAGCCTTTTGGTCTAGGTGTAGGTTTTGCATGAGCATAATTAGGTGTTCTGGGATTCCCATTCTTCTCAAAGTTAGCCATAATTTGTTATTATCCAAACAGTAAAATGCTTTTGTATAGTCAATAAAGCACAAATATACATTTTTCTGGTATTCATTGCTTTCAGTCAGGATCCATCAACATCAATACTGATATCTCTGGTGCCACAACCTCTTCTAAACCAAGCTTGAATGTCTGGCAGTTCTCCATTTATGTAATAGTGTAGATGTTTTTGAATGATCTTAGTAGTATTTTGCTTGCATGTGATACTAATTATACTGTCTGGTAATTGCCACATTCTATTAGATAATCTTTCTTGGGTATGGGGATAAATATGGATCTTTTACAGTCAGTCAACCAGGCAACTGTCCTCCAAAATCTGTGGTATAGATTGGTCAGTATTTTCAGGGCTGCATCTGTTATTTGAAATATTAATTGGTATTCCATCAATTCCTGGGGCCTTATATTTTATCAATTCCTTCAGTGAAGCTTGAACATCTTCCTTCATTACCATTGGCTCTTGATCATATGGTACTTCAAGAATATTTCATTATCAGCCACTTATCTTTGGTACAATGATACTGTATATTCCCTCTGTCTTCTTTTGATGTTTCCTGGAACACTCAGGACTTTGCCCATAGTTTACCTAAGTATTGCAACTTGTGACCTATTTTTTTTTAAGTTTTTTCGGTTTAAGAAATGCTGAATGAGTTCTTCCCTTTTTATTTTCTAATTCTAGATCTCTGCACATGCCATTATTTTAGTCTGCTTTGTCTTCCTGAGCTGCCATTTGAAGTCTGTTCAACTCTTTCATTGTAGCATAGTAACCCTTTGTTTTGGCTTCTCAATGCTCTACTACAGTTTTCAGGGTCTCCTCTGATAATCGTTTTGTTTGTTTTTTTGTGTTGGTTTTTTTTTTTTTGCATTTTCCTCTGTCTCTCTTCATAGATGATATCCTTGATGACATCTTACAACTAACCTGATCTTTGATCATTGGTATTCAATGCTTAAAATCTACTTTTAACATGATTTTTAAATTGAGATGGAGTAGACTCAAGATTATATTTTGGTTCTCTTGGGTTTGTTTTAATTTTCTTCAGCTTCACTTTGAACTTGTACACTGATGAGTCTATTAAACTCATAATATATTGATGATGGTATATTATACAGTCTGGCCTGGTTTTGACTGCTGTTATTGAGCTTCTCCAGTGATTTCTTCCACAGAGGTAGTACGTATGTGTACGTGTATGTGTACATAAACACACAATGAGCTCTGATGGCTTAGTGAAAATGAATAGTGCTACCAACACAAATGTGCTTTGAATCCACCAGCTGCTCTGAAGGAGAAAGATGGGCAATCTCCTCCCATGTGATTTATTGACTCTGAGAGAAAGAGAGGGAGAGATATTGTTTAAAGTTGTGCTTATGTGTTTGAGTTTTTATACTTTTTAGAAATTTCCCTATGCAATAGGTTAATACGTTTAATGTAGATATACCAAGAACAGGGCACTCTGGAGTCACACTGCCAACTCAAAGGACACAGTTCAAATCCTCTTGCTGCCCTGCAGGAGGAAGATGGGTAGTCTCTAGCTGTGTGATTTACTGCTACACAATGACAAGAGTAGAAGATAATTGAATATATTGACATTTCCCTTAACTGCTTTGTTTTGAGTTTTGTTTATTGACTGTTTGGTTAACTGGTTGTTATGTCTGATGTGTTGTATGTGTTTGTTTGCTTTCCATTATTGATATGATGTTTTAAATTCTCTGGATTATGTAATTGCTCCCCACCTCCCAGCTCCTTTAAAATTTAGAAGGAGGCCAGGTGGCATAATACATAATGAAACATGTGTTTAGTGGTAGGTCAACTATTTCAGCTTAATAGTTGTTCGACAGAAAAGGAATGGGCAATCTCCTCCTGATTGAGGGTCAGTGTGAGTTAGAATCAATTCAATGGCGGTGAGTTTGATTTTTGCTGGGTTGTTGGGGTTTTTTTATTGTTTTGGTTTTTGTTGTTGTTGTTTATTTAATTTATCTGAGAGATCACAGAGTCAAAATTATGATCTCTACTCCACAAATATGCAATCTCTTTTGGTAAGTATTTTACTACTTACTTAGAGCTTTCCTTTTCTCACTTTACTATTAATATTGCTGTGATTTTCTCAGCTACATATTTTTATTTCATCTGGGTATATTACATTCCACCTTAAGGCACTTTAAAACAAGATATACTGTGAACAAGAAACAAAGAAAAGGCCAGTATTACTAACCCATTTTACTCATAAGAAAACCAGGACAGTGTGATAAGAATAGTCCCTTGCAGAATTGAAAGTGGAACATGTATCTATGAATTACAAAATGACTCAAAATTCAAAAATCCAAAGCCGTTAGACTGTGTTGCTATGCTGTTCTTGCCAGATTCCATCAACACTGGAGATCAACCACCAGACAGAAATAATCAAATTACTTGTGCTGTTTTTCTATTTTATTTTGAGTGTTATTAAAGTTCCATAAATATATCAACCTAGAAAACTCATTGAATAAATGTAACTGAAAGAATTAGCTCCCACCTCTTACCCATATGTTCAGAAAAATCTTAGACTAGTTCAACTTGATGTTTTATGCTTTGTGAACACCTATACAGAAATTCTGTAGGCTCTGAGGGGTCAATTTTTAAGTAAATCAATTTAATCCAGAATATATACATGACTCAAGTGGAGATCTGTACACGTAATGCTCACTAAAATATTATTTACAGTAGCCAGAGAGTGGAAGCCACATAAATGTTCATCCAAAGTTGACTGGATAAAAAAAAATTGGTACAAATAAATAATAGAATGTTAATCACTGATACTCTTGTAATGTGCCATCAAATTGTCTAAGACTCCTGTGACCATATGAACACTGAATCTCAATCCTGTTCTGTTCTATGCCATCCTCATCATCACTGATACACTTGAGCCCATTTATTACAGTCACTGTGTCAAACCATCTAGTTACGAATTGTCCTCTTTTTTGCTGACCTACCTGACTTATTCTAAATATTATGTCCTTACCCAAGGACTTGTTCCTCCAGACAACATACCCAAAGTATGTGAGATGAAGTTTCACTTGACTCTAAAGAAGCATCTTGTTTGTACTTTCTCCAAGATAGATTTTTTTTGTGTGTTGGGTTTTTTTGGGGGGTTTTGGCAGCCCATGGGATATTCAGTATTCTTCTCCAACTGTAACTTTGATTCTTCTTCCTCTGTTATCCTTAGCCATTGTCCAACTTTAAGATGCATAGCAGGTAACTGAAAAAAAAACCAGGGATTGGGCCATGTGCATCTTAGTCTTTAAATTGACATCATTCCTCTTTATAATTTTGAAGAAGTTCTTGACATCAGTTTTTCTCAATACCAAGGAAGTCATGATACATGTTAATTATGGACAGAGTTGGAAGATATTATGTTGAGAAAAAAAAATGATCACAAAATAACAAATATTATATGACCTTACTTACATATATTTTTAAAAAGATAAGATAAATGTATAAAGTTTATTAATAGTTACAAAGAGTTTGATATGATCTGTTCATAGTGCTGCTATGAGTTATAGTCCAATCAATGGAATGACAACAATAACTGGGATTGGAAGAAGGTGAAGAGTAAGATAAAAAAGGAAGACAGGAAGAAATTATGCATTTTAATTATGGTGTTAATGAAAAATATTGTCTATTTCATGGGATTCTTGAAGAATGAACAAGCTTTGGAAGAAGTAAACCCAGAATTCTCCTTAAAAACAAGGATAACCAGACTGTCTGACATGATTTGGATGTTCTCAGGAGAGATTAGTCCCTAGAGAACATAACTTTATACTTGGTGAAACAGAGGGTGTGTACTAAAGAGGAAGACCTTCAATGAGAAAGATTGACACAGTAGTTACAATGAGATCAAGCACAGAGGTAATTGTGAGGGAGGCGCAGGGCCAGACAGCTTTATTGTGTTAGGGTCATAACAAATCAGAATGAGTTCATTGGCGTCTGACAACAACAAGGATGGCTCACTCACTTCCACTCATTGTCGTTGAGTCAGAACCAACTCATAGCTGGCCCTCCAGCAGATTTCTGGAAACTGTAAATAGTTGGGGAAGAGATGGCTCATCTTTCTTCCACAGAGTGGATTTGAGCTATAGTCTCATGGGACAGCTGAGTTAATTGGTTTAATAACAAGTTTTGTAACTCTTCAAGTTCTATTTGCAGTATCTGGGCTTGTAAAAGCTTATAAACATACAAGATACATCAATAAATCTAAATTTGACTAGAACAACAAAGTCATAAAGGGAAAAGGGGAATGATAGACTAATTTCCTCCATGAACAATTATGTCCTTACTACGTAACAAGAAGTGGATAGTGAATATTTGATCTAATATTTTACAGAAGAATCTTGATCAGAAGAGAGAAAATAGAGAAGGAACATAAAATTTTCATGGACTCATGTTTCCCTCAGCTATTTAAACTATTGCCCTGGGGTAGTCTTTCAATATTAACCCAAATATCCACCCTGAATTCTTAAAATGAAATAATAATTTAGCTGAACTAGAAAAAAATTTGTCTATTTAGAACAATATAATCTTTTAAAAACAATCTACATGCTTCTTAGAGGAAAGGATAGCAAGACTCCATCTCTCATAATTTGGACATGTTGCTAGAAGAGGCTAGTCCTTGGAAAAGGATATCATGCTTGGAAGGATGGATGGTTAGCGAAAAAGAGAAAGATCCCCATCAAGATGGATTGACATGGTTACTACAGCAATGAGTTCAAGTGTAGGTAGTGAGGATGGCACTGAATAGGACAGGATTCAAGTCTGCTGTTCATAGGTCACCAGGAGTTGCACTCAACTTGATGACACCTAACAACCACTTGAAATCAAACTGACAACAGAAACTTGAAAAATCAGATAGGAACCTTAAAAAGTATTTGTTATTCCTGGTAGAAAAACTCAGAAAAGGAGAGTGAGAATGGTTCCGCAACTTAAAGAATATACTCAATACCAATAAATGGTACATATAGAAAAAGTTGGTGTCGCATTTTGCCAAATATGCTGTCAATAACAAAATAAATTATATCTTACAGAGCAAGGAAACAATGCGTGGTTCAAAATCATGAAAGGAGTGCATCAGGGATGTATCCTGTCTCTATACCTTCTCAATCTATATGCAGAACAGATCTTTCAGGAGGCTGGACCTTATGTGGACGAATGTGACATCAGAATTGGAGGAAGAATTGACACCACCTTGGTCACTGAAAATGAAGAAAACCTGAGGCCCTTGCTTGCTGTAGAAGGTCTAGGACTGCAGTCTCCAATATGGATTGAACCTCAATATTAAAAAAAAAAAACCCAAAGATTAGCACCACTGGGTCAGTTAGTAAAATCATGCTAGATGGAGAAGAGATTGAGATTGTTAACAATTTAGCTTGCTTGGTTCCACAATCAAAATTTTTGGCACTAGCAGTCAGGAAGTCAAAAGACTAATAGTATGAGGAAAATTTGTTATCATGGGGACCTCTCTAGAGTGCTGAAGAGCAAAACGTCAGTCTAGAGACTAAGGTGGACCTGATTCTGGCTATGGTCTTCACAATTACTTGTTATGCATCAGCTAGACAATGACTAAGGATGACAGAAGAATCAATGCCTTTGAGCTCTGATGCTGGAGAAGAGTATTGAACAGTCCATGGATTGCCAAGAGAACAAACGGGTTTGTCCTAGAGAGGGTGAAGCCAAGTTGCTCTTTGTTATTGGAATGTGCCATTGAGTCATCTGCAACTCTACGTAAAATAGCTCTGAATCCTGCCCTATTCTGAGCTGCTCACTGACTATGACCTCCCAATTACCCTAGCTATTGTGTCAATATATCTCACCTGAGGTTCCCATCTCCTACACTATTCCTTCACCCTTCTAAGCATGATATCCTTCTCTAAGGACTGGTCCCTCCTGCCCACATGTCCAAAATACATGAGATGGAGCTTCAAAATTCTTGCCTCCATGAAGCAGTTAGGTTTCATTCTCTCCACAACTGACCTGTTTGTTTTCTTCACAGTCCATGGTATGTTCAATGCTCTTTTCCAGCACCACAACTCAAAGGCATCCATTCTCTGTCATTTTTGGTTGTTGTCTAGTTCTTTCATGCATAGCAAGGATTTGCTCTTTGGAGACAAGGATTTTGAAGTTCTGTCTCATATGCTTTGGACATTATGTCTGAAGGGACTGGTCCTTGGAGAAGGACATCATGATTGGAAAAGGAGAAGGAAGGCACAAAAGAGGAAGACCCTGCATGAGATGGATTGACATAGTGACTAGGGAAATGGGGGCAGGTGTGTCAGAGACAGTGACATTAGTTCAGGATTTGGCAGGGTTCAGAGTTATTGTGCATAGGGTTGCTATGAGTCCCAGGTGACATGACAGTATATAACAATAACAATAATAATATATATGTGGGCATGGGGGAGCTCTTGTGGCTTAATCATAAGAATTTGTGCTGTTAACCTAAAAATGGGCAGTTCAAGTCCACCAGCTGCTCTGTGGGAGGATGATGGACAGTCTCCTCCAGTGTGATTTACTACCTCTGAAAACCCACTGGAGGATTAGCTTTGAGTCAGTTCTAATGACATCAAGATTAATTTTGTCATTAAGACTTATTGTTTTCATTTATAATTAAGAAGTATATTTAAATTACATTGGTGAAATATTTCAATTTATAAGTAAAATTATTCTGGCAGACCCTTCTTTTTAATGAAAGGAAAGTTTAGACTCAAGTTATACAGAACATTGTTTGGGAACATAATATCATATTGATACGACCTATTGTTGTTGTTGTTGTTGTTGCTAAGTGACGTCGAGTCGCAGGCGACTCATAGCAACCCTATGAAGGAGAGTCCTTGACGCTTGGGTGCTTTTCATCCTCTCTCCAAGTTCATAGGGTTTCCAGAGGTAAGCTATTATGGACGTGGATGCCACTCCTCCTTCCATGCTTGTCTAATCGGGGAGCTCCACCCCACTCTCAGTCCACATTGGGTAGCCAACCATTAACAAATTTGACACATCCATGTCACAGTTGATACCATCTAGATTCATTTATATTATATTCTTATTGTTTTGTGATTATCGTAAGTATTCTTTTTCTTCTATAATCTCAGTCTAGAGACTAAGGTGCACCTGCCATGGTCTTCACAATTAATTGATATGCATCAAAGAGCTGGATAATGACTAAGGATGACAGAAGAATAATTTATGCCTTTGAACTGTGGTGCTGGAAAAGAGTATTGAACATACCATGGACCACCAGGAGAACAAACAGAATTTTTGAGAGGGTGAAACCAAGTTTTTCCTTGGAGGCAAAGATTTTTCAGTTCTGTCTCATACACAATGCCAGAAAGGGCCAGTTCTTGGTTAAGGACATCATGCTTGGAAGGATGGAGAGACAATTCAGGAGAGGAAGACCTCAGATAAGATGGATTGACACAGTAACTGGAACAATGGGGTTGGGTGTGTTGAAATCAGTGAGACTGGCTCAGGATAGGTCAGAGTTCAGAGCTATTCTGAACATAGGGTTGCAAAGAGTGATGGGTAATTCCGTGGCACACAACAACAATTATTCTTCTTTTTATTATTAGAGATCATTAGTTGCCTAGTTGTAAGAAGCTGCCCTGCCATCCCTAATGCACAAGGTTCAAATCCACTGGCTGCCCTGAGGGAGAAGGATAAGTAATCTCCACTTGTTTGATTTACTGCCACTGAAAACTCATTGAGTCAGCCGACCCATAAAATCAGCTATGTGTCAGTTCCAACTTGATGACACACAACAACAACAACATTCTTATTATAGAACACCAAGAAAAGCAGAAAAATGTAGTATAGAAAACAGAAATCTTTAATATTAATAAAAATTAATATTGTATATTTCTATCTAGTCAATTTTGACCCCTAAAGAATTAATGCACAACAAAAGCCAACACTGCCTAATTGTTGGTAAGTTTGAGACCATGCTGCAGTTATTTTGTCAACCCACCTCATGGAGGGTTCTCTTTCTTTTCACTCATTTTCTTTTTTACCAAGCATTATGGACTTTTTCAATCAACTGATTTCTCCTGATGGTATATGCAAAGCAAAAAAGACAAAGATCAATTGTCCTTACTACAAAGGAGCAATCTGACAGCAACTCTTCCAAAATGAAATTGATTCTAACAACAATTCAGGGTGTACTAAATATGCTCCACCAATACCACAGTACAAATGCATCTATCCTTTGATTTTCTTTTATATGGTGCAGCTTTCACATGCATAAAATGCAATTGAAAAAACTATGGCTGATTTTAGGCTTATCTTTGCTTGTTAACATTTTAAGCAGGTCTTTTGCAGCAAGTCTGTTCAATGCAATCCATACATCTTCTGATTGCTTACCTGTTATTTCCAGGGAGTTGATTATAGATCCAAGTAAAATGAAATGCTTGACATCTTCAATCTTTTATTCATTTATTATGATGCTGCTTACTAGTCCAGTGTGGAGGTATTATCCATATTGAAGCCTGTCCTCTGATATTTTCCTCAGTAAGTGTTTGAAGTCCTCTACATTAAGCAAGGTCATATTATCTCCATATCACAAATTATTTATGAACTTTCCTCTAATCATGATGCAGTGTTCTTCATATATTCAACTTCTCCTATGTTTTTACATACATATTAAATAAGTATAACAACCCTGATAAACACCTTTTCAGATTTTAAAGCAAAACATACCCACTTGTTCCACTTGAACACGTTTATTAGTCTATGTTCTGCATGACCACAGTTAAATGTTTTTTTAAGTTCCTATTTTTTACAATGTTATCTAAAATGTGTTATTATGCACATGCTTTAGCATAGTCAATAGAACACGTGTATGCATTGTTCTGATATTTTCTTCTCTCAGCCAAGATTCATCTGACATCAGCAATAATATACCTTGTTTCATTCATATCCTATTCTGAATTTGACTTGGATTTCTGGCAGTTATCTGTAAATGTACTAGTCCAGTCATTTTCAATTATCCTCAGCCTGATTTTCCTGCAGACGATATCAATGACATTGCTGAATAACTTCCACATCCTGTTTGGATCAACATTCTTTTAAATAAGCACAAATATGGATCTCTTCCACTTGATAGCCAAATATGGTTGTTGTTTTTGTTATTAAATTAGTCCAATACAAGCCACAGAATCTCTGAACAACAGATCAGAGTGCTTTCATATCCTGTTCCATTTCATTATCTCTGATACACTTGAGCCCATTGCTGTAGTCGACCATGTCAATCCATCTGATTGGAGGCCTTCCTCACTTTCATTGACCCTTTACCCCTCCAAGCATGATATATCTTTTCCAAGAAAAGCCTCTTTTACCAATATGTCCAAAGTATTAGAGAAGAAGCTTTGCCATCCTTGCCTCCAAAGAGTACTCTGGATGCACCTTTTCCAAGACATACCTGTTCATTCTTTTGACAGTCCATGGGATATCCCGTGCTCTTCTCTGACACCACAATTCAGTCATAAAGTCTTCTTCTGTCATTCTTACTCATTTTTCAGTTCTCAGCAAGTAACAGAAAGGGCCATCCCTGAGTCAGGCACATTTTAGTCTTCAAACTAACATCATTGTTCTTCAGTATATTGGAGAGGTCATTGACAGCATATACTTTCTTATCTCTTCTGCTGGTATCAAGTATTGTGGATCTAAATGAGAGTAAATCGTGGACATTTCAGTCCTTTCTCTATCTATCAGAATGTTGTTTATTAGCTTGCCAGTTACCTGCCTTCAAATGTCTTAGCAGAAAGGATCAAGAGCTTCCAGTACTGAATCTACTTATTTTGGCATTTCAATAAATATTCTGTAAACTTCTAGATTCCTGCTCTTCACCAATGCATTCAGTGCAGCTTCAACTTCTTCCTGTAATATCATTGTTTCTTGATTATGTCATCCCCTGAAATGGTTGATGGTCAACAATTTATTTTTAATACAATGATGCTTTGGATTCCTTCAAATTTCTTTTAATGCATCATTAAGATTTTTTTTTTTACTCATAGAACTTTTTATTATTGCAACTTGAGAATTATTCAAGTTTTTCAAATTGAGAAATGACAAGCAAGTTTTTTCCTTTTGGTTTTCCAACTCCTGTCTTTCCACATTTTATGATACCGTTTTTCTTTGTCTTCTTCAACAACTCTTGAATTCTTCTGTTCAATTCTTTTATTTAATCATCTCTTCCATTTACTTCATTGATGAATGTCTAAGGGCGGAAGGCATTCACATATGACTGGGAAAGAGCTGCTTCTTCAAAATTGACCTTATTAATATGAATGGAATAAAGCACCCAGAGTGTGCTTTTGCAGATGTTGCACAATCCAAAATGAAAAGAAACAGCTACAGATAGCCATGAGAAATAGGAATATGGCATGGACAAAGCATGCATCAATGAAAATTGAAAATCATAAAAAATAAAATACTTGAAGATTGATATTTTTGTCTAAGCCATTTTAAGTTTTTAAAGAATTTAAAAAATGACCAATTAGACACTTTACTATGCTAAGACTGCTATGTTTAAGAAAGAGATATTCCATTTACTATCAAAAACATTTCACATTTCAGTATCATCAGCATTTCAAAGCCTATTCTGAAGTCTACTATCAGTAGGATAATTTTCACATGCCTAAAACAAAGTAAATGCTAATACAGTTATCACTACTATTATTCAATCAACAGCTAATGCTAGAGATGAAAAAATTGAACATTTTTATCAACTTCTGTCTGAAATTTATCAAACATGCAATCAATATGTACTGATAATTACTAATGATTAAAAAGTGTAAGTTGGAAACAAAAAATATTCAACAATATAAAAAATACTATTTCAGAGATTGAACAATGTCAGAAACACAGTCTTTACATTTTCATCAAGGACTTATTTAATATAAATACCCTTTTTCAACAACATAAAAGGTGAACCTTGTTGGTAGAATGTACAGCCTTCAAACAAGCTATATCTGTAGAAAGAAACCATGGAGAGATTCAACATGATCACTCGGAACAAGGACAGGGACCAACTGTGAAACAGACCATGAATTGGTCATATGCATGGGCAAACTGAAACTGAAGAAAATGAAAATAAATGCATTAGAGCCAAAGTACCACCTTGAATATACTCCACTTAAATTGGGAGCCTACGCCAAGAATAGACATGATCCATTGAACAGTAGTGAACAAAACCCAGAAGAGCTGTAAGATGACATCAAGGATGTGTGAATAAAGGAAAAAGTCATCATTAAATAGGCAGAGTCCAAATGAACATCAAACGAGACTCTTAAAATTATTCTTATGTGCAGAATAGCTAAAACAAACAGAACCAAAATTCCAATTGTTGAATCTGTGGTACATAACAATAACAACATAGATTAAAAAATCTCTGTACCTTTTATTTTTCCCTTCCATATGAGAAAGATGAGAAGTCTTCTCTCAGAGACAGTTGCTGTTGTTGTGTGCCATCGAGTTGTCTTCAATTCATAGTGACCCTAAGTACAACAGCTCTGAAATCTCATCTGTCTTGAGCTAGTGTTATTGTCTCTAGCACACCTACCCCCATTTTTCCAGTCAATGAGTCAATTCATCTTATCCAAGGTTTTCCTCTCTTGCACTGTCCTTCCACTCTTCCAAGCATGATGTCCCTCTCCAAGGACTGGTCCTTTCTGGCAACATGCCTAAAGTATGTCAGACTGAGCTTCAAAACCTTGCCTCCAAAAAAGCAGCCTGGTTTCACCCTCTCCAGGATGGACTTTTTGTTCTCTTAGCAATCCATGGTATATTCAGTACTCTTCTGCAGGAACACAACTCAAAGGCATCAAGTCTTCTTCAATCATTGTTAGTCATTGTCCAGCTCTCTGGTGAATAGCAAGTAATTACAAAGACCATGGCCTGGATCAGGCAAACTTTAGTCTCTAGACTAAGTCTATACTCTAGACTAAGACTCTAATCTCTAGACTAAGTCCCTGACAGCAGACTTTTCCAATGTAATTATCTTTTGATTTCTTGGTTGCTGGTTCCAAGAGTGACTGAAGCTCCAGTCTGGAACCAAGATCCTGCCTGGACCTAAGCTCCCTGAGCACCAGACCACGTAGAGATCGCCCAGCAACATGGAGGCCACCCCCATCAAGAAACAATGCCTCATCACCCCTGCAACAGGAGCACCAATAACACAGAGGAGTGGAGAGGAAATGGGAGGACGGAGGTGGCTTGAACCACAAAACCAGAGTGGGCTGGGGGTCCTCAGGACCAACACCTGCATACCCTCATTAGAAACAGTTATAGCCTCAGAAACCAGATAGAGGGTCACTGTGAGTTGGAACTCTCTCAAGGGCAGTGAGTCTGAGTTGTTTGTGTTACCTCTCTTAAGGATTTATAATTTACTCAATGTGGCTGATGTTGTTTAGTTTTAGGATTGTCCCCCTTCATATTATAATGTTTGTAATAAAATAATTTTTTGGGTTAAATCTGCTATGTATTTGTTAATATTAGATATAAAAGCTGTTGTGATTTTATTATCTTTTTGTATACTTAATCATTTTGTTGGACTTTTGTTTATTCATATGAAGACTTTAAAATTATTTCCTTAGTATTCTTGGTATAGGGGAGATATAGCCTAATGGTAAGAAACAGCACTACAATCCCAAAGGCATGTGGTTTAATTCCACCACCTATAATCTCCTCTACTGCAATGAAACAGCTCTGACAACTTGCTGGAGGGTCAGCTATGTGTGAGTTCCAACTCTATGGTACATAGAAACAGAAAAAAACATTCTTGGTATACATCCTGTTGCCAAAAAAGGAAGTTTATAGTCTTATTCACTGGGAAAAAAGGGAGAATTTTTAAAATAATTAACATTTTGTACAAAGAGTATGATTCCAGTCTAAACATTATTTAGCCATTCAATAAATATTTAATGAGTGTCTAAGCCCTTTTCTGGCTAGCATCCTTAACTAAACTTAGTTTATTTTTTCCTTTCAGAGCCCTGGACTTGTTTGAACTACTCAGCACATTTATTGTAATAACATATTTTCTGTACGATGTACAGACTTCCATGAAGATCTTTTTATTTCAGTCTTTGTAATCCCAGCATGCAGCTTTAAACATATTAGGTGTTCACTCATATTTGAAAATTCAGTCTGCAGGAAGATCCATATCCATGGAGGATGAACTATGAAGGATGTGCAGGATGTGTTCATCTAATTAAAAAATTCAACATTTCTATCTATCAAGCAGTTATCAACTTCCAACCAAAGAGCTGTAAATTTGGAGAATAAAAATATTATCAGCAGTATAGCTGAAGTGAAGGAATTGTTATGCCAAGGAATGATCTGTGCAGTGAAAAGCAGCAGGAAGCATGGAACCTTTGCCAAGAAATCTTATTTTTAGAAGGCTCATATGCAGGATATTCATGCCTTTCTCATCACTGGGGAGATTCTAAGTGAAAAACCTCAGAATGCATTTTCTTTGATATACTTTTTAATAGGTGAAAAGTTCTAGTAGCTGTAGAAATGAAGCTAAGGATTTTGGTTTTGACTCTTACCCAAAGGTAAATATGAATAATGATAGACTTAATTAATATTGGAGAATAATATATAATATCATTTTTCTTGCCATCATTGTCTATAGTAATATAATAGTTCAACTCTAAAATGTAAATAAACTAAAGGACAGTCTGAAAGGGATTCATGATTAGGCATTATATGTATGACAATTAACAAATCAAGTGCATTAAGATGCTACCAAGACAAAAAGGTGGGTGACTCTAACCCATGGCCCTCAGGCCAGTTCTAAATTGTTTTTGGTCAAACATTCTTGTTGGTCGTATAGCCCTGGTGTGTCCACTTGCCGTATAGAGGTAACTTGTAGCTGTGAAGCTGAACACTGTGACACTGATGTGTCAAATGGGATAATGGTTACCCATGGTGGACAGTGTTTGGTGGAGCTCCCCAATTAAAACAAGCTTGGACGCAGGAGTGGCAACCACTTCTATAAAGAGCTTGCCTCCAGAAACCCTATGAACTTGGAGAAAGAATGAAAGTCACACAAGGGTCAAGGACTTTCATTCATAGGGTCGCTATGAGTCGCCTAGGACTCGACGGCACTTAACAACAACAACCACAACACTGCATTACGAAGTGAGATGGGGGAGAGGGAAGGATGGTGAGGGAGGAAAATATACATGAATGAATGAATGAATGAAAACTCAATATTTCTGTAAACTTTCATTAAAATCACAATGGAAAAAATGTCATTTAGAAATTAAAAAATATTTTTAGTCACCTTCATTTTGTCATCTTATGTGGTCACCTTCAATTTTCATAAACTGATTTTCACAGACTGCTTAGTCTTTAGACCCTAATGATGTGGGAAAATGTCTAAGATGATTGGAAAATAAAAGTATCCTGTAGTCTAGATGACTGCTTCCATATCAGCTAGATGTGTGTTTGGGTTTGGAGGCTTTGGCTTGAGTTTAGAATCCAACCCACTACCTTCCAATCCAGTGCAACTCATTATGACCTTCCATCAGGTTCTGTGGTAAAATTTATAGGAGGACATTGCTTATCCTTTTCCAATGTGGCAGCTGGTAGATTTGAACTGCTGACATTTTGGTTCATAATGGGAAAAAATATTACATGTAAACTGTTACACAAGATTAATTTTATAATGAATAACAACAAAGTTTAAAAAAACCCTACATTATTTATTTTTTTATTTTTTCATTTTTTCGTGTTATCAGAGCTTGTTCTCTTCTAACTCTAGACAGTGAGTTGACATTCTTTTCGTACTTTTCAAAAGTTGATAATGGTTATCTCAAGAGTAAAATGCAAAATAGAATACATTCACTAAAACAGTCATTCTGCTATAGATAAAATACTATTTTTGGAAGAAATCTAATCAGTTCAGTATTGTACAAAAACACTTACTCTCTTATCCTGACCCTCCACCTTTATAAGCCTGATGTCTATTTCCAAGGAATAGGATCTCCTAGCAACATGCTCAAATTATGTGAGATGAAGCTCCACCATCCTTGCCTCTAAAGAACATTGGCTGCACTATTTCTAAGACATATATGTTTCTTTTCCTGGCAGTCCACAGAATGTTCAGTGCTTTTCTGAACACTACAATTCAAACACGTCAGTTCTTCTGTCATCCTTATGAATTGTCCAGTTATCAGATGCACCGCAAGTGATTGAAAAGACTAAGGTGCTCTTTAGTATTCAAATTGACATCATTGCTCCTCAATAATTTGGAGAGGTCTCTGATAAGCAGACTTTTCCAATGTAAGATGTGTCCACATCTCTGGCTGCTGGTACCAAGGGTATTGAACAACAAGAAGAGTAGAAATAAATAGATGTAATTTTTTTAAATCCTTCATTAAAAAGCAAGATATTGAGTATGGACAATTATATTAAATAATTGTGTTGTTAGGTGCCCCCTAGTTGGTTTCAACTCATAGTGATTATATGAACAACAGATCTGAATCTTGCCCTATCCTGAGCTATCCTCATGATCCCAACAGACTTGAGATTATACTCACTCTGTAGATTCATTTTGTTGAGGTTCTCCTCTTTCTCTGATCCTGCACCTTTCCCAGCATGTCATTTTCTAAGGACTTTTCACTCTGCTGACAACATGCCCAAAGCATGTGAGACAATTTCACTGTCTTTACCTCTAAGAAGTACACTGGGTATAGTTCTCTTAAGATAAACTGTTTTGTCTTTGGGGTAGTCCATGAAATATCTCATAAATTAATTTGAAAGGTATCCAAATTCAAAGACATGTATAAATTACTTCAAAGGCATCATTCTTTGGTCATCTCTCCAGCATGACACTGCCTGTTGGTCCTGTGGTAAAAATGTTTTATTTTCTTGATGTTGAAATGTAACTATTCTTGAAGACTGTAGTCTTTGATCTTCTGCATAAAGTGCTTCTTCCTCAATTTCAGCAAGTAAGGTTGTGTGATCTGCATAATGCATGCTATTGGTGAGCCTTCTTCCAATCCTGATGCCACATTACTCTTCCTAGAGTCCAGCTTCTTGAGTAGTTTTCTCAGCAAGCAAATTAAATAGGTATGGGGATACAATACAACACTGACATAACACTTTCTTAATGGAGAACAACCATTTGACCAACTGACTGGAAGAGATCTATATTTGTTCCCATCCCAAGGAAGGGTGACCCAACTGAGTGTGGAAACTACAGAACAATATCATTGATTTCACACGCAAGCAAGATTCTACTGAAGATTATCCAAAAACGACTGGAACAGTACATCAACAGAGAACTGCCAGAAGTCCAGGCTGGGTTTAGAAGGTGTCGTGGTACTAGGGATATTGTAGCTGATGTTAGATGGATCTTAGCTGGAAGCAGAGAACACCAGAAGAATGTCTATCTGTGTTTCATTAATTATGCAAAGGCATTTGACTGTGTGGACCATAATAAACTGTGGCTGACTCTGAGAAGAATGGGAATCCCAGAGCATTTAATCGTGCTAATGTGAAACCTATACTTGGACCAAGAGCAGAGCAACACTGCATGGTTCAAAATTGGGAAGGGTGTACGCCAGGGATGTGTCCTATCTCCATACCTTTTCAACCTGTATGCAGGGCAGATTATCCGAGAGGCTGGGCTCTATGAGGAGAATTGTGGCATCAGGATTGGTGGAAGATCTATCAACAATCTGCGTTATGCAGATGACACAACCTTGCTCGCTGAAACTGAGGAGGACCTCATGCACTTACTGCAGAGGGTCAAGGACTGTAGCCTTCAGTATGGACTGAGGCTCAATGTCAAGAAGAAAAAGATTCTCACCGCTGGACAAATTGGTAGCATCAGGATGGATGGTGAAGAGATTGAGATTGTTCACAGCTTCAGTTTGCTAGGCTCCACGGTCAACACTCTTGGCACCAGCAGCCAGGAAATCAAAAAACGTATTGTGATGGGAAAGTCTGCTGTTAGGGACCTCTCCAAAGTGCTCAAGAGCAATGGTGTCTCTCTGGAGACTTAGGTCCACCTGATACAGGCCATGGTCTTTGCAATCACTTGTTATGCATCGGAGAGTTGGACAATGACTAGGGAGGATAGAAGGAGAATTGACGCCTTTGAGCTGTGGTGCTGGAGGAGAGTATTGAATGTTCCATGGGCTGCCAAGAAAACAAACCCATCCATCCTAGAGAAGGTTAAACCAGCCTGCTCCTTGGAGGCAAGGATTCTGGGGCTTCGTCTGACATACTTTGGACATGTTATAAGGAGAGACAGGTCCTTGGAGAGGGACATCATGTTTGGGAGAGTGGAGGGACGGCACAAGAGATGCATTGATTCAGTGACTGCGGTATTCGGGATGGGTGTGTCAGAGGCAATGTGATTGGCACAGGATAGAGCCGGGTTTAGGTCTGTTGTACATAGTGTCACTATGAGTCGCAAACGACTCGACGACACATAACAACAACAACAAAACCATCTAATGTTCTTTTGTTCCATTTCCACAGCAGTTTCTTGTTCTAGATATAGGTTTCACATGAGCACAATTAAATGCTCTGAGATTCCCATTCTTCGGTACTCCAGATTTCCTGGCATAGCCTGGTGAGCACGTCCAGGGTTGCATCTATTAGTCAAAACATGTTAATCGGTATCCCACTGATTCCTGGTGCCTTATTTTTTGCCAATGCCTTCAGTGCAGCTTTAATTTCTTCCTTCATTACTGTTGGCTCTTGTTCATATTATACTTCCTGAAATTTTTCAGTATCAGTCAATTCTTTTTGGTAAAGGGACTGTGTGTTCCTGTCATCTTCTTTTGGGGCTTCCTATATCGTGCGACATATTACCTTTAGTGTTCTTCAATACTGTGACTCGAGACCTAAATTTGGGTTTTTGTTCTCTGCATTTGAGAAATGCAGAGCAAGGCCTTCTGCTTTTCTTCACCAATTTGAGGTCCCTTAAATACTTTGCTTTGTCTTTTCCAACTGTCCTTTGAAATCTTCTATTCAGTTTTTTTACTTCAGCACCTTTTCTCTGTGTTTTGGTTTCTCAAGGCTCTAGTGCAATGTTCAGAGTCTCTTTTGACATCAATTCGAGGGTTTGGTTTTGTTTTGTTTGTTTCCTTCTCCTCTGTTTTTATAATGGCTTTTTTTCTGTTCATGGCTGAGTTCCTTGATGTCATCCCACAACTCATCAGGTCTTTGATAATTGCTGTTTGTTTAAAGAGCATAAAATGGCACATGGTGGCATAGGGCCTTTCTGAAAGGGCCAAAGATAGTGAGAATAGCTCTGCCCTTCACTGCTGCAGAGTTGAAAGTAGATAAAGAGCCCATAGCCTACCCTCATTGTGTCTCTACTCCCACACCAGTAGCAAGAGGTTAACTTATTTGTTGATTCATAGACTTGACTTAGAGTTGTGGTACTGAGAATGGGGTTTAGTAGGGAAATATGTTGGAGAGTGGGGGAAGCAATCAATATCACTCAATGTAAATCCAAATTTCAGCCCAGCTGTCTCAGGGCACAATTACTCAATTAGTCCAAGCTCCAGTTTCAGTTCAGCAACACAAATTTAAGATGCTTCTGTTTCTTCAATCACCAGGCAAGGTTTATGTCAGAGCAGTTATGAGTCAGTTTCTCCTTCAAGTATCTAGCAAGAACAGCAAAATGTTTAACTATAGCCTTTTCTCAACGATTACACCTTGCCATAGTTTCTCCACAGAAATGCCATAGTCTCTCCATCACCACCACCAGGGCCTCACCACCAGGGTTTATATATTCTGCTTAATAAACATTTCTAAAAATCATTATTATTACTACTATAGAGTAAATTGTCAAAGATTGGCTAAGAATGAAAATTTAGAAGACTAGAAACAGTTGTTTTTAGCTGCAAGCAACTTGAGTACTACTCATAGCAACCTTTTGAACAACAGATCTGAATTTTGTTCTATCCTGTGTCATTCTCATAATCTCTGACACACTTGAGCCCACACAGCTGCAGTCACTGTGTCATTTCATCTCATTAGGAGTCTCTCTCTTTTACTGACCTTCCACATTTCCAAGCATGATATTCCTTTCCAAGCAATAGCCTTTTCTAATAACATGTCTAAAGTATGAGAGACAGAGCTTTGCCATCCTTGCCTCCAAGAACTCTCTGGCTGCACCTTTTCCAATACACATTTGTTCATTCTTTTTGGGAGTCCATGGGATATTCAGCATTGTTCTCCAACACCATAACTCAAAGGAATCAGTTCTTCTGTCTTCCTTATTCGTTGTCCAGATCGCAGATGCATACCAAGTGATTGGAAAAATCATAGCCTGAATAGGGCACACCTTAGTCTTCAAACTGAAATCATTGTTCTTTAGTATTTTGAATATGTTCATGATAGACTGGTCCTTGTAGAGGGACATCATCCTTGGGAGGGTGGAGGGCAGGTGCAGGAGAGGAAGGCCCTCTATGAGGTGGATTGATTCAGTGACTGGGGTAATTGGGATGGGTGTATCAGAGACAGTGAGATTGGCACAGGACAGAGCAGAGTTTAGTGCTGTTGTACATAGGGTTATAATGAATAGCAAATGACTCGACGGCACATAACAACAACAACAACCATGACAGAGGACTTTTCCAAAGCAAAACATTTTCTTATCTGATTGTGGGAACCAAGTGTGTTGATTGTGATTTCAAGCAACCCAAAATCATTGACAGCTTCAAACTTTTCTCCATCTTTCACAAGAATACCTATTGGCCCAACGGTAAGGATCTTTGTTTTCTTTATGCTGTGATATAATTCAATTGAAAAATGTAGTCCTTGATCTACAAGCATTTCAGGTCCTCTTCATCTTCAGCAAATTAGATTGCATCATTTGTAGAATTCAGGTTGTTAGTGAGACTCCCTGTGATTCTGCTATGGCATTTGTCAGTCAAAACCAGTCCAGGTGCTGTCTGTGGAATAGACCATCAGTTACTCACGTGCAAGTTCAAATTGAAAATGAAGAAAAAAATTAAAAAAAAACTCACAAGAACCAAAATAGGACCTTGAGTCTAGCCCTCCTGAAATTAAAAAAAAAGAAACTTAAGAATAAGTTTCAGAAACTTAACACCAATAATTGAAGACAAATGGAGTTGTGGGATGAAATCAAGAATATTGTTGTCCGTGAAGAGAGCAAAGGTTGTTACAAAGACAGAGGCGAAAGAAAACCCAAACTGGGTGTCAGAAGAAGCTATGAAAATTGCACAGGAGTCAAGAAGCCAAAGCAAAGAGAAGAGCTGCCAAAAGAAAACAGTTGAGCAGAAGATTTCAAAGGCAGCTCAAGAAGATAACACAAAATATTATTGGCAGTAATAAAATTATAATAAAATGTACAAAGAGCTGGACTCAGAACATGAAAAGAACTCAGAAGGAGTTAAGGAACTATAATCGGTTGCATCTAGAGTCACAATTCATGAATTTGTGGAATACTCTGAGGAGTTAGAGGTACCAAAGAGATATTTATATCATTAAAGCAAGAACTGACAGCATAGTAGTCTGAATGAATTATTAATGAGTTTTTAAAGTAATAAATTGATTAACAAAAGTGCAGTGAATGATGAATACAACATATGTGGCTTTGCATGACTGGTTTAAATATATTTTGTTCATTCCTTATTACCTGGTAATATTTGAACTATGCTGAGAAATTACGACGTGCTGAGAGGTGGTCTTTGTTGATTAGGTACCTCTTGTGACCACAGAGGGTTCATAGAGCGGTCACAAAGCAATCACAGAACATTCTTGTCTGCTAACATAGGTTTCTTATACAGTGTGGATCCCAGGAATAACCTGCATAGCTTGGTTACAAAGAAAACATTTTCTTAGATACGAGATAAATCTGTTTAAAGTTTAACTTCTTATTGTAGCATAAGCTTTTTCAAAATGAAGTTTAAATTCAGGCCCAAAGGCATCTATCCTCTCAGCAAGTGGTCTAAAATTTAAGTTTTAAAGTGTTCTAGCTCATTACCAATAATTCTAGATTATTATCCTTGTAGTTTTAATTGTGATATAATTCACAAACTACCTTCAGAAGAGAATTTAGAGTGAAGTATATCATTGTTGATTGTCAGATGGGTCTTGATTGAAAGCAGAGAATACCAAAAGCTGTTCACCTGTATTTTATTAATTATGCACTGGCATTTAATTATGCAATGCATGTCTAACTATAGATAATATTATAAAGAATATGAATTCCAGAACATGTACATAGGGCAAGAAGTAAAAGGGGACACTGTGTGGTCTAAAATCAAGAAAAGTGTGTGTAAGGCTTATAAATTTTCAGCATTCTTTATCCATATATATGCTGAAGAAACAATACAAGAAACTATACTATGTGAAGAAGGAAGTGCCGTCAGGATAAGAGGAAGATTCAACAATTTATGATACATTGCTAGATCTGTCTTGAACAATATTGTCAGTGACCGGATAATATCTATACGCATACAAGGAAGTCCAGTGAATACCACTATCATTCAAATATATGCACCAACAACCAGAGCCAAGGAAGAGGAGATAGAAGATT
>NW_006399762.1:16763590-16778519 GCF_000299155.1 Elephantulus edwardii
TGTACATAGGGTCACTATGAGTCGCAGGCGACTCGACGGCACATAACAACAGCAACAACAACAAATGACACAAACTTGCCTGTAGAAAATAAAGATAACATAAAGCACCTGGTGATGAAGCATAAAGACTTAGTATAAACTGTGCCTCAACATAAAGAGCTGAAATGGTCATAAAGGGGACCAAAAACTAGTATTATGATGTTGTGGTTATGTGCCATCGAGTTGCCTGCGACTCATAGTGACCCTATGTACAACAGCCCTAAACTCTGCTCTATCCTGTGCCAATCCTATTGTGTCTGTACCTCCATTATCTCAGTCACTGAATCCATCCATCCATCACATAAATGAAGAAAGGACCGAAGTTGTCAAGAACTTCATTTTGCTTTGATCCATATTCAACAGCCACGGAAACAGCACCAAGAATTCAAACAAGGTATAGCATTGGGTAAGTCTTCTGGAAAATGACTTTTTAAAAGATGCTAAAGAGCAAGAATGTCACTGTGAAGACTGTCTCAGTATTTTCAATAACTTCATAGACATGTGAAAGTTACACAATAAATAAGGAAGATTAAAAAGGAATTGATGTCTTTTAATGGTGGCCCTGGTGAATTACACCATGGACTGTAACAACTTTGGACATGCTTTCAGTATGTACTATTCCCGGGTGTAAGAGATCATGCTTAGTAAAGTGGAGAGTCAATGAAAAAGAAGAAAATGATGAGGTAGCCTGACTGCAACAAAGGGCTTATGCACTGCAGGTCATGAGCAGAACACAGAATCACGTAGAGTTTAAATTTGTTGTCAGCAGAGTTGCTGTGAATAAGAATTCCCTCTCTAGCACCTAAAACCATCAACATAATTCACTTCACTTTCAGAAATTATGCTGGGGAAAATTCTGCTCTGGTTTGGTAATAGATTAAAAGAAAAAAAATATATGACAGCATATATCACTCAGGTACAGGATTTTAAATTAGTAAAACGTAACACTATTGTGTAGGAATTACAGTATATAGCATTGGGGAAGCGAAAATGTAGAAGTAAAAAAATAAATGTCATAATATCCTGCAGAGGAAGCTTATACACTAAAAAAATAACACAAGTAATACAACTAAAGTTAGCAGGGACACTCAATAGCTTTCCTTTCAAGATTTTAGTGTTTTCTGAAGACATTATTGATGTGTTCTAGAAATAAAATAATAAAAAATCAGGTATTATTTGTAAACAGTGGCACTGAGGCTATGTTTGTATTTTTAATCAGGTCTTTCATCTTAAAAATGGCAACTAAAGCACAAAATCGTTGCTTCATGCACTAATAGTCATATGCATATATAATACTTGTATTATTGTTCTTTTATATAGTGAATGCAATACTGACAAGAAACATTATTTTAGTCTATTGCCTCACTTAATCTAGGCTACTGTGAACAGTGAAGAGAAGTAGTTACTAAAACATAACAAATTTCACTCAAACTAATAAAAATGTTAAAATATCGATGTGTAAACAAAGCTGAAGATTCCATCAGCAGATGCTGTCTCAAGAGGTTGTCTACATGTTAACTGGTCTGGACATCTATGGAGCCAACTTTCAAAATCACTAACGCTTTCGTAGCTTGGTGGGACAAAGTTGTGCTGTCAACTCAAGGGCATGTGAATCAAATTAACCAATTGTTTTGCAGGAGAAAGATGTACCATTTTCTTGTCTGTGATTTTAGAGCCTCAGAAAAGCCACTATGAGTTGGTTCTGATTTGATAACATGTAACAATAACAAAGCTTTCAAAATAGAAACCATATACTGATTTTTAAAGAAAATTTTGAAAGTATTTTCCAATCACATTTTCAATTTCCTATTTTTCTAATACATTTTCTCTCAAAGCTTTCTGTTTTCACCTTCATCTCAATCATTAAAGAACCATTTTATTCAGTGCTGATAATTCCTTCAGTAAAAGCATCATTAAGCGTAATTATTACATTATCATTATTTAATGGTTAGCATTTCAGAGACAATGAGATTGGCAAGATAGAGCAGTTTATGGCTGTTCTACATAGGGTCACTATGAGTGGCGGGTGATTTGACGGCACATAACAACAACAACAACAAACACAACCCTATATGTTTCATGTAATTGTATATAAATTGACACAGTAACAGCAACTATGGGCTTTGAACATAGCAGAGATTGTGAGGATAGCATCTGCTGTACTTTGAATCAGTGTGAACTTGAGCTCTACTTGATGATATTAGGAGATATGTATATGAATTCTAGTGCCCTAGTCATAAGAAGCTATGCTGTAATCCCAAAGGCATGTAGTTGAAAGAAATCTATGTGCTCTGTGGGAGAATTGGCAGTTTCTTCCCATGTAATATATTGACGCTAAAAACCTGCTGGAGGGTCAGCTGTGGGACGGTTCAGACTTAATAGAGCACTCCAAAACAACAACATGTGTATACAGAGAGCTTTTGTGGTCTAGTGGTCTAAGAAATTTTGCTGTAATCCCAAAGGCACACTGTTCAAATCCACTAGCCTCTCTACTGGAGAAGGATGGGAAATCTCCTTTCATGAGATTTACTGCTTCTGAAAACCTTCTGTAGAGTCAGCTATGAGTCAATTCCGACTCAATGGCTCACAACAACATATGCACATAATGTACTTTAATGCTCAAGTTGTTATTATACTTAACGTGTACCACCCACCTTTTAGATAATATATCAACTAATTGAGCTGTGGTGTTGGAGAAGAGCACTGAACCTTCCATGGGCGGCCAGAAGAACACATGGATTCAGCTGGAATACTCTTTGGAAACAAGAATTATGAGGCTTCACTTCACATATCTTGGATATATTGCTAGGAAGGGCTATTCCTTGGAGAAGGACATGGTACTGGGAATGGTGGAGAGTCGGCAAAAGGGAGGAAGACTCTCAACTAGGTTGGTTGACACAGTGACTACTGCAGTGGATTCTTGAGTCAGGAAGTGTGAAGATGGTGCAGGATAGAACAGGGTTAAAAATTTTTGTTCATATGGTAGCTATGAGACACTCAATGACACTTAACAACAACAACAATAATCCCAACAACATATTTAATGACTATTAATATCCACATTTACCAAAGAGGAAACAGAAGGCAAGGGAGGTTAAAGAATTTTCCTCATGCCATACTTTCTATGTTTCCAAGCTTGGCAGCCAAGTTTCAACAAGCACAGTCCTCACTTATTAGAGGAAATTTTAAGAAATTATAATTTTATTTTCTGTAAGAAATGGACTTTAGTGAGTAGGCATTGACCAGTTACATACTAGCTTAAGAAACTGTTCACTCTGCTCTGGTGTCCATAGGGAGTTGAATTTCTAACTGGGAGGCCAAGCCTTTCTGGTAGTTTGAATTCTCCAGTGGCACCTCAAGAGAAAGATGAACACTCTTCTCCCATGCAATGCATAGTTTCCAAAACCCAATGCGAAGTCAGGTGTGAATTGGTTCTGATATAATGGCAATGAGAAGGAGAGAGAGAAAGAGAAAGAACTATCTGACAAGGTGACTACATAAGGATATGTGTTTGAGTGTACTGCTTGTCTCGTTAATTACCTGTGAGAAATAAGACAAGCAGAACTTTTTAGAGACAGAGATTAATTTTTATTTTAGAAAATGTTTTTCTATTTAAAACCAAATCCCTGCTGTCACGTGGATTCTGATTCATAGCAACATTTCATTGGTTTTCCTACAAACCTTTCTGGGAGGGGACTGTCCATCTTTCTCCCATGGATTCAAACTACCAACCTTTCAATTGGCAGTGCAACATGGAAAGTACTATAACAACAGAATTTTCTACCTACTAGGAAATTATTTCTCTTTTCTGAAGAGAATTACAAAATCTGAAGTTCCTTTAAACATCCCCTTGACTTGGAAAGTTGTCATCTTTCTTCTTAATCTCCTCTAATGCCTATTTTTCAGTATTCAGTAGCCCAAACAGAATCTTTCTTACAAATTCTTTTCTGTTTTTCAAAACCTTAATTACTATATCTAATTTTAATAACTGTAGAATATATCCATCATTCAATAAATATATTGGGAGGCCGGGCTGTTTGAGGAGAAGTGTGGCATCAGGATTGGAGGAAGATTCATCAACAATATGTGTTATGCAGATGACACAAACTTGCCTGCTGAAACTGAGGAGGACCTGAAGCGCTTGCTGCAGAAGGTCAGGGACTAGAGCCTTCAGTAAGGATTGAGGCTCAATATAAAAAAAACCAGAAATTTTCACCAGTGGGCCAATTGGCAGCATCAGGATCAATGGCGAAGACACTGAGATTGTTAACAGATTTATACTGTTCTCGTTACCAAGAAAGGTTTCCATAATTTCCACATTCCAACAGAATTTCAAAATTATCTAACAATATCATTAATATAATATGCAAGCAAAATATTTTTGAAGACCAACCAAAACCAATTAGAACTGTACGTTTATAGAGAACTGCCAGAGGTTCAAGCTGGGTTTAGGAGAGATCATGGCACCAGGGACATTACTACTGATGACAGATGGATTTTGGCTAAAAGCAAAGAATATCAAAAGAACATCTACTTGTGTGTTATTGAATATACAAAGACATTTGACTGCGTAGATCATAACAAACTATAGTTAACTTTGAGAAGAACAAGAATTCCCAAATGCTGAATTGTGCTTATATGAAATCTATACTTAGTGTCCAGACAGAGTAAGGTCACAATGCATGGTTTTAAATTGGGAAGCGTGTGTCAGGGCTGCATCCTCTAGCCATAATTTTTAAATTATATGCTGAACAAACCATTCAAGAAGCTGGACTTCATGAAGACGAGTATGGCATCAGGATCTCAGGAAGGCTCATCTACAACCAGTGTTATGCATGTGACACAATCTTGCTTGCTGAAAGTGACTGGTGCTTGAAATGATTGCTGCAGACAATCAAAGACTGAAGCTTTAAATATGCATTACATCTCATTATCAAGAAAACAAAAATCCTTACCAGTGGACCTATAAGCAACAACATAGTAAATGGAGAAAAGGTTGAAATTGTCAATATTTTCACCTTGCTTGAATCCACAGGCAACACCCTAGGTGGCAGCAGTCAGGAGATCAGAAGACATATAGCCTTGGGAAGGTCTGCTGTCCAGGATCTCTCCGAAGTCCCTAAAAGCAATGATGATAGTCTAAAGACTAAGATATGTCTCATTGAAGCCATAGTCTTCCCAGTCACCTGCTATGCATCTGAGAGATGGACGTTGAGTAAGGATTGTGGAAGAATCAATGCCTTTGAATTGTCCTGTTGGAGAAGAGCACTGAATATCCCATAGACTGTCAAAAGAACAAACAAGTCTGTTGTGGAGGAAGTGCCACGGTGAAACTTTGTCTCACATACTTTGAATATGTTGTCAGAAGTGTTCACCTTTTGGCAAAAGACATCATGCTTGGGAATGTAAAAAGGAGGGGAAGAGAGGAAGACTTAACAACAATGATTGAGACAGTGACTGTGACAATTTAGGCTTGAGAAAGTTGGATGTTGTGAGGGTGGTATAGAATAGGACAAGTTTTATATCTGTTACTTATAGGACTGCTATGAGTCATGGTCAATTCAAGGTGCCTAACAATAGAAAGGGATATTTCATAAGTATGTGACAGGTAAATTGCTTAATGCTACAACTCAAATTGTGACATTACAACTAATTTTCTTTTTGATGTTATATAATTCACTAGATTATTGTTAAAAATACAAATATGTAAGTGTATTTTTTTAAAAGGAACACTTCTACAACAAATCTGAATTTTGACCATGAATGTGAAAAAATTCCTTAGCTTGACGAATTGGCTCCCCAGCTCTTAGTAAAATGAACTGAAGGAAGTATTTCAAAACCACACTACTTAGAGATAATTGTTTCTAAAACCTAAACCAAAAGGGAATTCACTTTAATGAAATAACGTAAGTAAAAATAGTTCTTAGCATATTAAATCTAATTATTCTGTCTTTTATCAGATAATAATCTGTGTAATAGTTTGCATGAAGTTCAGAGTATTCAATTTTGAAATGTTCTGAAGCTTAGGAGATGTACTAAAAACACAAGCTATATGAACAAATGATTGAAATAGTGCCTTAATTCTGTCATAACAAGCACTAAGTATGAAATTTGAGTCTACTTAATATAAATTTTTCTCTTCTCATCTTTATTTTATACCAAATAGCCTAAACTTCAGCACAAAATGACCCTCAGGCAAGAAAGACATTGTGGCAATATAATTTGTAAAGTAAAACTAATTTCTAGGGAATTCTCCAAGGAATCCACTGCTTCTTAACATTTTAAATTAACCTTTTCATGTCACATATTATTAAAACCAAGTCCAATTAAATTAAACAGCTTAGTAAAATAATTTCCCATTGGACCTCATGATACTATTCTTTCTTCTCCAGGGAAAAGGACATTTTTTAAAAAAACTAAAACTGATTCCAGCTCATATGAACCCTACGTGATAGATTAGAACAGACATACAGAGCTCTACGGTGATTACAATTCACAGTAGATTCAAGGATGTGAGGTTATTAGTTTGTTTGATCTGGTTTTATTTTGTAATCTTTACAGAAGGAAATCATGAGCACTTTTTTTCTCCTGTGAATCACTGATTGGTTAAAAATGGCCACCTTTAGGTTAAGAGCTAAATTCTTAACCATTGAACCTACAAGGACTCTTTTAAATTACATTGCTATTTAGTCTGTGGGAGTTGTGCTCCTTCTCCAAAGACCACTCCTCTCTGGCAGTCACATTCACCAATGGCTCCATGGAAGAAAGATGGGCAATTTCACATTGTGCAATTTACAACCTCGGATACCTAATGGAAGGTCAGCAATGAGTTAGTTCCAAATAAAAGAGTTTGTACTATCATGCCATTGAGTTGTCTGCCACCCATAGTGACTCTGTGTATAACAGCTCTGAACTCTGCCCTGTCCTGAGCCAATCTCATCTCCAACGGACGCAATCCCACTTCTCCAGTCACTGAGTACCTCCTTTGTGATCCCAGTAAGAAGGCTCTACCTCCAGTGTCATATCTGCTAGACTACTCTAAAAGCTCTATTGTACATAGGGTTTTCTGAAGCCTGTTATTTCAGAAGTGGATGACTAATCCCTCTCTCTAGTCTGTCTTAATTTGGATGCTTGAGCAGTATTTGACAGAAAAGCATTTTGTCCAAACGAGCAGATGAGAGATTCAAAGAGTTTATACACATAATATATGAACTATAAATTACAGTTGAAATTCTAAGAACATGGCCACCCACGGCTTGGTTTTTCCATACAATCTAGATATACTTAGCCACTGAGGTAAGACACATCTAAAAAAAACTTTACAATTTAAATTTATAGCATAGTCGTAAGAAGGTGTGCTGCAAAGCATGTGGTTTGAGTCCACCAGAAGCTCTATGGAAGAAGGATGGACAATCTCCTCCAGTGTGATTTACTGTGTCTGAAACTCTGCTGGAGGGTCAGCCATGGGTCAGTTCAGTAAATGAAAGATGGGTGGAAGCTTTGCTCCATCTGTGTCATTAAAGTAGATTCTACTTTGAGGAGGTAGTTCTTCACTGGTTGCATTTTGAGTGCATTGCAACCTGAAGGCTTCATCTTCCAGAACTATGTTATTCATAGTGTTTTTGAAGACTGGATGAATTATGGTATGGCCTGAAGGTCTTTGGCCATTAAAAAAAGCAAAAGGTCACTAAAAAGAGAGGAAAAAAGAAAAGACCAAAATGGATGTCATAAGATACTCCAGGTTTTTGCATATTTTGTCACACTACTTCGCTTTGTCTTCTTGAGCTTTTCTGTCTCTTCAGGGTAGAGAGGCTAAAAAGATATAAATTATGAAATAAGTGAGCTAAGATGCACAGAAGATTTCAAAGATCAGCTCAGGAAGACAAATCAAAGTATTGTAACAAAATGTTCAAAGGACTGAAGTTAGAAAACCAAAAGAGAAAACCACAGTTAGCATTTCTCAAATAGAAATAACTGAAGAACATATTTAAGTCTTGAGCAGCTTCTACAGGAAGTCACTGAAGATTCTGTGGGGAAAAATAACAAATGATGCAGGAAGAAGATGGAAGAAATATACAGAATCACGACCAAAAAAAAAGAGTAACAATTTAAATTATATAACCCATTTATGAACTTATTAAATCTTGTCATCCTCATTCACAAATTCGCCTTTTCACTTATTTCCATATTATTCTTTTTTAAGTATGGTCATGAACAATAAATATTTTCTGTTATATTTTCTACCTTTTTTTGTATCTTCATGGAAAATAAGCATGTCCTGTACTTAAAAATTGTAAAATGTACTTAAAAGATATCCACCCTGACTATTTTAAATCTAAGAATTGAAACAATAGCATGTTGTTGTGGTTGTTAATTGCTATCTAGTCAACCATGACTTATAGCAACCCTCTGAACAAAAGACCTGAAGCCTTTCTACAATTGTTGTTTGTCAAAGTTCATAGAGCTTCCAGAAGCATGGTTTTTAGGAAGTAGATGTCACTCCTGCTTCCAAACCAGTCTAAAACTGGAAGTTCCACCAAACACTTTCCACGATGGGTAATGGTTATGCCATTTGAAATGTGTGCCAAAGAGAAGTGATCAAATATTAACCAGTTAGCTCAGGTCAACATGTATTTGAATTCAGTTCCCTATTTTTAGAAAACATAGATAAATTAGCTCTTGTACTGCCAACTCAAAGATAGGCAATTCAAATCCATTAGTTGTTCTGTAAGACAAAGATGGACAACCTCCTCTAGTGTGATTTACAGCTTCAGAAAACCCACTGAAGAGGTCAACTGTGTATTAGCTCCAACTTGGCAGCACACAACAACAATAACACAGATAAATATGAAACTATTAAGCATGTATAAGCATAGTAAGTTACCTGCTATGTTTCAGAGAGCTAGATGATCGCTAAGGATTAAAGAAAAAGAATAGATGCCTTTGAGTTGTGGTGCTGAAGAAGAGTCTTGAAAATGCCATGGACTGCCAAGAAAACAAATAGCTCTGTCTTGGAGAGGGTGAAACCAAGTTTCTCCTGAGAGGCTAAGATTCTGAAACTCCATCTCACATACTCTGGGCACATGGCCAGGAGAGATTTGTCCTTGGAGAAGGACATCATGCTTGGAAGTGTGGACGGACAGTGGAAGACCTCAATGAGATGGATTAATACAATGACTGGGGCAATGGGGGTTGGTATGTCAGAATTAATGAGACTCTCTCAGGATGGGGAAGGGTTCAGAACTGCTGTACACAGAGTTGGTATACATCCCAGATAATTCAATGGCACATAACAATAACAACATGTACAAGTTGGAAAACAGTCAAAGGGGCAAAAATGAATGTCAAAAGAAACAAAATCAGAAACTAGAAAACTAAAGTACAAAAGGAGATAATTCAATTCCACATAAGGCAGAGTTGTGGGGATAACAGGATTTTATAGGTTACCAGTATCTCTGATTCATTTCCTGCTTTATGAAAGCAGATAAGTTGTTTAAGTAACTAAAAACTTCTGTGACTAGGGTGGTTTTAAAATATTCTTAAATATACTTAATTTTGTAAAATTCTAAGAAAAAGAAAACACTAATAACTCAAACCCACTGATATTTCTGAAGCTATAAATTTTTAAGGAAGACTACTCATCTTTCTCTATGGAGAAGCAGTTTATTTGAACCACTGACCATGTAGTAAGTAGTGCAACATGATAACCAGTAGGGCTCCTTTCTCTTCGTGATAGGAAGTCTAATTCTTTACACATTGAGTACGGGTTGGAGTTTATACCTCACTTTTAGAAGATTAGGAAGTGAAAAAGAACAGATCATAAAATACATTTACACCACCCCTCTCTATGAACTTGGAGAAACAAAATTGTACAAGTGTTCAGGTCTTTCATTCATAGGGTTGCTATGAGTAGTGTACGACTAGATGGCACTGAACAACAACAACAACAATGAGAGAGCTATGTTGGCCTAGTGGATAGAAAGTTATGCTATCAAGCCAAAGGTGGATGTTTTTAATCATCAGCCATCAGGCCTGATTTCAATTGGATTTTGGTAAAATATTCTTCTAAGTGGTATAGCACTAGTCTGTTCATTTGTTGTACAGAGGTAACTTGTGAATGTTGTGATGCTAAACACTATGACACTGATGTGTCAAATGTGATAATAGCTACGCGTGGTGGACAGTGTTTGGTGGAGCTCCCCGATTAAAACAAGCTTGGAAACAGGAGTGGCATCCACTTCCTTAATAGCTTGCCTCCAGAAACTCTATGAACTTGGAGAAACGATGAAAATGATACAAGTATTCAGATCTTCCATGCATCGGGTCACTATGAGTTATCTATGACTCAATGGCACTTAACAACAACAACTATCCCATTGCTCCCTCTCGGACTGCTAATTCTTATAGAAGTCAGTTACTGTCAAACAACGCAATGGAGAAGTCTTTATTTATAACTGGGAACTGAGAACTCTGACCAAAAGTCATAAGTGAGACTTCTTAGAAGTGGGTCCTCCAGGTCTATGGACCTGGAGTTTAACTTTCATATGGTGCATTTCTGGCTGTCATCTTGACAGCAATCCCATGAGAGACCTTGACACTGAAGCACACAGTAACTCGCTTTCTTCTTCAATTATACATTTCAGAAACTGTGTGAGTCAACAAACATTCCTTTTTTTAAGTTATGATGCTTGCTGGTAATTTTTTATATAACAGGGATAGTCAGTACATGATATAAATTAATTATGGCAAGAAGCTGAACTACACTCCTGAAGGCACACGGTTTGAGACCACCAGCTGTTCTGCAGGAGTAGGACCAGCAATCTCCTCCCGTGAGATTAACTGCCCCTGAAAACCTGCTGGAGGGTCAGTTAAGGGTCAACTATGACTCTACAATACACAAAAAATGCATAGAATAATAACAAAATACTATGTCATAGGAATTCATAAATACAGTAAAAGTTGTTTTTAATATATATTTTATAGGCTATATTAAAACTAACATTGAAAAGATACAGTTTTTAGAGATACTAGGAAATATGAATGAACCATATATCTTGATCATGGTCTTGACTTTGACCATATTTCCAAGAATAACCTAGTCTCACAGGCAGGTCATTATTATATAACTCTTATAAGCCTAGAGTAGTGACCGCCACTCAATAAATATTTGTTGAATTAGTGAGAAATATAAAATGATGAAAGAATGTGTCGGTCTAGGAAAGTATGGAATAGACACTAATGTCAGATAGTTGTTGTTGATTGCCCTCAAGTTGAGCACGACTCATAGCGACCCTATGAACTAAAGATCTGAAGCCTTTCTATAACGATCATTATTTCTCAAAGCTCATAGAGTTTCCAGAAGAATGTTGTTTAAGAAGTGGATGCCATTTGTAGCAGACACTGTGATAAATTGTTGTTGTTTTGTGTCATCGAATCAGAACAGCCCTACTACAGCTGATCCTGCAGCAGGCTTTCAGAAGCAGTTAATCGCACAGGAGGAGATTGTGCATTCTTCTCTCACAGAAAAGCTGGTGGATTCAAACTGCATGCCTTCAGGATTGTAGCGCAGCTTCTTTCCACTAGACCACCAGAGCTTCCTATCTATAAATCCCTATGACACTGGGGTAAACCCTTATGAATAAACAACAAAGTATTTCTACTATCTAGGGCAATTTATTTGTAGTATCCAGATTCTACAACTCAAATTGAAATTTTAAAATACTGAGAAAGACACCTGATGGGAATAAAAAAAGTACTCAAAACAGAAAGTGTAATGATATGAACCCAAGATAATCCTAGAAAGTCCTTCCTTTGTGTCTAAAATAGGGAATGTGTCCCAAGGCTATGTGATTTTCCACAAAGAGAAGAGATTTAATAAGCCATTTTAAATTATTGATGTATCGTTTTAGCCAGTGTTTATTTAAAAGTATATTATGGCTAAGAAAATTGTATAAATAAGGTTGGCTTATTTACCATTATCTTCAATTTTGTCAGTAAATAATATATTTTAATGATTTATCTTTCTTTTTCATAATCCTGTGATAAAACTATGATAAAGATACAATAAAATGATGATAAATTAAAATTTAAAGATGTTTAAATATTTATTGGTATATATCCAAAAATGTTTTACTTAAAGTATGTACTTTAATAATTTATTAATGTATGTCCTACTAAATGTCACTGCTATTAGGATCTAAATATGTGATTTGAATTCTGAAAAGAAAGATTTGACCTGAGAAAAACATCCAATTATCTGTTCTCATATCTTTTCTCTTTCACCTTTAATTTGAATAATGAGCATCGAAACCATTTCCTATTAGGACTATGTATTTATGTATCTGATGACCTCAGGTAGAAGAATATTTGAGCAAAATTTTACATCTAACTTTTATGTAACTCAAATATAACTCCACTAAGGCTTTAACCTAAAAATCCCTACCTAACTTTTGAGTGACATCTTTTACCTACACAGTTTTAGCAATGTTGTTGTTGTTGTTGTTATGTGACATTGAGTTGCCTGAGACTCATAGTGATCCCATGTACAATAGCCGTAAACCCTGCTCTATCCTGTGCCAATCTTACTGTCTCCGACACACCTACGCCCATTTCCCCAGTCACTGAAGCAATCCATCTCATAGAGGGCCTTCTTCTTTTGCACTGTCCCTGCACCCTCCCAAGCGTAACATCCCTCTTCAAGGACTGGTACCTCATTGCAACATGTCCAAAGCATGTCAGACAAAGCTTCAGAATCCTTGCCTCCAAGTAGCAGCCTGCTTTCACTTTCTCTAGGAAAAACCTGTTTGTTGTCCTAGCAGTCCATTCAATACTCTTCTCCAGCACCACAGCTCAAAGGCATCAATTCTCCTTCTATCACCCCTAGTGTTTGTCCATCTTTCTTTTTTTATTATTTTTATTATTATTAATTTCAATGAAAATTTACAGAGACTTTGGATTTCCATTCATTAATTGTTGCACTTTTCTCCCCTCCCAAGCCTCCCTCCCCCCAGTACACTACACTCTTCGAAAAGTAAAAGAAAAATTCTTTCATTGTTTTACAATTCATCCCCCCAGGTCCACTTCACTATGCAGCCTTCGCTCTGGACTCCCATCATGACAAAAATACCAAATCACATATCCCTCTTAAACAGTTTCTCCCTCTCTGTTTCAATGCAGTGTACATTATTGAACCCATCTTATTCAGTCTTCCCCCAACCCTAAGGTCAGTCCTGTTTTACAACAGTGGCACCATGCAGTATTTGCCCTTTTGTGACTGAGATACATCACCCAGCATAATGTCCTCTAGGTTCACCCACTTTTAATAATATTGCATGAGTTCCTTGTTTTTCAAGGCAGCATAGTATTCCGTTGTGTGACTATGCCACAGCTTCTCTATCCATTCGTTTGTTGATGGGTACTTAGGTTGTTTCCAAGTCATTGCTATTGTAAACAAAGCTGCAATAAGCATACATGGGTGTGCATATATCTGCTTGGACGTCAGTTATGTCTCTTTGGGGTATATTCCTAGTAGTGAGATTGCTGGGTCAAGTGGTATTTCTATTTGCAACTTTTTGAGAAAGGGCCATACCGCCTTCCACAGTGGTTGTACCATTTTACACTTCCACCAATAGTGAATAAGGGTTTCAGTTTCTTCACAACCTCACTAGCATTTGTTGCTTGCTGTTCTGTTAAATATTGCTATTCTGACTGGGGTGAGATGATATCTCGTAGTTGTCTTGATTTACATCTTAGAGCTAGGGATTTTGAACTTTTCTTCATGTGCTTGTTGGCCATCTGAATGTTTTCTGTGGTGAAGTGTCTGTTCATATCCTGTGCCCATTTTGCAACTGGATTGTTTACCTTTATCTTTTGGTGCTCAAGTATCATATAAATTCTAGATATAAGTCCCTTATCTTATATGTCAATATCAAATACATTTTCCAGGACTGTGGCTTCCCTTTTTACCCTGTTGGAGAAGTTTTTGGATGTGTATACGGATTTGATTTTTAAAAGGTCCCATTAATCTCTTTTATCTTCTCCCGGTTGTAGGTTTTTCAGGATACTTGGAAGACTGTTTAGGTTGTGGATTAGGACTTCTAGCATTCTTCCAGGCTTTTCTTTAATGAAGATTATAGTCTTTGGTTTTAGTCCTAGGTCCATGATCCACCTTGAGTTGGTTTTTGTATATGGAATAACCTTGGTATGGACCTTGCTTGAGTCTTTTGCAGATACTTTTCCATTTCTGCCAACACCATTTGTTAAAAAGGCTGTTATTTCCCCACTTAACTTATTTCATCTCCTTGTCAAAAATCAGCTGACAATAGACAGAAGGGATGATTTCTGGTTTCTCAATTCTATTTCATTAATCTATGTGTCTGTCATTGTACCAGTACCATGCTGTCTTAACCACCACGGCAGTATAGTATGATTTGAAATCAAGGAGTAAGATGCCTCCTACCTTTTTTCAATTTTTAAGGAGTGCTTTGCATATTCGAGTCTTCTTTCCATTCCAAATGAAACTGGAGATTGCCTTTTCCATCTTGTTGAAGAACGAGATTGGTATTTGTATTGGGATTGCATTAAACATGTATATTGCCTTTCATATCCTTGTCATTTTCACAATATTGAGTCTTCCTACCCATGAGCAATGGATATTCTTCCACTGCTTCAGGTCTCTTTTTGTTTCTTGTAATAATGTTTTGTAATTTTATTTGAATAGGTCCTTTGTACTTCTTGTTAAATTTACTCCCAAGTATTCAATCTTGTAATTAGCTATTGTGAATAGTGTTGTTTCTCTTAGTTCTAGCTCTGTATTCTCTTTGTCACTGTAGAGAAATCCCACTGATTTTTGTATGTTGATCTTGTATCCTGCCACTTTGCTGAATTGGTC
>NW_006399762.1:16781801-16790609 GCF_000299155.1 Elephantulus edwardii
TTTCTGGTGCATAGCAAGTGATTGCAAAGATCAGGTGCACCTTGCTTTACAGACTGGCATCATTGTTCTTCAGTCCTTTGGAGAGGTCTCTGACAGCAGTGTTATGTAGAGGCAAAGCAGAGCCAATTCACAGCTGGCCTCCAGAGGGGTTTTCAGTCACTGTAAATCACACAGGAGGAGATTGCCCATCTTTCTCCCTTGGAGCAGCTGGTTGAGTCTTACCACCTACCTTTGTGTTGGTGGTGCAAGACATTACCTACTAGGTCTACCTTAGCTACCAGAGTGACCTGTTAGCAAGAGGAACAAATAAATTGTTATCTACATGAAAACACTGAGCCCATCTATCACCTATGTTTCAATACAATCAAAGAGTGCATCTCAGAGTAACACTATGATACAAGTGTTACATTCACAGAATGAATTTCAGAACTGCCTCTTTGCACCTTGCTCTTGTTTCTAGTTATCTCACCGTTGGCCTTCCCTTGTTTCCTACTTTGCTCCTACTTCAGGTTAGTAAACCGATTGGCTGCTATCCCAGTACTAAAAATTTATTTCCTGGACTTTGAATAACAGCTCTTCTTACTAACTTCATCCTCAGTTTTAAACTGATAGATAATAAACTCTTTTTTTCAGAAATTACTCTGCCTCTTCTACAATACAGACCATCCATCCTCTTGGCAGATAAATTTTATTAGCCTTAGCTCATGGAGTACATTAAGTCATTCTGTGTTTGGTGTACATACGCATGAAAAGGATCATCCACCCACTTGTGTGAAAATCAGCATTGGATGCTCCCAGTAGAAACCCTTAGTCATCCTTGACTCTCTGCCTGTTCCATTTTATGCTTTTTTTATGGGATCTTGATTTTAATCCCATATCTTTAATATCTCTCCAAAGTCCCCAGATCAGAAAATTATGAGCAATGCACACATAAATATATATACATATATACCTTATTTAAGAGAAAGAATTTCCACACCTCAAAAAAACAAAAGGAAAAAATAAAAATAAAAATTAGGACACAGCAACTGAGGTAATGGGGGTAGGTTTGTTGGAGACAGTGAGACTGGCTCAGGGTAGGGCAGAGTTCAGAGTCATTGTACATAGGGTCACTCTGGGTTGCAGTTGACTCATTGGCACATAACAATAACAACAACAACAACAAGAGTTATTTGAAATGTAAAATATAAGAAAATATTACCCTGGGATCAATATTTTTCCATCTATGAAAATAGGTGGTAGTGTATAAAAATTTGTGAAAGAGGAAAAAAAAAACCAAACAACCCACATTTGTCTTTAGCGTTATTGAGGGCTTTTCCCTTTACCAATAACCCGATACCATCCATTCCTAAGACTTCAATGGTTGTGTGTACGATTAGACAGAATGAATGAAACCTGGGAATTACTTTAATTTAATTCACTTCATTTATTTATTTCTTGTTGTTGATTGCCTTCGGGTCAAGCACGACTCATAGAGACTTTGTGAACAAAAGGCCTGAAACCCCTCTACAACTATCGACATTTATCAAAGTTCATAGAGTTTCCAGAGGCATGTTGTTTAGGAAGTGGATGCCACTCCTGTTTCCAATTTAGCAAGTATAATTTGTGATCTCCCTCATGCACTTGCTGCAAAGGGTCAAGGACTGCAGCCTTCAGTATGGACTAAGGCTCAATGTCAAGAAGACAAAGATTTTCGCCACTGGACCAATTGGCAGCATCAGGATGGATGACGAAGAGATTGAGAGTGTTCACAGCTTCAGTTTGCTTGGCTCCACAGTCAACACTCTTGGCACCAGCAGTCAGGAAATCAAAAAGCGTAAAAACCGTATCACGATGGGAAAGTCTGCTGTTAGGGACCTCTCTAAGGTACTCAGGAGCAACAGTGTCTCTCTGGAGACTAAGGTGCGCCTGATAAAGGCCATGGTATTTGCAATCGCTTGTTATGCATCAGAGAGTTGGACAATGACTATGGAGGACAGAAGGAGAGTGGATGCTTTTGAGCTGTGGTGCTGGAGAAGGGTACTGAATGCACCCTGGACTACCAGGAAAACAAACAGATTTATCTTGGAGAGGATTAAACCAAGCTACTCCTTGGAGGCAAGGATTCTGGGGCTTCGTCTGACATACTTTGGACATGTTGCCAGGAGGGACGGGTCCTTGGAGAGGGACATCATGCTTGGGAGGGTGGAGGGACAGCGCAGGAGGGGAAGACCCTCTATGAGATGGATTGATTCGGTGACTGGGGTAATCGGGATGGGTGTGTCAGAGGTGGTGCGGTTGGCGCAGGATAGAGCAGGGTTTAGGGCTGTTGTGCATAGGGTCGCTATGAGTCGGAAACGACTCGACGGCACATAACAACAGCAACAACAATTTGTGATCATGTAAAACTGCACTGCTAATCCATAGGCCACCTTCTCTGGCAGTTTGAATCTGCCAGTAGTTTCTTGGAAGGGAGATAGACAATCACCTCTCAAATAATTTACAGCCTCAGAAACCCAGTAGGAAGGTGAGGTTCAGCATGAATCAGTTTGGACTCAATGGCAATGAGTTGTTTAGTTTACTAATAGGGGGCTCTGGTGGTCCCAATCTTTGCACCAAGTATTATGGCTGTACTTCAAAGCACTGCTATATTGAACAATGCAGTTGAGGAAAGTTTTTCTTACAAAGTAATATTGGAACAGAAGTCAGAATGAGGTGGTTTGTACCACAATATTATTGAAGTAAGAGCTGACTGACATAATTCTCTCATTCTTTGTTGTTAAGCCAGAACTGACTCTTAGCTAATAATGCTCTGTCAAGTCTCTGAGGCTATGCATTCCTGGGGAGGAAAGTGCCTATCTCTCCCTCTGAGAAGATGGGGGATTTGAACCTAGAGAGAGGTATGGCCTTTGGGTTAGCAACTCAACCCTTCACAGACTGTTGCAGCAGAGTACATCATTATCAAAATGAAAATCTAAACTTTTTGGCAAGGCATTGATTCTAATAGCTACCATCTGTTTGATTCCAAGACTGGTTATCTTCCTTTCTTGGAGCAAGTGGGTGGATATGAACCATCTATCTTGCAGCTAGAAGCACTTTACACGATGCATTATGCTGCCAGGATTCTTTAACACATCATTGTAGATTTAAATGTAAGAAATAAAGTAATCCGATTTATCTGACAGCTGTATAAGGAGTAGGTAGAAGACAAGAGTGGAATAAGGAAGTATGTTTGGAAATCACTGCAAAAATCCAAGTGAGGGATAGTGAGAGCTTAGACCAGCTTGAGAGACAGAGTTGAGAGGCTTTGTTGATGAAGGAGATGTGGGGTGTAAGATAAATAAATTAGTGTTCGTACATTGTCTTGTAGAAGTTTGATCATCAAACTTGCTTATTTTATCTATCCCAGCAGCCCAGCTACATTTTGAAACATAAAATCCAGCAGATAAAGAGTGTTTTTATCAACTGCCATATATCCAGGGACACGGTTGCTATAGCAGCCATGCAATTCTTTCTGGGCAGCCAGGTGGAAACAAAATTGTCTTTAAGAATCCTAAACTGAATAGGAAGATTTTCTCCAGTACCACACGACACAACTCATAATTACTTTAAAATAATGCATAAAGCTGCTGGAGTCTCATGTATAATATTTTTTTTTCTGAATTGGTCCTTTTTTCTAGTTTGCAGTTTGTGCTGAGGATTGTGCCTATCTCCGTTCCTCCGTCTTACTCTGCCAACTACTAAGACATCTCCTTCCTCAACTGAATGTGTGCCTACCACACACTTGTCATTTGTAGCTTTTGCCTCGAATCTGTATCTTCTTTACTGACTTAGTTAATTGAATCAGATAACCAGATAATCAAGGACCACTCTGCCTTCATTTTACCATTATGCCTCCAAGCTTACAGACAAACTAGATCTGAGATTCTGATTTTTTCCTTTCCTTGCCATAGGGCTCAACCTGGCATCTCAGTTAAGTAAAAACGATATTTTCCACTGGCATACAGCATAACCAGATCAAAGACTTTGCCATTTAGATGGCAAACAGAGACTGGCTCTAGGATCTTTTATTTATTCTATAAAATTTTTATCTCCCATGAACTGATCAAAGAATTGCCTTATGATGCATTCCACCTACCTACTATCTGTCAGTCATATGTGGCCGTCTTTGTGCTTCTATGTCTACTATGTTCACTGCACTCCTTTTTTTATGGTCTTTAAAAGAAATCTTTTATTACAAGGAGAGGAAACTGACTATCATATGCTTTGACAGGTACAACACTGCACAGGTTCTCCCAATTCCAGTTCACAATGTCAGCAGAGTTGTCTTGGTTTTCAAACCATATCATGTGCTGCAAAGATGAGAACATTCCTAAAACATTCTTTCTCTAAGAAGTCATTGCACAGGTTCTCCCATTCAAGTACATGATGTCAAGAGAGCTGTATAGATCTGAAAGCTACATCATACATAGTGAAACAGGAAAGTTTTCAAACGGTTCTTTGGCAAGAAAACTCTGCACATATTTCTCCAGTCAGGTATATGACATTAAGAGAGCTATCCTAGTTTCGAAAGCACATCTTGTAGAGCAAGGAGATGAAAATTTCCTATACTTTCTTTGAGTGATAAATCACCCATGTTTGCCAATTCAAGTCCATATAATCTAAATAGTTTTCCAGGTTTCTCAAAGTACATCTCGTGTAACAAACATCAGAAAGATTCCAAAATATTCATTGACTAAAAAAATTCTACCAAGATGCTTTCATTAAAATGCAATGTATATAGTAAAAAAAAAAACCCAAACAATAAAACCCCTACATATAAGAATGACTGTATGAAATACAATGTAATGAAAGGTCATATAAAACACAATGTACATAAAAAAATTTTAAAAGACACTACACATACTTTTCACACAAGTACTTTATTGTTACTCTGCATTTCAAAGCACATAATGTATAATAAGGGCTGCAAAGTCTCCAGCACATTCTTTGAGGAAACACTACATATGTTTTCCTATTTGAGCACACAAAAGCAAAAAGGTTTTTCTAATTTTCAAAGTACATGGTTTGCTACGAAAGGTGTATTGTGTAAAATGGCTTCCCTATCCATTGACTTACTTTGCCAAGTGAATGGGTCGGGATAGGCAAATAAGGTGTGTTAGCTTAGTCACAAGGGAATTGGCTAGTCTTGCCACTAAATTGAGCATATCCACTAGCAGAATTAGAGAAACTTCGCTACCAGCAAAGGAAAATCAAGAGAATCAACACATCCTTCAGGGCCAGAGTTTCTTATGCCTTCCAGAGTAGGGCCTATGGGAGCAGCAGCAATAGCAGCCATAGCAGAGAACCAGAGACCTGACATGAGATGGTGCAGACCTTGGGACTGATATGCCATTGAGCCAGAGCTTTTTGCCCAAGTTTACTGGAGGGCCGGGGGTGCAGGGAGGAAGCTATAATTAGCAGGACTGATAGTTTTGTAACACTGGCCTAAAGCCACAGCCTTAAGACTGAAGTACTTCCATGTACATTTCAGAAACTGCCCTGAGTGGCTGTATTCTGCTACTAACCTGAGTTATAGCCTTGTGACCTCCTTGATATGGTTCTGTGTGGTCTGCGAGCTACCACATAGGCTTTTGGACACAGTAAAGTAATAAGCTCGGCCTTGGAATGAGAAGAGGTATGGGAGGAAGGGGGATATGACTGACCTCATGAGAACTGGGTTTGCGTTGTTGATGTTTTTGACAGGGATAGTTCCCCCCTTGTGAAGATGGTAAAGGTCAGATATGGCTATCCTCATGTAGCCCTTGTTATTTTTTTACATATGGGTTGCAACAAAACATGAAAGTGTCAAATATATCCTTTGAATGATAAAATGATACACTATTTATCCAAATGAAGCCTATGAATTTAGAAGTTATCCGGGTTATCAAAGTACATTCTATATACCAAAACCAGGAAATTTCCCCACATAGTTTAACTAAATATTACACAGATTTTTCCCATTTAAGTACATTAAGGAAGATTACATTTAAAATCAGCAATGTACATCTTGCATTACAGGGACAAGAAGTCACCAATACGTTCTTTAACAATAATGACACTACAGAGATTCTCTTTCATAAGTATATAAAATCAATAAAGTCCTCCTGGTTTCAGAGTACATTATGTTATAATGACTGTAAAGTTCCTGGCTCATTCTTTAACTAAGAAAATACACATTCTTCTGTTTAAGTATGTTAGATCAAGAGAACTTCTTTGGTTTACAGTGTACATGATATGTAACACGGACAGGAACATGACATGTAACAAGGATAAGAAAGCTCTTGTCCTTCTTTGCGTGAGAAAATCATACCTGAATGTTCCCATTCATGTATATGTTACACTATCTTCATAGTAGATTGGATCTAATGAGGGCTTGAAATGCCCCTATACATTCTTTGGTTGAGACAACACTATACAAATGAATACATAAAGTCAAGAGAGTTATTCTTGTTTTCAAATACATTGTACATTACAAGGATGAGAAAGTTCCCAATACATTCATTGATTAAGAATCACTACACAAGTTCTCCCATTTAAGTTCATGCAATCAAGGCTATATCATGGCTGTCACACCCTGATCCTTAATGGGTATGTTCGCTTCTGTTCTCTGAAAATGCCAGAATGAGGGAGGACAGCTAAATGACAACAACTTGATCGAAAATAAAGATTTCTGTTTCTGATATCTACCATTCATTAAATTTTTTTTGCTGTTGGAACTTATGACATTTACAGCCAGACAATTTTTTAATGGTTTATATTCACCTGCCAACGTTGGGAACATCTGATATTTATATAAAAAGAACTAGCCTGTAGAACTCCTAATTATTCATAATGCATAGTGTTGATATGAGAAATTATATGACAGGCAATATTCATGAAAACTTTAAGAAACTCGAGTACTCAAAATAAATTGTCTTTTTTTCCTCAAAAATTGAAAAATCTCTAAGGAAAATATTTAGTATTGTTTGGGAGATGTAGGGATTATATACTTTCTGTATTTTTAAAGATGTAATCTCACAAACTTTCTGGGGTTTTTTTTGTGTGTGTGGTTGTTGTTTTTTGTATTTTTTGTGTGTGTTGTTTCTAAACAGCCAGTAAGTGTAGAGAAACAAAATGCCTTACCAGTGAGAAAGCTGTTCCTTGTTCTTACATCCTTAATATGTATGAACATGATATCACGATGTAATTAAATCCATATTTGTAGAATCTAAGCAGGCACAAAATTTGCATTATGCAATCAAACTCTTCAGGGAAATTGCTGAGATTCATGTTACATACTTCATAAATTTCCTTTCCTTTCTATTCAGGAAAACATATGTTACTGTGTCATTTTTGTTACATTAGAAGTCACAGAGAACAGGTGAAATGCTTAGTAAATGTCTTGAGCAGAATCACAAGAATTTAGCTCACTGATTAAACTAGAGTCAAACTTTCAAAGAAGACTTATATTTTTTTAAAACAATTTCATTAAAATAAAGATTCCAATGATCCACTACTGTTAGATTTTTAGATTTGAGTGATTAATTCTCCTATATCATTAAAAGGTAGCTCGGGTGGCATAGTGGTAAGGAATAATTCCACTAGAGATGCATAGTCCAAATTAATCAGCTGCTTCAAGGTGAAGAAAGATGGGCAATCTCTTCCCATGAAATTTACTGCCTTTGAAAACCTGAAGAGGGTCAGCAATGGGTCCATTTTGACTCTCAGGTACACAACAACAACAAGAAGCATGTCATTAGAGAAAGGGGGGGGAAACCCTATATTTCCACAGTGCTCTCTTGAGATAAACTAAGCAAGAGTCAAGAAATGTGATTAAATTCCCTATTTTCACAGTGTGTCAAAAGAACAAATATATCTCAGAGAAAGTAAAACCAGGGTGCTTCTTAGAGGCAAGTGTGGTAAGCTTACCTCACATACTGTGGGCATGTTGTTAGGATGGGCTGGTCCTTGGAAAAGGGTATCATGCTTAGAAAGTTGGGAGGTGAGTCAGAGAGAAGACTCTCAACCAGATGAATTGACACAGTGACTGTGCCATTGGGCTTGAGTATTTCTCAGAGATGGTGAGGACTGCACAGAATAATAGGGCAGGTTCAGTTGTTCATAGGCTCGTTATGAGTCATAACCAACTCAGCAGCACTCAACAACAATGACATGTATCCAGATAGCACTTTGAAAGTTCTTGAATCTGTCTTGGTTTCCCTGCATACATTTCTTCCATGGTGATTTTTGGTGTATGTTTAGGTTTCTCTTCACAGAAGTAGAAAGAGAATGACCAAGAAGATGCCACATGTTATAGTCTTAATTTTTCCAGTTCTGATGCTCACTATACTCCACTGAGTTCACCACGTGTAGATAATATAAGTAAAGGTTATTATTTCAGAAAATGGAGGCAAGCAAATGGATGATAAATTGTTTCAACATCTTAGAACCTATCTACAGATTTTATCTACATAGTATAGATACATATATTCTACATAATGTTGTAAAATATGGGCTGTATACGAAATGGTTTGTTCAAAATTTATATCTGCATGCTTCTGAGTACTCCAATATCAACATGTTTAAGACCAAACCTAGTATTTTTGCCATAAGTAAAGTACTCTTTCTAAACTCCCTGTCTTAACATCTGTTTACTCTAATTAACCAAGTCATTGCAAGCACTCCTCCCAATTATATTTTGCTATACACTGCTCATATGCAAGTTCAAGCTGAAGCTGAGGAAAATGAAACTGAATCCACAGGAGCCAAAATATGACTTTAATTTCATACCACCTGAATTTCAGAATC
>NW_006399762.1:16792599-16800415 GCF_000299155.1 Elephantulus edwardii
GGCACATAACAACAACAACATACACTCTCACTTTTGTAAGGATCTTTGAGATTCTCTGACATTTTTAAAGTCTTTGCTAAACCTTTATCATCTCTCATCTCGATTATAAAGAACTTAAATAGAATCTTTGCCATCTGTTTCTTTCATTTCCTCAATTTCACTTACCCTATCTGCCTCTGTTATCTTGTTGAAACATTCAGGTAATAATGTCATTCATTGATTTAAAAATTGACTTGTGTCTCAGTTCTAATTTTCTTGGAGTATATTCCTAGCAGTGGAATAGATTGGTCACATGGAATTTTATGTTCAGCTTTTGGAGGAAATGCCAAACTGCCTTCCAGAGTGGTGTACCATTTTACAGTCTCATCAACACTGTATGAAAGTTCCTACCTCTCCACATCCTTACAAACAATTGTTGCTTGCTGCTTTGCTAAACTTCGCCACTGCTACTGGGGTGAGGAATTAACTCAGTCTCACAAGGACAAATACTGCATAAAACCATTATGATAAAATAGAAGAATACTCATAAAATTTGTATGAGGATTCAAGGGGGAATGGTTGGGAGGAGAAGGGTGAAGATGGGTAGGTATGAAATCACAGGGTTGCACAATTCTGTGGGTGGAGGAAGAGGGTAAAGGAAATTAGAAAGATTCAGCAGGGACCTGAAAAGACAGTATCATGATGGGCATAGTCCGATGGTGATTAATTTTATAAAGCATAATGAATGGAAATGAGGGTATGAAATATAATGTGAATGAAGAATAGTGTGAAACACAATGCATATGAACTTTGTAAACAGACCAATATAAAATAAAAATTAGAAAAACACAACAAGCTGACTTAAATTGTGCCTTTTTGCCAATAAGATAAACTCAAAACTCATTTTTGTTATTAATTGCTACAGAGTTGATTCTGACACATTTATATTTTAAAGCATTTATGACTACAGGTCATGTTATGAAAGGGTGGAGACTAAAAAAAAAAAAGCAGAGCCACTCATGTGCCCACAGTGTAGGTTAGGGAGGTAGGTGTGCATGCAGCTATCTGCAATGCATTATAAAATGTGTAATTGAAGACTATGCACAAGTCACACAAACAGCCAAAAATAGAGAAGGACACACATGTCAGAAATAGTTGCTTGTGGGGTGAACCGTCCAATAGAAGGGAATGTCAAAGTGCATACAAATAAAACATCATTCTAAGAATGACTCATTTCAATCACTGAAAGAATATTCACTTAATTGGGGTGTGTGTGTGTGTGTGTGTGTGTGCGCGCGCGCGCGCGCACATGCACACACTATTGAGTAAGAACAGACTTATAACTGACCCTCCAGTGCATTTTCAGAAACAGTGAATCACACAGGAAGAGACTACTCATCTTTCTCCCACAAAGAAGTTGGTGGATTTGAACCATGCACTTTTGGTGTGGCAGCACAAATAACTCCTCACCGCTAGGCCACCAGAGCTCCCTGAACATGGTGTTAGTTGTGGGAGGAGTAGTATAAAGAGAAAGGTAAACATTGGAGAGAGTGAAACCAAGTTTATCAAGTTTAGCCAAATTAACCAAGGGAAGGATTTTGAAGCTCCATCTCACATACTTTGGGGATGAGGCCTAGAGGGACCAGTCCTTGGAGGAGGACATCATGCTTGAAGGATGAGGGACAGCACAGATGAGGAAGATCCTAGATGAGACTGATCGATACAGTAACTGGGTAATGGGATTAGATGTGTCCGATTCAGTGGGACTGGCTCAGGATAGCGCAGGTTTCAGAGGTTTACATATGGTCACTTATGAGTTGCAGGCAATTCAATGGCACATAACAACAACAACAAAGCACAACAATAATGAAACAATATGCAACACCTACCCTGAAATATCTAGTTCAGGTTAGAGTTTAGAGAAAAATATTAATGGCCCAAGATAAATGTTTGGTTATTAAAATAGTGGAAGTAGGCTGTATCTTCTAAGGAAAAGACATCACTTTAGAAAATATCTGAAATGTATAGTATATTACCTATTTATGAAACTTGAAAAGAGGTACTCAAAGGTAAGATACAATTCAGATTAGAGTGATGTCTGAGAAGCCTAAAGAGAAATATATTTCAAAATAAATGTTTATTAATACATCATCTTTTGTGTGGCTCTCAGACAACAGCCTAGACTTTTTTAACCTCACCTCTGGCACTTCTCCACTCTTCCTCAATTATCTTGAACTCCAGCAATAATAATAATAGAAACACTAACCATAATAGGTCTCTTGGATTTGCATTTGCAATGTGACAGACATTACATTAAGTGCTTTGCTATATTAGCTTATTTAATCCTCAAATTCTTATAGATTGTTGTTGCCCAGGGCCATCAAGTCAACTTGGATTCAAAAATGACTATTTCCCATTCTTTGAATTTGAGAAATGCTGAACGCAATCTTCCTTGCCGGTCTTCTAATTCCAGGTCTTTGCACATTTCATGTTAATTGTTGGCTTTCTCTCAAGCTGTCCTTTCAAAAATCTTCTTTTCAGCAGTTATTTAATAATGTCTTCCTCTTGCTTCAGCTTCTCTACATTAAAAGCAAGTTTCAGAGTGTCTTCTGACACGTTTTGGTGCTTCCTTCTTTCCTGTGTTCTTTTAATATATATATTTTAATTGTTATTCATTTTAATGACAATGTGCAGAGATTTTGGATTCCCATTCATTCATTGTTGCACTGTTTTCCCTGCCCACCCTTCCCCCCCAGTTTGCTCTTCTCCTTGAAAAGTAAGAGATAAAGGCTTTCATTGTTTTACAAACACTCCCCCCAGGTCCACTCCACTATGCAGCCTTCGTTCTGGACTCCTGTTATGACAATAATACCTAATCACATATCCCCTTCAAATAGCTCTCTCCCTCCTCTGTTTCAATGAAGTATACATTATCTATCCTCTTTCCCAATTTCCCCCCACCCCCGATATCAGTCCCATTTTACAACAGTGGCACTGTGTAGTATTTGTCCTTTTTTGACTGAGTGTTCCCTGTGTTTTTAAGGCCCTTTTGCTTTCTTCATGTTCAATGTCCTGGATGTCATCCCACAACTCATCTGGTAACTAATTGTTGGTATTTAATGTATCAAATCTTTTCTTGAAATGATTTTTTAATTCAGGTGGAACGAATTCAAAGTTGTGTTTTAGTTCTAATGGACTAATTTAATTTAATTGTCTATAGAGTTATTGAATGTCTCTTCCACAGTCAGTACCTGGCCTAGTTCTGACAACCAATATAGAACTTTAGTAGTGGAGGTTTATAATTAATTAAATAACAGTCATATTGACAGCCTTTCCTTATCCTACCTCTGACAATATGGTAATTTAGGAGAAATCTTGATATTTTCTTTTTGAGGATGAAAGTAGGTACGATTATTCACTGCCCTTCTTTCAAACACACACACTCTTCCAAAATATACCAAAGTAAAATAGTAAGGAATTTGTCCAATATTACACAGCTCATATCCAAGAAAGTTAAGATTTAATCTCAGCTACAGTACACTGTTTACTATTCTCAAACACGGCTCACTGTTTTCTTCATGTCTTTGTTCTTGCATGAAATACCCTTTATGGACCCACTCTTTCTGACAAAATCACATTCTTCCTTAGAAACACATTATCTCTGATAATGTTGTCTCTGATTAAGCTTTTCTCCAGACAGAATGACCAACTTTTTCCTCTGTGTTCCTATTAACACACTGTTATTATTATATGGAGTAGGAACAATGAACCTTCAAAGTATCCAGGCACTAATTCCTGGAACCTGTGAATGACTATGCTCTATTACATGGCAGACAGAGCTTTGCAAACGTGATTATATGGCTGTTGTCATTACGTGGTTTTGAGTTGATTTCATTCATGAGTCCATCCTCCGTGGGATTTTCAAAGCTGTGACTTTTTTGAAAGAAGATCACTTTCCAAAAAAGCACCCAAATTTACAACCAGCTAGTCAGTTCCCATGTATAAGGACCCTCCAACATGTTCCCAAGGCTGTGAATCTTGATGGGAGGAGACTGCCCATCTGTTTTGCTTGGAGCCTCTGGTGGATTCACACTACCAGAAGAGTACAGGCCCTTTGGTTAGCAGTGAACCATGCGACCGACTACCTGTACCTTGATGTGAGTAGAAACTGACAAGCTTCCCACTAGCAGCCTAAAGCTTAATATTTGACCACTCAAGAATGTATGTAATTAAAGTTAAGCCAGAAAGCAAACCCACTGTTTTTCAACTGTTTCCAACTGTTGTTGAATTCATTCTGACTCATGCCAACTCTTCTGTTTCTGAGGCTAACAGTCTTGCCAGGAGGAGACTACACATAACACCTACTCTGCCAGGCTGCTTGTATTTAGGGTTGCAAATATTAAGTGAGCCCAGTATAGTCACAGAAGACTTTAAAAGCCTTTAAAAGAGAATTGTCTCTGTCTAGAGTCAGAAAGATGCTCTGAAAGATAAAGTGAAATAAATTCAGAGTGTGAGAGAAACTAGATTACTGTAGCTGGAGAAAGACCCACAGGACCACATCGAAAAAAAGTTAAAGGAACGTGGACAGCTCAAGGTCCCTGTTGACACTAGGAAAGGAAACAGATCTCAGTCCTACAACAACAAAGAAATGAATTCAGCCAGCATTCCAAATGAGTTTGGAAATGGATTCTTCCCCTAGAGCTCCCAGTAAAAACGGCAGCACAACAAAAACCTTGATTTCAGCCTTGTTAAGAACCTAAGCAAATGACCCAACTAATGTTACCCTTGTTTCTCATTTCTAGAAATTGAGAGAATAAGCTTATGTCTCCATTTAATTTGTGGTACTTTGCTACAATAAGAATAAAAACCTAGTAACATGCACCATATAATATTTAAGTTAGATGTTTGTATATCAGTTATACACCTTAGAAGTTCCTTGACAAATAGAACCATTGGCAAGGCATTCTCTCCCCACCCCCCCAGGGAATATGACTGAACCAGAGAACAAGTGTAGTAAATATCAAATTTAATTGATGAGAAATTTATTTTATTTGAAATTAATTTGACTACGCTATGCCTTGGTGTTTTTCTTTTGGGGTTTGCTCTGGTGGCCTAGCAGCAAGAAGCTGCTCTGCAATCCCAAAGGTACACAGTTCAAGGCCACCAGTTGTTCCATGAGAGAAGGATGGACAATATCCTCCTGTGCATTTAACTGCCTCCGAAAACCTGCTGGAGGGCCAGTAGAATTGGTTCCGACACTAAGGTACACAACAGCAATATTATTAAAGTAGGAAAAGCAAGATACAGATACTAAAGTTTCTTCCCTAAAGAAAGTCAGACATTATGATTGAAGGCTACTCTAACAAATTAAGACATTTGTTGTAAAAAATGTCTATAATCTAGCCCAGATAACATGACTTAGTGCTGTCCATTTCTTTCTCGACCTCACAGTGTCTTCTAGTGCATATGATGAGTTAGTGAACCAAGGTCGCTTATTTAGGCCAGTGCCCAAGGGTTCTTTCTTGCAAAAAGTTACCACATCCAATAAGTCCAAGCTACCAACATTACATTTTGCTGATAATGATCATCTTCCTATCTTCCTTTCTGGATTGTGACCTCTCAGACAAAATTTCCAACAAAGGTTGAGTATTCCACCTTAAGTCCTTGTCTGAAAAGATATCTGCTAGGTCAGACTCTCCTCTGTCTTCCCTACCTGGAGAGATGATTCCAAGATAGCTGTAAGGAAATATGACTTACAGGTTAAATAACATGTACTGAATTAATAATGCCAATATCTGTTATGCAGTGTGTGTGTGTGTGTGTGTGTGTGTGTGTATTCCAAAAACATTTTTGAAATGTAATATTTATGTCCAACTCTCAGATGCATAACAAGTGATTGCAAATACCATGGCCTGTATCAGATGCACCTTAATTTCCAGAGAGACACCATTGTTCTTCAGTACTTTAGAGTGGTCCCTAACAGCAGACTTTCCCATTGCAATATGTCTTTTAATTTCCTGGCTGCTGGTGCTGAGAATGTTGATTGTGGAGCTAAGCAGATTAAAGCTGTGAACAATCTCAATCTCTTCACCATCCATCCCCATGCTGCCAGTTGGTCCAGCGAGTTCGACAATGACTAGGGAGGATAGAAGGAGAATTGATGCCTTTGAGCTTTGGTGTTGGAGAAGAGTATTGAGGGTACCATGGACTGCTAAGAAAACAGATTCATCCTTGAGAGGGTTAGACCGGGCTTCTCCTTGGAGGCAAGAATCCTGAGGCTTCATCTGACATACTTTGGACATGTTGTAAGGAGAGAGCGGTCCTTGAAAAAGGACATCATGCTTGGGAGGGGAAGGCCCCCTAGGAGGTGGATTGATTCAGTGACTGGGGTAATCGGGATGGTGTGTCGGAGACAGTGCGATTGGCACAGGACAGAGCAGAGTTTCAGGCTGTTGTACATAGGGTCGCTATGAGTCACAAGCAACTCAATGGCACATAACAAAAACAATAACAACAACAACAACAACAATATTTCTGTGTTTATTTCCAACTGAACTCCTGAGTACCATTCATTTCTCAACTGAAAAAATGAGGACTGCAATAAAAACTACGCTGTTAGAAGGAAGGGGTGAGTTCTTAAATGAACAGCATTTTGGTCCAACATTCCACTTTTGAATAGAAATATAAGCACCAATTAATAAGAACAGCGGCATAAAAAAGTCCAGTGTACTGTTGTAAAATTCAAAAACAAAAACTGAGAACAAGCAAATATATATCTAATAGTGTATAGATGTTTGTTGTTTTGTTGGGTTTGGGTTGTTTGTTTTTTTTTTAAGTGATGCATGTGCATTGTAAAACATCATGCACTTGTTTTAGGGATCTCTTGAGTGTGATATTGTCCCACAGTCCACCTTTTACTCCAGCTGTTGCTGTAGCAACCAGCTACTTGTAGATGTAATTGACAGTATCTTGCTTCAGCCACATTACATGCTTCTTACTTTGTGCACCAGAATTCCTTTGCCATCAGCACTTAGGAAACTTTCAGAAACTCAGCTATTTCAACACACACCTAAAAATTCATGAGGTGTGTCCTGAATACCAAAGGGATGAGGGCCTGTAAATAAACAGTTTTTCTCAGTGACTTGGGAAGACAATTCTGAGAAACAATCAGCACTGCTCCTGGAGGAACTAAGCTTGAAAATGAACAATTGGGTTTGTTTGTTGTTGGTTTTGGTTTTTTTCTCCTTCCTCCCTTTTTTGATTCCTTCTAGTCCTCTATTCCTGGCCTTTGTGATAAGCATACAGAATAAAAACTGACTATAGGTAAACTCTTGTCAGCTTTTGGGGGTATTCCAAGCTAAAACAGTAGCTATTTTAAAAATAAGTCAACTCGTTGACATAACAACAATTGCTAAAGGAGCTATGGTGGCATAATACAGCTCCTCTACTAACCTAAAGGTCAGCAGTTTGAATCCACCAGCTGCTCCACAGGAGACAGATGGGAAGTTTTCATTCTTGAATATTTATAGTTGGAAACTTAGCAAGTGACACTGTGAGTTTGAATCTATTCAACAGTGGTGTGTTTATTAGTTCATTATTGTTTTTGTTGTTGTTATATGCCATTGAGTCACCTGGGACTCATAATAACCCTATTGACAACAGCTCTGAAGTCTACCCTGTCCTAAGCCAGTTTCACTGACTCCTACACACCGATTCCTATTGCCCTAGTTACTGTATCAATCTATCTCATCCAGGTCTTCCTCTCCTGCACTGTCCCTCCACCCTTCCAAGCATGATGTCTTTCTTCAAGGATCAGTCCCTCCTAGCCACATACCCA
>NW_006399762.1:16800895-16809638 GCF_000299155.1 Elephantulus edwardii
TTGACGTTCTGCAGCAAGCACTTCAGGTCCTCTTTAGTTTCAGCAAGCAAGGGAGTGTCATCTACATAACATAGGTTGTTGATGAGTCTACCTCCAAGGCTGATGCAACATTCCTCCTCATAAAGCCCAGCCTCTGAATGATCTATACTGCATACAGATTGAAAAGGTATGGAGACAGGACCCATCCCTTATGCACTCTCTTTCTGATTTTGAATTCTGAGGTTTTGCCTGCTCTATTCTGATGACTGCTTCCTGGTCCCTAGTATAGGTTTCGCAAAAAAGTTTTCACATGTTTATTGTTAAAGCAGGAAAACCAAGTTGCAGATCAATGTGTGTGATATTATTTACAAAAACAAACAACATGACCTTGAATTTTGTTGCTATTGTTATATGCTGTTGAGTCAGAAGCAACTCATAGCTGACCCTCATGTCGGTTATGCAGAGGGTGTAAATTTCAAGGGTGTTTGACTATCTTTCTGCCATGGAGAAGCTAGTGGATTCAAACTGTCTATCTTTGGTTTGGTAGTGCAACTCCTTACCACTAGGCAAATTGTATAAGTTTCTATATTCTTGAAGAAATATATTGAATATATTGAAGGATATACTGTTGGCATTGTTGGAAAATATTTGTTCTCTCTTAATAATTTCTGATTGTTACGCTAGTTTCACAATTTAAAATATTTTTTTAAAAAGAAGAATGTTTAAAATTAAAGTCTATCAGAATTCTCGTAAAAAGAAATTCCGACCAGGTAGTTGAAAGATAATAACTTTTACTGGACTCCAGCTGAAGTACAAACCCTTCAATAAACCTTTTTATTAACCTTGGATAAGTAAATGGCTCTTGCCTGAGACTACTTCTGCAAAACAAATACCAAAAACTAAGCTGACAAAACTAGCTTTCTGCTTGTGATTGTGAAGTACTCAGGAGAAAGAAAAAGGAAGCACTTAGGGCAGTTAATAGATAAACAGATGGAAATCTGCTTTGTAGGAGGTTTTGAGCCAAGTAAGAATAGCCATTTTCAAAAAAATGCTAGGTTGAGGGGAAAAGGGCATCACCAGTGAAATGAAAAGAGATTTTGTTTTGTTGCTGCTCAAACACTGTGTGAAAAAGCAAACAATAAGATTCCACACAAGATTAATATTAGAAAAATATGAATAGGTTTCCACTAGCTTAATTTATTTTCTATTCCTTTATGGATTAATCATTAATTACCCTAAAGGACTGTGGGGTTAAGGGTTTGTTGTACTAAATGGCTTTCCTAGACATTAATTTTTATTTCACCAAGAGGATGGACAGAAATATGCTAATAGGGGATTTTAGACTATCCGCAAGGGGATTAGCTAATCTTCCCACTAAACTGAGCAGATTCAGTTGCTGTTGTTGTTGCTGTTATATGCCATCAAGTCGCTTACGACTCATAATGATCCTATGTACAACAGCCCTAAATTCTGCTCTGTCCTTTGCCAAATGCACTGTCTCCGACACTCCCATTCCGATTACCCCAGTCACTCAATCAATCCACCTCATGGAGGGTCTTCTCCTCCTGCGTTCTCCCTCTACTCTCCCAAGCATGATGTCCTTCTTTCTCTAAGGACTGGTCTCTCCTTACAACATGTCCAAAGTATGTCAGACGAAGCCTCAGTATCCTTGTCTCCAAGGAGCAGCCCACTTTAACCCTCTCCAGGATGAGTCTGATTGTTTTCTTAGCAGTCCATGGTACCCTCAATACTCTTCTCCAGCACCACAGCTCAAAGGCATCAATTCTCCTTTTATCCTCCCTACTCAGACCATGGTCTGTATCAGATGCACCTTAGTCTCCAGAGAGACACCATTGCTCTTACTTTGGAGAGGTCCCTAATAGCAGACTTTCCCATCACAATACATCTATCCATCATGGTGCTACCAATTTGCTCAGTGGTGAGAATCTTTGTCTTCTTGACATTGAGCCTCAATCCATATTGAAGGCTGCAGTTCTTGAACCTCTACAGCAAGCACTTCAGGTCCTCCTCAGTTTCAGCAAGCAGGGTTGTTGTGTCATCTGCATGATGCAGATTGTTGATAGATCTTCCACCAATCTTGACCCCACATTTCTCCTCATAGAGCCCAGCTTCCCAGATAATCTGCTGGGCATACAGGTTGAAAAGGTATGGAAACAGGACACATCACAGGACACATCCCTGGCGTACACCCTGCCCAACTTTGAACCATACAGTGTTTCCTTGCTCTGTTCTGACAACTGCCTCCTGGTCCAGGTATAGGTTTCGCATTAGCATGATCAAGTGTTCTGGGATTCCCATTCTTCTCAAAGTAAGCCACACAGTTTGTTATGATCCACACAGTCAAAAGCCTTTGCATAATCAATTAAACTCAGATGTTCATTCATCTGATTCCCTGCTTTCAGCTAAGAACCATCTAAAATTAGCTACAATATCCCTAGTACCACAGCCTCTTCTAAACCCAGCCTGGACTTCTGGCAGTTCTCTGCTGATGTGCTGTTCCAGTCATTTTTGTAGCTTCCACACTCTGTTGGGTCATCTTTATTTGGAATGGGAACAAATACAGATCTCTTCCAGTCAGTTGGCTAAGTGGTTGTTCTCCAGATTTCTTAGCACAACTTGGTGAGCATATCCAGGGCACCATCTGTTAGCTAAAATATGTCACTTGGTATACCATCTATTCCTGGAGCCTTATTTTTTGCTATTTCCTTCAAAGCAGCCTGAACTTATTCTTTTATCACCATAGACTCTTGTTCATATGTTGTTTCATTAAATTCTTCTGTGTCTGCCAACTCCTTTTGATACAGTGACTCAGTATATTCTTTACATCTTCTTTTAATAGTTCCTGGATCATTTAATATTCTGCCGAAAGCATCCTTGATTATAGCAACTTGAGGTTTGAATTTGTTCTTCAGTTCCTTGAGCTTAAGAAATGCTGAATGGGTTTGGTCGTTTTGATTTTCTGACTCCAGGTCCTTGTACACTTTGTTGTAATATTTTACTTCGTTATCCCATGCTGCCTTTTGAAATCTTTTGTTCAGTTTTTTCAGAATCTTGAATTCTTTCTTGTGCTTTGGCTTCTCAGCACTCCAGTGCAATATTCAGAGTTTCTGTAAAATGCTTGTCTGTTGGATACATCTCTAAAGCTGAACATTCCGATTAAGACAGACTAGGATGAAGGATTGGCCACTTCCGAAATAGAAGGCCTCTGAAAATCCTATGTACAACATGTACAACAGATTCAGTGGCAGATTTGAAAATCTCACTGCCAGCAAAAAAGAAGGAAAATAATGTGATACCCCCTTCAGGGCCAAAGATTCTGAACATTCACTGTGGAGTCAGTTATAAATTGTCTCCTTGACAGCAATGTGTTTTTTATTTATTATAGAAAAGAGCATTGACTGTATGTGGAGGATGATTTGTTAATACTTTCACAGAAACCCAAGCCATTATCTAATCTCATTAATTAAATATACAGGAAATAAGGAGAAGGGAGACCTTAAAATCATGTGAAATAAATAGAATGAAATAGGGATATATTTAAAATTGAAATCTATTACTAAAAGGAACTCTAATAGCCTCATGGTAAGGAGTTGGACTGCCAACCCAAAGGCACACGGTTCAAAATCACCAGTTGTTCTGCAAGAGAAAGATGAACAATCTCCTCATATGTGATTTATAACCTCTGAATACCCACTGGAGGGTCAAGTACGAGATAGCTCTGATTCTAAGGTTCATAACACAAAGAATAAGAGTATCTTAAAAGTATATCACACAAATGGGATGAAATATGCACTACACACACACACACACACACACATACATATACATATGTTGTTGTTGTTATGTGCCGTTGAGTCACTTGCGACTCATAGCTACCCTATGTACAACAGCCCTAAACTCCACTCTGTCGTGTGCCAATCGCACTGTCTCCGACACACCCATCCCAATTATCCCAGTCACTGAATCAATCCACCTCATAGAGGGCCTTCCTCTCCTGCGCCGTCCCTCCACCCTCCCAAGCATGATGTCCCTCTCTAAGGACCGGTCTATCCTCACAACATGTCCAAAGTGTGTTAGACGGAGCCTCAGAATCCTTGCCTCCAAGGAGCCACCTGGTTTTAACCCTTTCCAGGACAAATCTGTTTGTTTTCCTAGCAGTCCATGGTATTCTCAATACTCTTCCCCAGCACCACAGCTCAAAGGCATCAATTCTCCTTATATCCTCCTTGGTCATTGTCCAACTCTCTGATGCATAACAAGTGATTGCGAAGACCATGGCCTGTATCACACGCACCTTAGTCTCCAGAGAGACACCACTGCTCTTCAGCACTTTGGAGAGGTCCCTAACAGCAGACTTTCCCATGGTAATGCGCCTTTTAATTTCCTGGCTGCTGGTGCCAAGACTGTTGACTATGGAGCAAAGCAAACTAAAGCTGTGTACAATCTCAATCTCTTCACCATCCATCCTGATGGATGTATATGACATACATATATATCAATAAAAGGTTGCATTCCAAAAGATGAAAAAGTTTCCTAAACCTTTGAATCTTAACACACTGAGGGACCAAACATACCCATCCCAGGGCCTCAGGTCTATAGTCTCTGGGGCCTTCAAGGTCAATTTGAAAAACATAGTCCACAAAAATCAATGTTCTTTTGCAAGTAGCAAAGGCCTTAAAATTTTGTGAGTTGCTTTCTAAGGTGCAATTGTTGGTCTCTTATTGTTTTGAGCAGAGAAGAACAAAAGTAAATCAGAGATGCATAGAAACAAATACTCTGCATAAATGGGGCACTTGAACATCAACCTCCACAATTATGAGACCAGAACTGAAAGATTCCCAACTCTTAATGCTGACAACTCTAAAATAAATTACAGTAGAGACTCTTAGGCAGAGCAGATAAAAAATATGGAACAGAACTCAAAGACTTAAAACAGCCAGGCTTACAGGTGTAATAGAGACTGGCAGAACCCCTGAGATTGTGGTCCTTGTTATTCTCTACACGTGAAGGTAAACAACCTCTCAACCTTCAGCCAAACAATGGTGTAATTGTTGTAATGTGTCTTCAAATTAGAACTGGCTCATAGCTAACCCTCCATCGGGTTTTCTGAGGCAGTAAATTGCATGGAAGACTACCCAACTTTCTTCCATAGAACAGTTGATGGTTTTCAAACAACCTACTGGTAGCACAACTCTTTATACCATTAAGCCACCTGAGTACTCTCAGCCAAATGATAGACAGGCTTTATTTATTTACCTACTTATTTACTTGCTGTGTACCATCGAATCAGATCCAACTGGCACAGGAGATTGGCCTTCCTTCTCTAGCTAAGCATCTGGTAGATTTGAACTGCATGCCTTTGGAATTATAGCACAGCTTCTTGCCACTAGGCCATCAGAGCTCCCTTGATAGACAGGCTTTTAAAGTTAATAATACCAGCAGGTATTCTAAGTACTCCTTAAAATAATCAACTGTAAAAAATCTAAAGGACAGCATTTGCCAGAGGATAAACCCAGAAGAGCAGAAGAAATAAACTAAAAAGATGAATGGAAAAGAAAATCATTGAGTGGAAATAGAGTGCTTTTGAAATTTGTGAAGTGTAATTAATGTTGTAAAGCAAAATGTGTGTGAGTGATTGAATGTAAAGCCAATCTGCTTTGTAAACTTTCACTCAAAGAACAATTAAAGAAAAATAACAAGAAAAAGTGGAGTTGACTTGTGGAGTGAAATTATAAGTACATTTTTCTATCATACTAATTAAATTACCCAAATGAGGAAACTGGCATAAAAAGACAACCCTGGGATTCAAAATGTATTCAAGTGTTCCAGAAAAGTGAATTGACTCATTAATAACGTTAATGATAATTACAATGGCAAATGTTCATTGAATGCTTATTAAGTTCCTGGCATTATTGTAAGTGATCTATTATTTAAATTGCTTATCCTTTACAATAATGCTATCAGCCTCATTTTACCATTGTGAAGACTACAACCCAGAGAGAGGACACTGCAGAGACACTTAGGAACTCAGAGATGATGCTTCATGACCAATAAAACCGGTTGCTATGGAGTTAATTCTAATTCATGGCAACCCCATGGGTATCGGAGTAAAATGGTGAATCACACACTTTTCAAAAACTTATCTTTTAAAAAAATATAAATAAATCACTAGGTCCTTCTTCCAAGGCATCCCTGGGTAGATTCAAACCTCTAATCTTTTGGTTATCAGGTTGGGTATGTTAATCATTTGGAACACTCAGATTGCATTCATAACCCACACCCTTTACCATCAGAGTGATGCATTTGAGCATAGAAATAAGTTTATGCAAATTCTTATTCCTAAAATAAAATTTTATATTCTTTTTCTATTGAATTCAAGACTCCATTCTAGTGATGCTTCTTTTCTTGAGGTCATCTATTACCTTAACTCTAAGCATCGAATGTTTTCACATTTTTCACATGTGAGCAGGACTTCAGGGTGACCCTTGTCCTAGGTCTGACTTCCCTTGATGAACCTTAATTGCCTAATTTTCACTCTTCACAAATAGCAGTGGAGTGGTGATTACCCACTAGAGGGTCAGCTATGTTGTTGCTGTTGTTGTTGTTGTTATGTGCTGTTGAGTTGCTTGCGACTCATAGTGACCCTATGTACAACAGCCCTAAACTCTGCTCTGTCCTGGGCCAATCGCACTGTCTCTGATACTCCCATCCCAATTATCCCAGTCACTGAATCAATCCACCTCATAGAGGGCCTTCCCCTCCTGTGCCGTCCTTCCACCCTCCCAAGCACGATGTCCTTCTCCAAGGACCAGTCTATCCTCACAACATGTCCAAAGTATGTTAGACGGAGCCTCAGAATCTTTGCCTCCAAGGAGCCACCTGGTTTAACCCTTCCCAGGACAAATCTGTTTGTTTTCTTAGCAGTCCATGGTATTCTCAATACTCTTCTCCAGCACCACAGCTCAAAGGCATCAATTCTCCTGCTATCCTCCTTGGTCATTGTCCAACTCTCTGATGCATAACAAGTGATTGCAAAGACCATGGCCTGTATCAAACGCACCTTAGTCTCCAGAGAGACACCATTGCTCTTCAGTACTTTGGAGAGGTCCCTAACAGCAGACTTTCCTATAGCAATGCTGGTGCCAAGAGTGTTGACTGTGGAGCCAAGCAAACTAAAGCTGTGTACAATCTCAATCTCTTCACCATCCATCCTGATGCTGCCAATTGTATGGTCAGCTATGAGTTGATGTCAAATCAATGATAATGAGATGATGTCCAATTTTAAATTTATTAGGCTAGAGTTATATTTAGTTGAGCCTTTCTTTTTTCCTTAATAGACTAATCTGATAAATTTAGCCTCAAAATGGAAGCTCTTACTTGCAAAAGAATAGAGGGACTTTCTGGAAAAAAATATCTTTATTAATGATATATGATATGGTCCAGAATTCTTCACCCCTCACCTCCACATTCATGTTACCTCTTACAAAAAGAGGGCTCACTATTCTAGAAGAGAATAAATCCCCAGGGAAAATATGAGAGTAAAGGACCGGGGAATGTCTCATTCTCTCTGTGAGAAGGAAAGAGATGAGACTGCAGTTGATCATTTCTACTTAAATGTTCCTTCAGTTTTAATTTTAATAAAATTCATATATCAATATTAGTTTATATTTCAATCAATAATTAATTAATATTTTAATTCCATAATCTGTTAGTTCAGTTTGATCATAGGTTTCTCAGTCTTCCTTATAATTTAAAATTGATTGATTGGATGAAAATTAAATGGAAATTGATAAATAGAAATTAAACTTCTAATAAATTATAGCCTGTCATTTGTTTACTTATACTTTTTTCTCTAGTGTAATTCATACTGTAGATATCCTAGACACCACTTATGTCCTTAAAACTAAACCTACTGTCTTCAAAACCCTTAAAATAGCATTACTCCATTGGATCTCTGAGACTGTAAATCTTTACAGGACCAGGTTCTTCATCTTTCTGCTTTGTAATAGTTGGTGGATTTCAACTTCTGACTGTTAGGTGGGCAGTCTGGCATCACACAACCAGACCTCCGATGCCTACTGCTGTCGGGTTGATTACTACCCATGGTGAATCATTGAATTTCCAAGACTGTAAATGTTTCCAGGTCTAGACTGCTCCAAAATATACCCTAGTAACCTTTAACAGGCTCTTCTTTTTTCAAATGTCAATAATGATTCCAAATTTTGCAATATTATTTGTGTTAGGTGCCACAGAGTCAACCACATAGTCACAGAGATCCTTTGAACAAGGATCTTTGCCTTATACTGAACCATTCTCATGCTCAAGTCCGTTGAAATTATCGCTGTAAATTCATCTTTGAAGGATCATCTACTCTTTCTCTGGAAAAGGAAGAGACCTTTTACAGCCCATTCATGGGCTAGTTCCTTTGGAAAATACACTTTGTTGTTGTAGTTGTTGTTGTCATGTGCCATCGAGTCGCTTGCGATTCATAGTGACTCTATGTACAACAGCCCTAAACTCTGCTCTATCCTGTGCCAATCGCACTGCCTCTGACACTCCAATCCCAATTACCCCAGTCACTGAATCAATCCACCTCATAGAGGGCCTTCCCCTCCTGAGCTGTCCCTCCATCCTCCCAAGCATGATGTCCTTCTCCAAGTACTCGTCTCTCCTTACAAAATGTCCAAAGTATGTTAGAAGGAGCCTCAGAATACTTGCCTCGAAGAAGCCACCTGGTTTAACC
>NW_006399762.1:16810856-16820716 GCF_000299155.1 Elephantulus edwardii
ATATTCTTTCCATCTTCTTTTAATACTTCCTGGATCATTTAATATTCTGCAGAAAGCATCCTTGATTATAGCAACTTGAGGTTTGAATTTCTTCTTCAGTTCCTTGAGCTTAAGAAATGCTGAGAGTTTGGCCCTTTTGATTTTCTGACACTAACTCCTTGCACATTTCATTGTAATATTTTACTTTGTCATCCCGTTCTGCCTTTTGAAATCTTCTATTCAACTCTTTAGTATCTTGAATTCTTGTGCTTTGGCTTCTCTGCGCTCCAGTGCAATTTTCAAATTCCCTTCTGACATCCATTTTGGTCTTCTCGTCCTCTTCTGTCTTTGCAATGACCGTTTGCACTCTTCCTGGATGGTTCCCTTGATATCCTCCCACAACTCGTCTGGTCTTCGCTCATTAGTGTTCAAGGCCTGTTGTTGAGATGGTTCTGAAATTCAGGTGGGATAGACTTAAAGTCATATTTTGGTTGCCGTCGATTTGGTTTAATTTTCCTCAACTTCAGCTTGAACTTGCATACAAGTAGTTGGTGGTGTGTACCACAGTCAGCTCCTGGCCTAGTTTTCTCAGCTGATATTGAGCTTCTCCAGTGGTTCTTTCCGCAAATGTAATCAATCTGATTCCTATGTATACCAAAGTAAGTAAAATACAGTTTCACCATATTTGCCCCTAAGGATGTCTTTCAAGAAAGTCATTTGTTCTTCATCTTTAACATCACAACTCAGAGACACAGTTCTTATTCTGTTGTTCTTATTCATTGTCCAACTTTCAGATGTATGTTGTTGTTGTTATGTGCCATCGAGTCACTTGCTACTCCTAGTCACCCTATGTACAAGAGCCCTAAATGTCATTCTATCCTGTGCCAACCCCTGCCATCTCAAACACACTCATTCCCACCACTCCACTCACAGAATCGATCCATCTCATTGATGGTCTTCCTCTCTTTCGCCGTCCCTCCACTCTTCCAAATATGATGTCCCTCTCCAAGGACCAGTCCCTCCTTGCAACATGCCCAAAGGATGTCAGATGAAGCTTCAGAATCCTTGACTCCATAGGAAGCAATTTAAAATACTGTGGCTTGACATCCTTGATCTTTAGCACTAAAAAGAAGTCCTTGATATCTGATTTCCCCAATGCAACATATCTTTTTATTTCTTGAGTGCTATAATCATGAGTGTTGATTGTGGCTCTAAGAAAAAGAAATCACTGACAACTTCAATTTTTTTTCTCCATTTAACCTAATATTTGCCTATTGGCCTAGTGGTGAGGATTTTTGTTTAACTGAAATGAAATTCATATCAAAGAGAATAGTCTTCAGCTTTCTGCAGCAATTGTTTCATGTATTCTTCACTTTCTGCAAGCAAATTTGTGTCATCTACATAATGTAAGTTGTTGGTGAGTCTTCCTCCGATCAGGATGCCACATTCTTCTTCATATATTTGATCTCCTTAAATTATTTGCTTAGTGTACAAATTGACCAGATAGGGAGATAAGAGAAAAACCTGATGCACATATTTCCTGATTTAAACCATGTAGTATTTCTTGTTCTGCTTAGACGACTGCTTCTTAGACTATGTACAGGTTTTGTATGAGCACAGTCGAGTGTTCAGGGATTCCCAGTTGTTTCAAAAACTATAATTTGTTGTGATGCACACAGTCAAATGCCTTTGAATCATCATGGAAACACAAGTAAATGACCTTCTGGTAGTCTTTGATTTCTGCTAGCATCAGCAGTGATAATTTTGTTTCCAACTAACATCAGCAATGCTATGCCTAATATCATGGCTTCTTTTGAATCCTGTTTGAATCTCTTTAAGTTCCGTGTTGTGTACTATTCCAGTCATTTAAAAATAATCTTCAAGGTTTTAGTTACATGTGGTATAAATTCTATTGTTTGATAATTTCCATTCTGGGAAAAATTTTTGAGAATGGGAAAATGCTAATCTCTTTCATTCAGTTGGCCAGGTCACAGCCTTCCATGTTTGTTGGCAGAGACTTGTGAGCATATCCAGGGTTGCATCTGCTTCATGAAACACTTCAATTCGTATTCCATCAATTCCTGGGTCCTTTGTTTTTAATTTCATCAGTTCCTTGGGCCTTAGTCTAAATGACTGTTCCAGCCATGTAAAAATAATCCTTAGCAAGGTTTTACTTGCATGAGATACTAATATTTTTGATCATTTCCACACTCTGTATAATCACGTTTTGGGGAGAATGGAAAAAATTTGGATCTCTTCCAGGCAGTTGACTGTGTAGCTACATTCTTAATTTCTTTACATATGCTATTGAGTAAGTTCAGAGTTGTATTTCTCTCTTGAAACACCTCAGTTAGTGTTGTATCAGTTGTTGTTGTTATGTGCCATCAAGTCACCTGCAACTCATAGTGACCCTATGTACAATAGCTCTGAATCTTGTACTGTCCTGAGCCAGTCTTAATGACTACTACACACCTACCACCATTGTCCCTGTTATTGTATCAATCCATCTCATGTGGAGTCTTTTTTTCCTACGCTGTCCCTCCGCCCTTGTGAGCATTATGTCCTTCTCTTAGGATCGGTCCTTTCTGGCCAAATGCCCAAAGTCTGTGAAGTGGAGCTTCCAAATACTAACCTCTAAGGAGAAACATGGTTTCACTTTCTCCAGTACAGACCTATTTGTTTTCTTGGAAATCCATGGTATGTCCAAGACTGTTCTCCAGCACAACTCAAAGACATTAATTCTTCTTCTGTCATCCTTGGTCCTAGTACAGTTCTTTGATACACAGTAAGCAATTGCAAAGACAATGGCCTGGATCAGGTGCACCTTAGTCTCTAGACTGACATTGTTGATTTTTAGTACTCTGGAGAGGTTTCTGACAGCATATTTTTTCAATATAATTTGTCTTTTTATTTCCTGACTGCGGGTACCAAGAGTGTTGACTGTGGAACCGAGCACATTGAAGCTGTTAACAACTTCAACCTTGCTTACTGAAACTAATGAGGACTTGAATCATGTGCTGCAGAAGGCTGAGAATTATAGTCCTTAATATGGATTGAAGCTCAACATCAAGAAGACAAAGATTCTCACCACTGGGCCAAATGGCAGCACCATGCTAGATGGAGAAGACATTGAGGTTCTATCAAATACAGGGGCCTTATTTTTTTGTAATTCTTTCAGTGCAACTTGACATTCTTCCTTCATTCTAATTGGTTTTTTTAATGAACGAGACTAAGACTGCTTTGTGGCACTGTCTAAAGCTGCAAGGCTAAAGTACCTATGAGAATGCTTCAGCTGTCCTAACTAAGATATTGAATCCTGATACATAACTGAATTGGAGTCTATTAGCTTCTCTAATAAACTTCCTAACTCATAGTATGATTATGTTAGAATGGTACGGCCATGGCAACTTAATTCAGACTCTGTAGTAGAGTAGTATGCTTGGTTCTGAAATTAACAGAAGTAGGCGAAAGAACATGGAGACCAGGTCTGAGGTTATGGGAATTGGTTTTGTACTGTGGATGCGGCTGATGGAGACTGTTCTACTTTGTGAAGTTAATAGATATCAGGAACCATTTTCCTCATGCCATCTCCACTCTTTTTATGTTTCCATATGAGATTTCCAAAGAGTCTAGAAACAGAAACTTGAAAGAAGGACCTTTTCCAGAAAACGACAGGGAGAGAAATTCTTCCCCTAGAGTCAGACTCTAGTTTCTAGTTTAAGACTTCTAATTTACCAAACAAAGATTCTTACCACAGGCCAATTGGAAGCATCATAATAGATGAAGAAAAGATTGAGGTTCTTCACAATTTCACCTTGCTCAGATCCACAATCAAAACTCTTGGCAATAGCAGTCGAAAAAAATCAAGAGACAAGTTTCTGTAGGAAAGTATGCTGTCAGTGACCTCTCTAGAATGTTAAAGAACAATGTCATTCTAGAATCTAAGGTGTGCCTGATCCAGGCCATGATTATCTCAATTGTTTGCTATGCATCAGGGAGCTAGACAATGACAAAGGATGACAGGAGAAGAATCAATGCCTTTGAGTTGTAGTGTTGGAGGAGTATTGAACATACCATGGAATGTCAAGAGAACAAACAGGTCTGTCTTAGAGAGTGTGGAACCAAGCTGCTCCTTGGAGGAAAAATTTTGAAACTCCATTTCATATACTTTGGGCATATTGTCAGGAGGGATCACTTCTTGGAGAAGGACACCATGCTTAAAAGTATAGAGGGTCAGCACAAGAGGGGAAGATTCCAGATGAGATGAGTTGACTGTGGTAATGAAAGTAGATGTACCAGAGACAGTGATATTGACTCAGGACAGGGCAGAATTCAGAGCTATTGTTCATAGGGTTACTATGAGTCAAGTCAATGGAATAAAACAACAATGACAATTTTCTAAACTGTAAAACAATTTTTTTGTTGTTGTTAAAGCCACCACGTGTGGTATTTATGTTACAGCAGCACTAGATAGTTAAGACATAATACATGTTATGGATTAAAAATTCACTATCATGGCCTCTTTTTCTACCTTCAAATAAATATACACTGAAACAAATAAATGCATTCCTATGATAAGGTCTAACACTTTTCATACTTTAGAAAATTACTTTCAAAGAATAAGTAGATAAAAGACACATGCAATTATGACTTGATTACACTCAACAGGGAATGCATCTTAAGTTCGTAGTTATGAATATTTTAATGAATAGTATCAAGAAAAGCTTCTTGCATTTTGGTCTGTTTGTTATGCTAAGGAGTCAGTTAATAGTAATAGCTTTTTGAGGACACAGGGAAATCAAAATAATTTCTTTTTTCAAGTGCATAAAAGGCAAAAAATACTCCATCGAAGTCTTAACAGCCATTGCCAAATGGAAGTAATTACTAAACTTTATGAAAGCATAACTGAAGTTAGTTTTTATTAAAATAGATTAAACCCCACCTGAGAAAAATAGCATAGGCAGACTTACAGGAAGCAAAATACTTGTTAAAAAACAACACCCTAATTCTACAAAATGGTTACAATATTCAAATAGCATACACTTGAAAACTGTTATGGTGTTTGAATAGCAACATTTACACATAAAAATTCAGAAACCTTAACCCTCCTTATTTCATTTTTTTTTCTTTCCCCACTGCTCTAGACAGTTGAGGGGTAAGAAACATGAACTGATTTGGGTTGGCTTAGAGCAAGATACTAAACCTTTCAAAAGTACTAGCATGTTCTCATGAAGCAGGTTTCTCTTATCTTGGTGAGGATTGGGTGTGGACTGTTTGTTTGGGTTTGGGGTTTTTTTTTGTTGTTGTTGTTTGTTTTCTTTTTTTGTTCACAATGGTGTGTGAGCTGATTGGATTTGCTGGATTTAGCTAACAATGAACTGGGGCTGGAAACCTCTTGGGTTAAAGACAACCAGGACCTAGTGGGCGGGCCTTGTATTTAAAAGGTGGTAGGGCCCTAGGGCCTGGTGTTTATTGTGTTTGGGATGAACACTCCTCTAAATGGTACAGCAGTGGCCCATTTGCTGTGCTTAAGTAACTTGTGGTTGCTGTGATGTTGAACGCTTTGCCACTATTGTGTCAAATGCCATACTAGGTTACCCACAGTGGACAGTGTTTGGTGGAGCTCCCAGTTTAAGAAACATTTGGAAGCAGGAGTGGCATCCACTTCCTAAACTACATGACTCTGTAAACTCTATGAACATAGAGAAATGATGATAGTTATGGAACAGGGATCATTCAGGTCTTCTGTTCATAGGGTCACTATGAGTCATGCTTGACTTGACAGCACTTAACAACAACAACAACAGGTGCAATGATCGCACCTGACTCGCAGGGTTTCTGTGAAGATTAAACACAATGATATGTATAGTGTTCAAGAGACATCAGCTATTGTTATTGTGACATATCATAATACAAAAGAGGAAAATTCTTTTGAAAAAGTAATGATGGTTTTTAAGAAATATGATATTTACAAAATCAAGAGTACTTGAGAATTCACTTGACACAGAATTCAAGGTAGTTCAAAGCTGACAGAAGAAGGCAGAGTGAGAGAATCTCAATATGGACCATGATATATACATTTCAAGGAAACTTCCTTCAGTAGGTAATTTTACCATATAACAGAAAATGGTAAGACAGAACATACTGAAAAACAATCAGCTCTCCCTCAAGCTTTAGTTCATTATGACTGACTTTACTTAATGCATATGTGTTATAACCTAAAGTCTCTACAGAATAGAGTCAATTGTATTGGAAAATTCAGTTTAATGACCTTGGATCTGATCCAATGGTTTTTAGTTACATGACGTTCCACAAGGACTTTATTAAAATAAGGTTATAACTATTATATGTGCTGGGCTCTTAGAGCAATAGTCTAAGGAATGACAAGTAAAGAAAGTGATTATAGAGTCATATGATTTATTGATTTTAAAGCTTTTAGAGAACTTTTCTTCTAATCCCATAATTTTATAGCTAAGAGGATCAGAACACGAAGAGGGTATCTAGTAATGTTCTCTTAAACAGGATCAGAACACGAAGAGAGTGTCTAGTAATGTTCTTTAGTGAAAATGTTAAAACATGAATTAAAAATATGATGCTCTTGCTCCAGCACAAAAGAACTTTGTGACAGTGTCGCCAAATTAAGCAACCTAGAAAGGAGAAGTTGTTTCTAAGTTCATGGTGAGTTTAAATTCGTCTTACCAGCGATGTCACTAGGAGGTTATTGACCACACCAGGTGACTCTGTCAGAAAGAGTAGCCCCAAAACGATTGTCAATAAAGTTTAAAAAAAAAAAGAATATGATCACCGTAAAGAATGGCTTACTTACACCCATCTTCAGCAGTCACTTCAAAAAGGAGAACTTCCAGAGACAATATAGTCACTCTGAGAATGATATAACAAAATTATAAGCAAACACATATGATTTTCAGCTTAATATTTATCCTGCACATGATGGGGTCTTCCTTCCTTTTCCCCCCTTACAGGAACCAAAATTTGACCTGGAGTCTATCCTACTCAAATTTCTAATCTCAGGAAGAGGTTTGAGTCCTTGAACACCAATGAGCAAAGACCAGATGAGCTGTGGGAGGATATCAAGAAAATCATCCATAAAGAATACAAAAAGATCATTACAAAGGCAGAAGAAGAAGAAAATAACAAAATGAATGTTAGAAGAGACTCTAAATATTGCATGAAGAAGCCAAAGCAAAGGGAAGAAATCAAGAAATTAGGGAGCTGAACAGAAGATTTTAAAGGCAGCACAGGAAGACAAAACGAAGTATTATAATGAAATGTGCACAAAGCTGGAGTCAGGAAACAAAGGGACTGAACTCGCTCAGCATTTCTTAAGCTGAAGGCTTTGAAGAACAAATTCAAATCTCAAGTTGCAATACTTAAGGATGCTTTGGGCAGAATATTGAGTGATCCAAGAAGCATTAAAAGAAAATGGAAGGAGTATACAGAGTCACTATACCAGAAAGAATTGGCTGAAATAGAAGAATTTAATGAAACAACATATAAGCAAGAGCATGTGGTGATGAAGGAAGAAGTTCAAGCTGCTCTGATGGAATTGGTAAAAAAATCCCAAGGAATTGATGGTATACCAATTGACATATTTCAACAGATGCTTCCCTGGATGCGCTCACCAAGTTGTGTCAAGAAATCTGGAGGACAATCACTTGGCCAACTGAGTGGAAGAGATCTATATTTGTTTCCATTCCAAAGAAGGGTGACCCAACATAGTGCAGAAATTATCAAGCAAAATATCTGATATCACATGCAAGCAAGATTCTGCTGAAAATTATATAAAAATGACTGGGAAACACATCAACAAAGAACTGCTAGATGTGCAGCCTAGGTTTGGAACAGGTCATGGTACTAGGGATATGATAGCTAATATTAGACTGATCTTGGCTGAAAGCAAAGAGTGCCAGAGGAATGCCTATCTGTGTTTCATTGACTATGCAAAGTCATTTGACTGTATAGATTACAATAAACTGTGGCTAGCTCTGAGAAGAATGGGAATCCCAGAAAACTTGATTGTGCTTATGTGAAACCTAACTTAGACCAAGAGGCAGAAGTCAGAACAGAGAAAGAAAACATGGCATGGTTTAAAATCGGGAAGGGTGTATGCCAGGAATGTGTCCTATCTCCATAACTTTTCAACCTGCTGGGCTCTATGAGGAGGAATATGGCATCAAGATTGGAGGAAGACTTATCAATAATCTGCGTTATTCAGATGACACAACCTTGCTTGATGAAACTGAGGAGGACCTGAAGCACTTGCTGAGGAAGGTCAAAAACTGCAGCCCTCAATATGGACTGAAACTCATAATCAAGAAAACAAAGATTCTCATCACTAGGCCAAATAGCAGAATCATGATGGATGATGAAGAGATTGAGAGATTATTAACAGCTTTAGTTTGCTTCTCTTCACAATCAACACTCTTGGTATCAGCAGCCAAGAAATCAAAAGACAAATTGCATTGGGAAAGTACGTTGTCAGGTACATCTCCAGAGTACAGAAGAGCAATGATGTCAGTCTGAGACAAATATGCACCTGATCCAGGCCATGGTCTTCACAATTACATGCTATGCATCAGAAAGCTGGGTGGACAATGATTAAGGATGCTAGAAGAAGAATCCAAGCCTTCGAGTTGTGGTGCTGGAGAAGATTCTTGAACATACCATGGACTGCCAAGAAAACAAATAGGTCTGTCTTGGAGACAGTGAAACCAAGTCCTTTCTTGGGGGTCTAAGATTTTGAAGCTCCATCTCACATACTTTGGGTGTGTGGCCAGAGAAGGACATCATGCTTGGAAAAGTGGAAGAATATAATCAGAGAGGAAGATCCTGGATGAGATGGATTGATACAGTAACTGGAGCAATAGGAGATGGTGTGTTGGAATTAATGAGACTGGGTCAAGATAGGGAAGGGTTAAGAGCTGCTGTACATAGGGTCACTAAAGGTCGCAGGTGACTTGGCAGCACATAACAACAACAACAACTTACTGTTGTTGTTGTTTACTGTCGAGTCAGAATCGACCCATAGCTGGCCCTCCGGTGGGTTTTCAGAGGCAGTTAATTGCACAAGAGGAGATTGCCCTTTCTTCTCCTGTGGAGCAGCTAGTAGCCTCAAACAACATGCCTTTGGGTTTGCAGTGCAGCTTCTTGCCACTAGGCCACTAGAACAACATATGGTGCTTCCTGAAATCTTTCTATGTCAGTCAGTTCTTTTTGGTACAGTGGTTCTGTGTATTCCCTCCATCTTCTTTTGATGCTTTCTGGGACATTTGATATATTGCTCATGTTGTTGTTAGGTACCATCGAGTTATAGATGACTCATAGCAACCTTATGAATGAAAGGCCTGAGCACTGTTCATAGGGTTTCTGGAGACAAGCCATTCTGGAAGTGGATGCCATTCCTGCTTCCAGGCTTGTTTTAATAGGGAAGCTCCAGCAAACACTCACCACCATAGGCTCTTTCTCATGTGTTATTTCATGAAATTCCTCTGTCTCAGCCAATTTTTTCTGATAATAGTGATTCTGTGTACTCCTTCCATTTTCTTTTGATACTTCCTGGATCATTCAATATTCTACCCAAACTATCTTTAAGTATTGCCACCCATGCCTTGAATTTGTTTTTCAACTCCTTCAGATTAAGAGCGAGTCCAGCCCTTTTGATTTTCTGACTCCAGCTCTCTGCACATTTCATTATAGTATTTTGCTTTGTCCCAAGCTGCCTTTTGACATTTTCTGTTCAGTTGTTTGATTTCTTGGTTTCTTCCTTTCAATTTGCTATGATGGAATTGGCAAAAAACAAGGCTACAGGAGTTGACAATTTATTTATTTAGTAAATCAATTGATTTATTTCAACAAACAGA
>NW_006399762.1:16822286-16836434 GCF_000299155.1 Elephantulus edwardii
AAAAGCCATTTGAACCAGGCCTGAGGGCCACAGATTAGAATTACCCACCTTTGGCTTGGTAGCATAACTTTCTGTTCACTAGGCCAATATAGCTCTCTCTATATCTTCGTTCTTATTGTTGTTAGGTGCTGTCAAGTCATAGATGACTCATAGTGACCCTATGAACGAAAGGCCTGAGCACTGTGACACTCAAAGTTTAAATCTGTTTTTCATTTGTCTCAGCTTGAGAAATGCAGATCATCTTCCTTTTTTATTCTCCAATTTCAGCTCTCCGCACGTTCCGATATATTTCGTTGTTCTCTTGAGATGCTCTTTGAAATCTTCTGTTTGGCTCTTTTACTTAGGCAAGATTTCCTTGTGTGGATCATAACAAGTTGTGGCTGACACTGAGAAGAATGGGAGTCCCAGAACACTTAATTGTGCTCATGCAAAATCTATACCTGGACCAGAATACTATTGTGCTAACAAAGTAAGGGAACCCTCTATGGTTTAAAATTAACAAGTGAGTGCATCAGAATTGTATTCTTTCTATACCTAATCAATTTGTATGCTGAGAAATTATTTGATAAGCTGGGCTCTATGAAGAGGAATGTAGCATCAGGATAGGAGAGAGACTCATCAATAACCTGTGTTATGCAGGTGACACACCTTGTTTGCTGAAAGTGAGGAAGACTTGGAGCATTTGTTGTGCAAAATCCAGGAATGTAGCCTTCAGTAAAGATTGCACCTCAGTGTCACGAAAACAAAGACTCTTACCACTGCACCTATAGGCAACATCATCATGGATAGAGAAGAATCTGAAACTGTCAACTTCATCCACAATTACCACACTTGGTATTAGCAGTCGGGAAATTAGGAAATGTATTACACTGGAAAATTCTACAGTTAGGAACCTCTTCAAATTCCTGAGTAATGATGTCAGTTTTAGGACTAAGGTCCACCTGTTTCAAGCCATAATGTTTGTGATCATTTGCTATGCATCTGAGAGCCAGACAATTAATAGGGATAATGGAAGGAGAATTGATTTCTTTGAGCTGTGGTGTTGGAGAAGAGCACTATGAACTGACAAGAATATTCCATAAACTTAAAAAAAAAGGAAAACAAAAACAAACAAACAAATAAAACCAAGCAAGTATGTCTTGGAGAGGGTGTACCCAGAATGTTCTTTGGAGGCAAAAATGATGAGGCTTCATCTCACATACTTTGAGCATGTTGCTAAGAGGGCCTATTCCTTGCAGAGGGGCATGATGTTGGGAAGGGTGGAGGGTTGGTGAAGAAGAGGAAGACCCTCAAGCAGGAGGATTGACACAGTGATTGCCATAATGGGCTTTAATGGTCAGGAAGTGCAACGATGGCACAAGATAGGATGGGGTTCAGATCTCTTGTTAATAGGGTTGTTAAGAGTTATACTCACCTCAATGGCACCTACCGGCATGACAATAATTTAGCTAAACTCACTTAAAGGACTTTTTCTTTAGCAGTCAGTCACTATAACTATTACTATTCAGATGCTGAGTCTGAGATGATAAGTATGAGCACTGGTAAAAATGACAGATAAGTGAGAGAATCTACCACCAATCTAAAACAAGACTCAAGGTTTCAAAATGTAGAAGGAACTTTGGGTCTAAAAGCTTTCTAATTTTGGGTTTTTTATTACCAAATTTTTAGCCCATCTCCCTGATGTGCCTTCAAAGTAATAATAATAATAATAATAATAAACTAAAATCAAATTAATTGCCACTGACCTAATTCTGACTCAGAGTAGCGTACAGAGTGCGCATGCTCAGGGGATTTCTAAGAAGATTGATTTATTTATTCTAAGGAAACAGAAAACTTCCTCTTTCTATTATGTAGTTGCTGGCAGGTTTGAATTGCAGGCATTGTGGTTAACAGTTGAAATTCATTAACCACTATCCTACCAGACTTTCATTAAGAGCTGTGGTTGTCAATAGAATACTATGCTGCGTTTAAAAGGAAGGAACTCATGAAATTTACAAAAATGGGTGACACTGGAGGACATTATGCTAAGTGAAATATCTCAGTCAAAAAAGGAAAATTCTGCATGGTGCCACTGTTATAAAACGGGACTGACATTGGAGTTGGGATGGAAATTAAGAGGGGATAAATAATATATACTGCACTGAAACAGATGAGGGAGAGAGTACTGTTTAGGAGGAATATTTGATTAAGTATTATTGTCATGGCAAGAGTCCAGAATGAAAGCTGCATAGTGGAGTGGACTAGGGCAGCCAGGGGATTGTATATCAATGAAACAATTTTTTTTAACTTGTCAAAGAGGAAAGTAAACTGGGGTAAGGTGTTGGTAGGGAGGAAAATGTGCAACAATGAATAAATGGAAATTAAAAGAAAAGAGTTGTTATGTGCCATCATAGTAACTCTATGAACAATAGCTCTAAACCTTGCCCTATATTGAGCCAACCATATTGTCGTGACACACCTGTCCCTATTGCCCCAGTTGTTAGTCCATCTCATCCCAACTCTTCCTCTTCTGTGTAGATCCTTTACCTTCCCTAGCATGATGTCCTTCTCTAAGAGCTGGTCCCTCCTGGATACATGCCCAAAGTATGTGAGACAGAGCTTAAAAATCCTTGCTTTCAAGGAGCAAAATGGCTTTTTACCCTCCGCAGGTCAGATCTCTTTGTTTTCTTGATAGTCCATGGTTTAGTCAATATGCTTCTCCAGCACCAAAACTCAAAGGCATTAATTCTTCTTCTGTCATTCTCCAACTCTCAGATACACAGCCAAGAAATGAGAAAATCATGGCCTGGATCAGGCACACATTAGTCTCTAGATTGATATTGTTGTTCTTTAGAACTTTGGAAACATCACAGATAACAGACTTTCCTAAAGCAACTTGTCTTTTGATTTCTTAACTGCTGGTACCAAGAGTGTTGACTGTGGAGATAAGTAAACTGAAGCTGTGAACAATCTCAATCTCTTCACCATCCATCCTTATGCTGCCAATTGGCCAGTAGTAAGAATCTTTCTTGATGTTGAGATACTTTCCATATTGAAAAACTGCAGTCCTTGACCTTTTGCAGCAAACATTTCAGGTCCTCCTCAGTTTTAGCTAGCAAGACTGTGTCACTGCATAATACAAATTGTTGATGATTCTTCCTCCAATCCTGATGCCACATTCCTCCTCATCCAATCCAGCCTCCTGAATGATGTGTTTCACATATAGACTGAAAATGAGTGGGGAAAGGACACATCCCTGAAGCACTCCTTTCTTGATTTTGAACCATGCAATGTTTCCTTGCTCTGTTCATTAGGTAGTTTCCTTGCACAAGTATAGGTTTTTCATGAGCACAATCAAGTGTTCTGAGATTCCCAATCTTTTCAATGTTAGCTAAAATTTGTTATGATCTGCAGTCTCTTTGCACAATCAATAAAACACAAATATATACATTCTTCTGATACTCTCAGCTTTCAGCCAAGATCCATCTGACATTGGCAATGGTATACAGTGGCATAGTCTCTTTTATACCCAGCTATATTATTGGTGGTTCTCTGTCAATGTACTATTTTTGTCCTTTTTGTAAAATCTTCAGCAAGATCTTGTATGTATGTGATATTAGTGATAATTTTTTTATATTAGTGATATTGTTTGGATCACCTTTTTTGGGAATGGGAATAAACATAAATATATTTCAGTCAGTTAGCCAGGTCCCTGTTTCCCAGATTTTCTAGCACAAACTGGTGAGTACACTCAGGGCTGCATTTGTTTATTAAAATGTATTAGTTAGTAATCCATCAATTCCTGGGGCCTTATTTTTTCCAATTCCTTCAGAGCAGCATAAACTTCTTCCTTTATTACCATTGCTTCTTGATTGTATGCTATTTACTGAAATTGTCCTATAATAAACTACAAAGAAATTGTAATAGAAACTATTAAAATCATCCGTGATGCTGACATACCCTTATGTTATTGTCTTTGCCATGTTCCATCAAGTCAGAACAGATCCATGGCTCACCCACCAGTGGATTTTCAGAGGAAGTAAATCACAAGGAAGGATTGTCCATCCATTTGTCTCCCATGGAGCAGCCAGTGGATTCGAACCATATACCTCTGTGTTGGCAGTGCAATTCCTTAGCAATACGTGGCTGGTGCTCTGTAATGGTTAATTATACTTAACTTCACTGATGACTACTGTATAACAGCCACTGTTCTATCAATAAATCGATAATCAATAAAGAGGTAGGTTTTCTTGATATGCCTATACATGAATGAAAAACTGAGGTAAATAGAATTAAGTAAATCTCCTAAGATCACGAGTTGGATCTAAGACAAAATTGACCATAGAATCTACACTTTTATTCTCCATATTCTCTACAGTGCTGACAATGATAATCACTAGATTCTACTGCACGTTAATATTCACAATAATAAAAAATTGAAGAAAGTCTTGTTAGCTCCATTTTAAACTTGATAAAACCAAAGTTTAGAGAGGTTATATTTAAAGCTCAGCACGTGGTATAAATCCAGGGCTTCTATCCAAAAGATCAGAGGTTTAAACTCATCGGCTGCTCTATGGGAGAAAGAAGGCAAGTCTCTGCTCATAAGGATTTGTAGCCTTTTACATCTAATAAAGGATCATTATCAATCAGAATTGACAACAATGTAAAGTAATGGCACAGTAAAGATTGTGAGGATGGATCAAGATTGCACAGGAGTTCATTTCTTCTTTTACATAGGGTCCCTATGAATCTAACCAATTGACTGGCACCTAATGACAGTAAAGCTAGAAAAGGTTACAAAACACGACAAACATGTAGGAAAGCCAAGATTAGTATTCACGTCTAACTGATTCTAAAGTCCATATGTAATCCTGACTATGCTTTTCTGGATTTCAGCAGCACTGGTCTCCTGCTATGACTATAATCCTGAAGCCCTGGCTCTGGTTCTGGGGCCTGCATCTTGTTCTCTGTAATCCTAGCTTAGTAGGGAGAAGCCATCTGGATATGTGATGTTGACCATCTACACTATACTAACTATTGCTGCTTCTTATAAGCTCTTCCTAATAAGCTCTAGTTAGATGGGATCTCAAATTACTTTGGACACCATATATTGGATACTGGCCATTCATTCTGCTGGAAACCCAGGTCTAAAGCCAGGTACATTTCCTCAGCCCTTTGCCCAGTTTCTTTTCCAATTTCCATTATCCTATAGCACTGAGATTCTTACCACTAGGGCCACAACTACAACAACATAGCCCTGTGAGCCATATGGTGGCCTAGTAGTGGTAAGAAGCTGTGATGTGAAGCTCCCGAGTGATGAATTGCCTCTGAAAGCCCACTAGAGGGTCAGCTATGGGTCAGTTTTGACTCGATGGTACACAACAATAACAACAGCTAAAACAACCACAACCCAGTAGTATTATCTTAAAAACAATTCTGGGTGATGTTACTTATCAGAACCTTTATTTTCAATTATATGTGTGTTCAAATATATTCACATATATAAACTATATTGTTTTAGATATTTTACTAAATCAAGAACACTAAATCTCTTTAATCAAAATCTATTTGTTAATATAAATATATGTCCCCACATACTTAATGACTTTACAAATACTTTTTCATTTAATCATAGATTCGTTATTTTTTATTATTATACTAGTTTATTTACAAAATTGGAATACATTTTTATACAGCACATTATTCCCACTTCCTTAAGCCCTATCCACTTATCAAATTATACAACTCCATGATTAGAATCTTAATGGTTTCCCTTTAATGTGGATATACATATTTGACAGCTTTAGAATGAGACTATTTCTAAGACAAAAACTGTGTTGTTTAACTTGCTGAAATATCTTTTTCCTTAATTTGTTGAACAGTGTTCTGAATGAACTATAGAAATTCAACAAAGTAATCCAGTTGTGTCCATTTTATCCATGACTGCCTCTTTAATGCTTAGAATTGGCCAACTCAGTGCCTTTGCTAATGAGTCGATTGCCCTTGAAAACAGCACACATTTTTTGGTTACTCTTGGGACTATTATGTGAGTAGCTTGTCAAAATTTTGGCTTAAGACATAGCAAATGGTGTTAAATCCATCTACCAAACAGTTTCTAAGCATGTTTGTGGAAAAGAGTAAGTAGTTGATATGATACTATGAAACATAGTTAGAAAAAATTAGGAGCTTTCAAGAGTGAAAGAGAGGCAGCTGAATCTCAGGTAGTTTGGTGTATTTTGTGTTGTTGTGTTTTTTTTTCATTTGGCTACTTAAGAAATTATTTTTGCCTCTATAATCACCTTCATGCAAGATTCTATTTATAAAATCATTGCTTTGAGCATTTGATAATATTTTTCTTTTGTGTGAACAGCTTTAAAACATTTAAACGATGCCAATTCTGAAAGTGCTAAGTGTTGAAAATGTCTTTTCAACTAGACATTATTAATGTCTTCAGTTCTAAGAAATAATTTTTTCTTAGATCCTGAGAGTTCCTGAATGTCATGCATTATGCCAGAGTCATAACTCTTAAGACAGAAAAATAGTTGCCTATTTATCCTTACAGATGTATTTTGGCATAAGTGGTAATCACGGTCTAAGATTCTATTAGAACCAAAATGATCTTTCATAGCATTCTTTAATAACTTTACTATCTTTTTCAGTCATACATTAATATTAGAAATGCTTTATGTATAGTTAGATCAGAATGTTCTAAGAGTGCTGAAAGACAACAAATGCATATTTCCCTCATATATTAAGAGTGAAAAACTATTACTTTCAGCGACTCTTTATAAAATCTTCTCACTCTCATCAAAAGTATATATATATTTGTTCAAAATATAGTGTTTAATTTATGTTAGAATTAAATATTAGAAGAGGCCAATGTCCAGAGGGGAAATTTTTAAAAATATATCAATGAATAAATACAGGAATTCTCCTTCTTCTCAACAGGATAATTACTGTAAGTAATGCCTTGCAGCCCGATGAAGCTTCAGGGTAATGCATGAGGTGTTTCCTAAATCCTGAAGCAGCAATGAATAATGAAACAGCCTGAGCCTGCACACAGGCTGTTCCTCTTATGTGAGTATATGAGCAAGATGGCTTCAATTACTCATCTTCTCTGAGCTTCAAGATAATCTCCACATTAAACAAGGTGAAATATGCAACATGGTTTATAGAGACTCAATTCTGTATTTACCTCTCTCTTGGTTTTGCTAATCAGAGCATCAGAATCTTAACTATAATAACAAAGACAGATCACCACATTTTGGAAGCTGTTTTAAACAATATCTAGAAGAGTTATTTAATCGTGAACTTTAATAAAATGGTAAAAAATGTGTACTGGCATTCACCGAACCTAGACAGGATAGTAAGGAGTTTGGTGGCATAGTTAGCAGCATGTTGTGCTGATTACACAAAGGCCTCACATCTCTGGCAAATGGAACTTACCAGTGGCTCTAAGGGAGAAAGGACGGGGTCCTCCAATCAGGATTTACAACCTCAGGAACTCAATGGAAGGTCACTATGAATGAGTCAAAATGACTTAATGGCAGTAATTTGGGTTTTGAAATTTTCACACACTACTGACTGGAAGAGATCCACCTTTGTTTCCACTCCGAAGAAAGGTTGCCTGACAGGGTGTGGAAATTATCCAACAATATCATGTCACCTACAAGCCAGATTCTCCTGAAAATTATCCAAAAATGACTAGCATAGCACATCAACAGAGAACTGCCAGATGTGCAGGCTGGGTTTAGAAGAGGCCATGTTACTAGGAATATTACAGCTAATGTTAGATGGATTTTGGCTGAAAGTAGAGAGCACCAGAGGAATGTCTATCTGTGTTTCATTGACTTTGCAAAGACATTTGACTGTGTGGATCACAACAAACTGTGGCTACATGAATTTACTGTACAACCTTCCATGTGTTATACATAAAGGGCATTCTAATACATTTGCCTAACACACTTAACGATATTCTTTAGCTGTTGTTGCTAGACTAGATTTTGTTTCTTTATGTTCCCTGTGATCCACTTTAATGAAATCGGACCTGCTTCTTCCAAGATTCTTAGCAACAAGTTTTAATCATGCTTAATGTACCTCTTTAAGCATGATTAAAGCAAACTTAAGTATGATGAGATATGATAGTGAGCTCTGGCTGTCTAGTGGTAAGAAGCTGGCTGCAATTTTGAAGGCACAGGGTTTGAATCCACTAGCTGCTCTGTGGGAGAAGAATGAGCAATCTCTTCCCTTGTGATTAACTGTCTCTGAAAACCCACAGGAGGGTCACTATGGCTCGGTTACAACTCGATGCTACACAACAAAACAATGCACCTCAGTATTGTGAATGGGAGGGTTCTCCTCTAATAACTGAAATGTTGATGATTTGAGTGCACTCAACGTGCCTTAGAAGAAAAACTTGACAATCGGCTCCTGAAAAATCGACTGTTAAAGACCTTATAAAACAAAAGGTGCTCAAACTGCTGAATAAAAAAAATAAGTTGTTCTGCTGCTCTGTAAACTTTCATGCACATCACAAGAAGAAATTTTTTGAAAAACTGAAACAAAGGAAGACCCTATGGAGCACAGTTCTATCCTGCCAAATATGAGTTGCCATTAGTCAACATCAACTTGATGGCGATAAGCCCAAGTTTTTATTGTTTTAATTATGCTTATGCATTTGTGCAAGGAACACTGAGTGGTATGTGATATAGGATATTCATCTGAGGAGAGAATCTACCAACCACTCCTCTAGGAGAAAGATGGACAATATCCTCTTATAAAGATTTACAGCCTCAGAAACCCAATGGAGGGCTCCCATGGATTGGAATCCATTTACAGTAGCAGTGGCTTTCGTTTACTGGTTTGGTGGTGGTGGTGTTTTTGGTAAGTGCCGTTGAGTTGTAGACAACTCATAGTGACCCTGTGAACAAAAGACCTGAGCACTGTTCCTAGAGTTTCCAGAGGCAAGCGATTTCAGAAGTGGATGTGACGCCTGTTTCCAAGCTTGTTTTAATCTGGAAGCTCCACCAAACACTGTCCACCATGGATAACCATTATCACATTTGGCATATCAGTGTCACAGTGTTTGTGATTATTGGTATACTTGAGCTAAACACAGCCTTTGAGTTTTGGTCTTTGTATAACTTAAAGGGTATTTACAAGTATCAGTGCTTCTCTAACTTCCAAGGATATTTATTTATCACCTGTTATACATCAGGAACTATACCAGTTGATTTCCCTGGAATTAACTGATTTTTTCCTTGGACTCAATTGATTTCTATAGAAAGTTTCTCATCTGATAGTTTATATCATGCTGGCAGTGTTGTTTGATGCTTTGTTGTTTGGGCCCAGGTCAGTATCTTCTGCTTTAATTGTTGCATTCTATCTACAAGACCAATTTTTTTTTCTCCATCTTGCAAAGGTTTCATAAAGGTTTAAACATTTTTAGGCCAGAAATAAGTTTGCTGTTTGGATTATAAAATTAAATCAGACCTATATGCTCTAGGTCATTATACTTTCAGTATAGTATCTTAAATACTCTGAGCAACAGTAGCTCAAAGTTATTTGTATTTAATCATTTCATGCTCCCTATCTGTTAGTGGGCATGAGAGATTACATAGCAAAGTCCTGGTGAGATAATATTCCACTGCAAGTGCAAAGCTTTTAACCCCTATTGTTATAACCAGAGGACACTTAATAGTGGGTGACAGGAAACAAACAAATATTTAATGGATTTTCATTAATTTAAAGAAGGAAAGAAAGCAGGGGTTAGGAGCGGGACAAAAGGACTGGTCTAGAGAGAATGCTTAGAATTAAAAGGAGGGAAAATAATTTCATAGATTAGTTGTAGAATTAGTACTCAATTTTTTCAATGTAATTGTAGAGTTAGGAAATTATTTTAAGTAAGAACAATTCTCTATTTGTTCACTCAACAAATCTCTTGTTTTTTCAGAAGTGTGTTTGAAAATTTATGACCAATTAAATCATATAAATTTCTGGTTTATCCTACTTGAAGCGGCAAATGACCCAGTAAATACTTTGATAGGGGGACAAGTAGTTTGTGACCTAAGAGAGCAGAATTCAATGTATGAAAGGTCATCAATTGAGACACAGTGAAGAAATCTATGCAATCAAAAAGTCAGGCTTCAGAGTAATACATGAAAAATATATTCTGTTATACAGCTCTCCAAATAAACGTACCATTGTTACATATGAGATAATTTAAGATTATAAACTTTCAAGTCCTCTCTCTTGTTCTTTTGCTTGATGCTATAGCCATACTTTCTCTTTATAAAATAAACTCTGAGCACATATATTTACATTTTGTGTCTTTGTTCATGTTGATGTTTGGTTCATGTTTCTCGCAATGTAAAAGTAACAGTGGTAACATGGGGAAGACTGAGCCTGACTTCTACTCACTTCATAAAGAAAAACTGTCTCCATCAATAATATCCATAGTACCATACAAACAGCCACCTTATATCCTCCTGCTCTTTATCTACCAATCCAATGTTGATTGCAAATTTACTCATAGACTTTACTCACAGTTGTGGAGTTTATTGTGGAAATAGGTTGGGGAGTGGGGAGGCAAAGAATATCACAAAATGTAAGTCCAAGTTTAGTCCAGCAGTCCCAAACCAGGTTAACAGCAAGACATAAATCCTCAATTAGTTCAGACAATTTCTCAGTCAATAAATCTCTAGTTTACTCAGTCATCCAGGAAACTTTATCTCAGAGCAGTTACAAGTCAACTTTTCCTTCAATCATTCAACAAGCAAAACCTTTAACAGTGGCTCCATCTCCAGGGTCCACACTTCACAGTCTCTTCACTGTCTCTTCACAACCATTTTTCACAGTGTGGAAAGAGCTCTCTTACACTGGTCCCACACCTGTTGATGATTTGCAAGACCATATGTTTGCACTTAAAGAAGCTGGAGCCTATCTCCCAGCATGGGATAACACAATGGATAAAAAAAAAACAACATTTTTTAAAGTAGTTTTCTGATATCACACATAAATACAAATAATCTTCACTTTATTATTATAGAAAATGTTTTATTTAATATTCTTCCATTTTTGCACATTTTCTTCTTTCCTCCTCTCCCTTCTCCACTAGCTTTCGTCATAATGCACAATTTTCAGTTTTTTTGAAGCTCAGCTTAAGTACTGCTTTCTCATCAAAGTAAATTCATTGCTGTTGAGTTGGAACCAACACATCACTGATCCTCCTTTGGGCTTCCAAGGCTGTAAAGTGCACCAGAAGATATTGCCCATCTTTCTGTAGGAAGTCAATAATGTGCTTGAGTTACCAGAGAGATGTCCTTTGGGTTAGCAGTACAACTCTCTTTGGACAATGGCTCGAGAGCTCTCTGCTACTCATAGTGGGATCTAAGTGTCTCTTCTTCAACATATCTTTGACACTTGGTTCTTATCAATTAGAACAGTTAGCCATTCTACTTAATGTTCTTTTTTCATTCCAAGTTTGTTCCCCTTCTTAGATTACTGAATACTTCCAATGCCTTAACACTATTAAATATTCTCAGTATTGCTTATCCATTTAATAGTGTGTAAAAGGGGCAAAGACAGGGTAAGGAAGGCAGAGTCTGACCTCTATTAGCTCCACAAAGAAAACTGTCCACACCAACAACATCCACAGTATAAAACTAATCCCTGTAAGGTCAGACATGACCCTGCACCTGACTCTGCTTTACGTACTTCCATTGATTACTGTATTCATTGTAAATGATCATACAGACCCTATTGTATCTCTTTTACTCACACTTGTGGGGGTTACTATGCACATAGATTGAGGGTAAGATTGAAGGAGGGGAAGGCAAAGGATATGACATAATGAAAGTCAAGATTCAGTAAATAACAGTCTTAAGCCTTATTAAAAGCAAGACATAGTCCCTTAATTAGGTCAGACAGCTTTTCAGTCAACATCAAGGTGGTGGTGTTGTTATGTGCTGTGGAGTTGCCTGTGACTCATAATGATCCCATGTACACAAGCCCTAAACCCTATTCTGTCCTGTGACAAACTTATTGCCTCTGACACATCTACGCCCATTACCCCAGTCACTGAATCAATCCATTTCATCAAGGGTCTTCCTCGCCTGCACTGTCCTGCCACCCTCTCAAGCATGACATCTCTCTCCAAAGAGTGGTCCCTCCTTGAAACATGTCCAAAGGATGTCAGATGAAACTTCAGAATCCTTGCCTCCAAGGAGCAGCCTGGTTTAACCCTCTCCAGGATGAATCTTTTTGTTCTCTTAGCAGTCCATGGTATATACTCTTCTCCAACATCACAGCTCAAAGGCATCAACTCTCCTTCTAGTATCAAGATACTGTCCATCAATCAATAAAGACTTTCTCAGTCAACAGCAAAATACCTCTCTGGTACAGGAATCTTTGGTTCTGCAGTTCTGTTTTCTCTGCTTTTCCTTTCCTTGTGTTTATGTTCACATTTCAAGGACTCTGATCCTGCCTCCTTCTGGCAATTGATATCAGACTAACCTTGCAACAGTCTCTCTACAGTCTGGTTAACATTCTATCTTATGTTAGTCTAACCAGCTTTTATAATGGTGAAGATGATGATAAATGGGGAACCAGGTATTCACAGGTGAGGCAACCAGGCACCACATCCCCAGAGGAGCTAATCGGAATGGATATAAAGGCCAGTCTCAAAAGTCCTAACACCACATAGTGAATTATTGAGTGCAGATTTAAATATTAGATATATTTAAACATGTATTCAAATAGCTACTACATGCCATCATATTTAGTTAGGATAGATTCCTTTCATAATACTTCTTTTTATCAACTATCTCCATTACATCATGAGTTTGTTAGAAGGATCATATGAGATAAGACATGCAAAAATGTACTATAAAATTCAGACAATTGGTGATACAGACCATAGGATGTTGCACCCTTTTAACTTTCTCTGGTAGTATGAATTCACCATAAGCTCCACAGCAAAAAGATGTGCAGATTCCACGCAGGCAACCAACAACTTTTGAAACCCATTGAAAAGTTAATTACGAGTTGATTCCAACTTAATCTCAATTATTTCAGTTGAGTTGATACAGAAATGGAATCTTAAGAAAAGACAGAACTACCAGAAAGAAATTCAACAAAGATACTGAAGAATTAAACCACACAACAAACCAACTCAATATCATAGATATTTTTACAGGCTAATGCATCCCAAAAAAGAACAATATACCTTTTCCTACAATGTACATGGAACTTTCTCCAGAATAGATCACATTTTAGGCCACAAGACAAGCATTAATAAATTCAAAAACATAGAAATAATACAAGCATCTTCTCAGACCACCATGCTACAAAATTAGAAATTAGTAACAAGAGGATGAAAGAGAAAAAAACCATACGTTTGGAGGCTGAATATCACCTTGCATGAGCATAAGTGGGTAGTAGAAGAAACAAAAAATGAAATTAAAAAGTCTCTTGAAACAAATGACAAGGAAACACCACCTACCAAAACCTTTGTGAAATAGTCAAAGCAGTATCAGAGGTCAATTTATAGTCATAATCAAACACATCAAAAGGCAGGGGGAAAACTGATCATTGACTCTCTAACCCAGCATCTCCAACAAATTGAAAAAGAACAGCAAGAAAACTCGACACCCACTAAAAAAACTGAAATTATAAAAATTAGAGCAGAAAGAAATGAAATAGAAAACCAAAATACAGTTGAAGGCATAAACAAAACTAGGAGTTGGTCCTTTGAAAAGGTCAATAAAATTGACAAACCACTAGCAAAACTAACAAAAGAAAAGAAGAAAAAGACACAAATAATCTGAATAAGAGATGAAATGGGCAACATCACAACACAACCAACTGAAATAAAAAGGCTAACATTAGAATATTATGGAAAAACTATACTCAAACAAATATTAAAACATAGAGGAAATGGACAAATACTTAATAATGCCCAACCTACCTAAACTGAAACAAACTGAAATTGAATACTCGTACAGACTCATTACAAAAGAAGAAATTGAAAAGGTAATAAAACAACTTCCAGTCAAAAAAAGCCCTGGACCAGATGGTTTTACAAGTGAATTTTATGAAACATTCAGAGAAGAACCGTCACCAATTCTACATAAACTATTTCGGGAAATAGAAAAAGATGGAATTCTCCCA
>NW_006399762.1:16838860-16853015 GCF_000299155.1 Elephantulus edwardii
TGCAATTTGGCCACATTGCATGAAAAGTTCCTTCTCTTGGTACATGAACTTTTCGTTGGTACTATTTTCTTAAGACTCCTCTCACTGAGGGGTAAAATCTACCTACTCCACAAGGATCTAGGTTGGCCTCATGACTTTCTCTTAGCTAATACAATGTAGGAGAAGTGATGCTAAACCAAAAAAGTAAAAATCACTGAGGCAAATCAAACTCATAGTGATCTTCTAAGATAGACTATGCCACCAGGTCTAGGAAGACTGATATTATTTGTAATAAAAGGCTATGAAGCCTCCACATGGACATCTTGAAATATTTACTCACAGGGTGATTCCTCTCAAATCCAAGCTACTGTGTTATAAAAATGTCAAGTCACATAGAGAAACCACTTGCAGGTGCTCTGGTTGACACACTGAGCCTAGTCAGTCTGTCCTTATGCCATCCTCTCCCCAGGGACAATTATGTGAATGTAGAAGCCACCAGATGGTTCCAACTCCCAGTCATTTCTGTAATCTCAGCCAAAGTACCAACAGTCACTGTGGATCACAGCAAAGCCAGCTCAACTGTAGTCTTTCCAAAACCGTAGAGAATCCAAAAGTATAATAAAAATATATTTATGATACCAAGTATGGGAATCGTTTCTAATACTGTAACACATCATTGGAAAAACTTCTCCTATACAGCTTACCAATTTAAACTCTCCCTGTTTTTTCTTAGTCGTAGCAATCTGGACAACTAAAAAAAAAATTATGAAGTCTTTAAAAAAAATGTCAATAATCTCAATCATTTTATAAAACACATATTCATTCCCCCCAAGTTCAGTGTCTAGGATACCATGGACAGGATACTGAATGATACAAGAAGCACTAAAAGAAGATGGAAGGAAAAGAGAGAGTCACTGTACCAGAAAAAAATTAGCTGGCATCAAACTATTACAGGAAGTAGCATATGTGCAAGAAACAAAGGTAATGAAAGAAGAAATAATATACTGAGGTATTGGAAAAAAGAAAGGCCTTAAAAGCGATGGAATAGTAATTGAGGTGCTTCAACAGATATGGCCCTGGATATGCTCACCAGTCTGGCCAATAGACTGGAATATAATCCATATTTGTTTCCATTTAAACAAATTAATTATAATAAAGTGTCCCAACAGAGTGTGTAAATAATTGAACTATATTATTAGTATCACAAACAAATAAAAATTATTGAAGATTATTTAAAAATGTGACTGGAAAAGTACATTGAAGGGAAATGCTAGAAGTTCAGATTGGATTCAAAAGAGGCCGTGGCACTAGGAATATTATTGCTGATGACAAGTGAATCTTGACTGCAAGCAGTGAATAACAGAAAAATGTTTATTTGTGTTTCATTAACTATTCAAAGTCATTTGACTATATAGATTTTAAATTATGAGTAACTTTGAGAAGAATGAGATCCCAGAACACTTAATTGTGCTCATGCTAAAGCAATACATATATCAAGAAACAGTTCTCAAAACAGAACCAGAAAACACTGCACGACTTAAAGTTAGTAAGAGTGTGTTTCAGAATTGTATACTTTCTCCATACTTGTTTGCACTGTATGGTGAGCAAATAATTCAAGAAGCTGGACCATATGAAGAAGGCAGCATCAGGATTAGAGGTAGACACATCAACATCCTGTGTCATACAGATGACACAACCTTGAAGAGAAAGTGAGGAGAACTCGAAGCACTTGCTGAAAGATATCAAGGGCTTCAACCTTCAACATGGAATACATTTCAAAATTAAGGAAAAACAAACCCAATTCTTACAACTGGACCAATATGCAACATCATGATTTTTGTTGTTGTTTTCTCTCAAGTCAGAACCAACACACAGGTGAGCCTCTAGTGGATTTTCAGAGGCAGTAAATGGCATGGGAGAAGACTGTCCAACCTTCTCCAACAGAACACCTGGTTGATTTGAACCACATACCTTTAGGATTGCAATGAGGCTTTTTATCACTAGGCCACCAGATAGAGAAAAGTTGTCAAGGATTTAATTTTACTTAGATCCACAATCAATACCTATGGCACCAAGAGTCAAGAAATCAAAAGACATATTGCACTTGAAAAATCTGCTGAAAAGGACCTCTCCAAAGAGCTAATGAACACTGATGTCATTTTAAAGACTATGGTATACTTGATATGTCATAGTATTGCCATTTGTTTCTTATACAAAATTGGACAATGAATAAGAGTGACAGAAGAGTTGATACCTTTAAATTGTGGTGTTGGAGAAGAGTACTGACCATCCCACAGTGGGACACAGACTTTGTAAGTCTTTTATAAGTACCACAGACTTATAAAAAAACAAACAAGTCTGTTATGGAACCGGAGCATAGCATCTTGGGAAAACAGTCTGCACACAAGATGTTCTCTAGACACCTATCCTAAAGCCAGTCTAAGGATAGAGTGTGGGAAGAAACTTGTTTCTTAGTTCTGCACACACTTGGTGTTCTGCAAACTAGCCCCAAAAAAGTAACTCTTCCAGATAAATGAATATTCCTCTGTTCTAGGCAGCAGCACGGCAATCACAGTTATATTAATTATAGCAAGTTCTAATCAGAAGTAGATTGTGCACAATATGCTATTCATTTTCTCTTGCTTATTTGTCAAAAGCCTGTTGTCCTAACTCCTGGGAACTCAGATCCCAGCCCATTTGGGCCCTATAATATATATCTTAATGTTTCTACTTTCTATTTGTACCCACCCATTTGGGCTCTATGATGTAACTCTTAAAGTTTCTATTTCCCTGTGAACTGTCTGTTTCCAAAAGGTATAAAAATAAAGATGGCACAGCAGACAGGGCCGGTCTGTCCAATCCTGACCTGTCTGGCTGCAGCAGTCCTGTTTTGTCTCTGTATGTTGTTTGTCTCTGTGTCTTAATTTATTAATTTCTTCCAGATAATAACTTCTCTCAGAGAAAAAAGGTAGTGGTACCAAGTGGTCTCCAACAAGTCTGTCTTGGAGGAAGTACTACCAGGGTGCTCCTCAGAGGCAAGGAGATAAAGTTGAAACGTCATCCTACATATTTTTAGAATGCTGTCAAGAAAGACTAGTCCTTGGAAGATCTCAGACTGGGAAAGAAGGAGAATCAGAAATAGAAAGGAAGATCCCTAACAAGATGTAATAGTCCACATAGTGGCTAAATATATTATAGCGATGGGCTTGAGAAGATCGAAGATTGTGAGGATGACACAGGGTAAGGTTCAGATCTTTTGTTCATAAAGTTGTTATAAGTTGTAATCAACTTGAAGGCACCTAACAACATGTCCATTGTAGGTTAACAAGGAAGCTCACCTCAGTGAACTTCCTCAGGGTCTAAACTGTCCGGCATTGTCAATGAGATCGCTGTCCTAGAAAGCAAGGAGAGCTCTGGAAGACCTAATAGCAGCAACAATAACATACACCACTTTTCACTTAGCTCATTAGCCAGAACTGTTCACATGTCTTTTCTTAGCCAGAAGGAGATCAGTAGTGCATGCTTATCAGAGAGCTGAGAGTAAAGAGCCAAAAATATTTGGTAAGCAGCACTAATGATTGCTTTAAACTCTCTATGGTCCTGAACATTTCAAATCACCAATCAAGGCCTCTGGTCCAACCTCTGGTTCTGACTTTCTTCTGAAGCAGCCTGTGTTAGTCGTCCTTACCGCTTTAGAGCTATAGCTTTTTTTTTTCTTTTAATGCTATCATTTCACTATTTATGAGCCAGATCTAGATCAAATCTCCCTGCATACCCTTTCTGCTCATTATCTGCATATAAAGCAGTGGCTTTGGTGGTCTCCATGACAACCAAGACTATCTAGTGCTTTTACTAAACCCTAATCATGGGTGTTCTATTTCTCTCTGTCCTTTACAAAAGAGAAAATCAGGCATATATAGATAGTTGTTCATTCCTGTTTCACCTCAAATGATAAATCTAACTCAGACTCACATCTCTAGCCTAAAATGATTATTCACATGAGGTAACAATTAAAGCCACTTACAAAGAATACAATGAGAAGAGAGAATTAAAAGAAATAATGTATTAAGAGGGGGAAAGGATTTTTTTAAATAAAAAAAGAAGACAAAAAGCTTTAAAGGACAGAGTAAATAAATTCTCATGTATGCATATTCTTGAACTGAGTGCTAAATTCAAGCACTAAAACTGGGATTTATAATACTTCCTGTACAATACTTCCAAAGGAAGTATTAGATTTAAATATAAGTGACTTGACCTTCCATACATTCTCAAATAAAAACTGTCAGGGCTTGAATTTAGCACTCAGTTCAAGGATATGCAAAAATACCCACACACTAGACCGTTAATAACTCTTCCTATTCTTCCTCCCTCACACTGTTTTTTTTTTCTTATATTTCTTTTAATACTGGTTTACTTACAAAGTTCTTATACATTTGTTTTTCACCCTGGATCTGTCTCCTTTCCTTTACCCACCATCAAATTGTACTTTCTATTCTTAATGATCACTTGTGGTCTATTGGTAAAGACATGCACTGACAACACAAAGGCACAGAGTTTGAATCCACCAAGTGCTCCTCAGGAGAAAGATGGGCAATCTCCTCCCATGCAGTTACATCTCTACAAACCCAGGGGAGCTTCAGCTATGAGCTGGTTCTGACTCAAAGGCACATCGCAACAGATGTATACTTAATAAGGTAGATTAAAAAAATAAGCTAGCTCAAGCAAAAATGTAATAGAAAAAAAATGGCTTCAGTGGAAAATTATGAATATTTTATCCAATATAAACAAACAGGATTGATGAGTACTGTGTTATGAATTTATTGGACTTAGAAGATGTATGTGTAGAAGTGTTAACAATTCTCAACATAAATGTTGCAACTCAGATGTCTGAGACAGAAAACCTGTTGGATGATCAGCTATGAGTTTGTTCCAAATCTATGGCAATGAATAACAATTACTTAAATAATATATTCAACAGCTGTCCACTTATCACATCTTACTGGATGTTTTAACAAAATTTGACTCATTTTCCTTTCATTTTAAAAAATTTGTTCTGTTAGTGGCCATCAAGTCGAGCATGACTTATATACCCAATGAACAAAAGATCTGAACTCTGTTCTGTCCTGCACTATTCTCACACTTTCTGACACACAAGAGTCCATAGCAGCAATCACCCTGTCAATCCACCTGTTTTTGAGGATCCTTCTCTCCTTTGTCAACCCTCCACCTTTCCCAACATCATGTCCCTCTCCAAGGAATAGCACCTCCACCTCCTAGCAACACGTCCAAAATATGTGAGGTGAAGCCCTCCGCTGCCCTATCTCCAAGACATTTCTGTTAATTATGTTGGCTATCTATAAGATGTTCAGTATTCTTCAAGTGTTCAGAAGTTCAAGCAGGATTTAGAAGAGGCTGTGGCACCAGGGATATTGAAAGTAAGGAATACCGAAAGGATGTCTATTTGTGTTTTATTGACTATTCAAAGGCATTTGACTGTATGGATCATGACAAGTTGTGGCTGACATTAAGAAAAATGGAAATCCCAAAACACTTGATTGTGCTCATGAGGAACCAACACCTGGATTAGGAGGCTGTTGTGAATATAGAGGAGGAGAGCATGGCATCGTTTGGAATTGGAAAGAGAATGTGTCAGAGTTGTATTGTTTTATATCTACATACCTGTTTAATCTGTATGCTGAACAAATTATCCAAGAAGCTTCACTTGATGAAGAGGAGTGTGGCATTAGGATTGGAGAGAAACTCATCAATAACCTGCATTATGCAGATGATACAATCTTGCTTGCTGAAAGTGAGAAGGACTTGAAGCACTTACTTATTGCAGAAGGTCAAAGAATGCAGCCTTCAGTACGGTTTGTGCCTCAATAACAAGAAAACAATTATTCTTACCACTGGACCAATAGAAAGTATCATGATGGATGAAGAAGAAATTGAAATTGTCAACAGCTTCATCTTGCTTGGATCCACAACTAATACCTTTGTTACCAGCAGTCAGGAAACAAGGAGACACATTGCACTCAGAAAATCTGCAGTTAGGGATCTTTACAAATTATTGAAAAGTAAGGATGTCAGTTTGAGAATGAAGGTGCATCTGATTCAGGCCATTGTCTTTCTGAGACCTGGACAGTGAGTAAGAATGACAGAAAAAGAATTGACACCTTTGGGAGGTGGTGTTTTGAAATGTAACTGCTTGCAATTCCATGAATTGGGAATTTTTCCTCTGGTATTCCATGTTATTTCTTGCTCTCAATATTATTGATGAATACTTTTATGATGAATCTTATTCTCTAAAGGTGTATATTTATCCCAGGTTTGATATTTCCCCTTATTCTTTAAAAATAGCTTAGTGTAGCCATATGTTTTGGGTGACATGCAGAACTATGCTTCTGGGCCTAGCTTCTCCCATGAGCCCTAATTATTTTTCTATTTCCTCTTATTTACTAGCAACAATAATATGTACAAAAAGAGTCGGCTACTGTTAATTTGCACCACATAGATGTCATGTAGTGCAACTGCATGGATTTAGTTCAGATTGATTCATTTGATCTATTCCCAGGTCTATGACTCACTCATTCTCATTCATTGGCATCAAAAAAGAACTATCTCACAGCTGACTCTCTTAAGGTGCTATGGATTGCATAGGAGAAGATTGGCTGTCTTTTTAAGGTGGAGAAGCTGGTAGATTTGACTCACTCATCTTTTAGATGACAGTCCAACTTCCTAAATAGTAGATCATCAGAGCTCCCTAACCTATGACTAACAGTTGTTGTTGTTATATGCCATTGAGTCACCTGAGACTCAAAGTAACCCTATGTACAAAAGCTCTGAAGCCTGCCCTCTCCTGAGCCAGTCTTACCATCTCTGACACACTTAACCCCAGTGACTGAGTCAATATATCCTATGTGGGGACTTCCTCTCTTGGGCTGTCCCTCGACCCTTCCAAGCATGATATACTTTTCCAAGGACCGGTCTCTCCTGGCCACGTGCTCAAAATATGTGAGATGGAACTTCAAAATCCTTACTTCCAGGAAGCAGACTGATTTTACCCTCACCAAAACAGAACTTTTTGTTCTCTTGGCAGTTTATTGTATGTTCAACACTCTTCTCCAGCACCACAACTCAAAGGCATCTATTCTTTTTCTATCATCCTTAATCATAGTCCAGTTCTCTGATGCATAGCAAGTAACTTATTAAGGATATTAGTCCTCTTTCTCCATCCCCCAATCGAAATCTTGAATTCTGTAGATTAATTCTCAGTATCATTCATACCCAGCACTTCCATTTCATTCTTAGTATTTTCAATTGCTTCATATGCATGTGAAAGTTGGCCAATGAGCAAGGAAGGCCAAAGATGAAAGAATCGATATCTTTGAATTATGTTGTTGGCAAAGAACAATAAACATTATAGAGTGGAGAAAAAAACCCAAAAAATCACCACAAAACAAATCTGTCTTCAAAGAAGTTCAGCTATTGTATACTTTTAGATAAGAATAATGTGAGACTTTGTCTCACACACATTCCTTTATGCTACGTAAAGGACAAGTCCCTAGAGAAGGACATTATGCTTGGAAAAATTGGTAAGCGAAGAGAGAAAGACCCTTAATAAGAGTCTACATTGTTCTGTAGTACATAAGGGCAATATGCATTGGAGATGACTCAATGACATCTAACAATAGCATTATTACTGTGCTGGAAATAATACAACCACCTTCTCTCATTCATACAGCCTGACATATCTCCCCTTAACCATTGTTCTAAAATTGGTTTCTATAATTCCAAAACCTTGAGTCTGTAACATAAAGATGTTCATATTGATCTGACCCAAAACTTAACAATAACTGGTACCTAGTGATAAGAAGTTGCCTTGCCAACCAAAAAGCTTCTGTGGTTCTAATCCACCAGTTACTCCTCAGGAGAAAAATGAGTCATGTCCTCCTATGCAGTTTGCAGCCTCTGAAAATCCACTGGAGTACTAGCTTTGAGTTTCTTCCAACCTGATGGCATACACTTTCAACAAAAATACTACTTTGTAAGAAATCCAACTAAGCTGATCTAGTCATGACTTGAACATTTCTTTTTCACTTTTGCCTTTATTAATGTCATTGCATGAATATCTAACACCTTTTCTTATGAAATCATGTTTATCTTTTAAATTTCAGTATACTTTCATGTACTTCAGGTAGTTCAATTGGATGTCCTCAAAAAGACCTGGCTAGTTTTGCCTCTGATTTCCTGACTGCTGTGTTTATTCTTGTTGTTGTGAGGTTCCGTTGAGTCGAGTATGATTCTTAGCAACCCTATGAAGAAAAGATCTGGCTCCTGTTCTATCCTGTACCTGAGATACAAGAGCCGATTGCAGCAGTCATCATGTCAGTCCACCTGGTATAGGATCTTCCTCTCTTTTGCTGACCCCCACCTTTCCAAGTATCATGTCCCTCTCCAAGGAATAGCCGTTCCTAGCAAATCTCCGAAGTGTGTGAGACAGAGTCTCATCATTCTTACCTCCAAAGAGCACTCCTGCTGCACCCTCTCCAAGACATATCTATCCTCTTGGTTGTCAATAGGATGTTCAGTGCTCTTCTCCAACACCACAGCTCAAAGGTATCAATTCTTTTTCTGTCATCCTTATTTATTTTCCAGCTCCCAGATGCATAGCAAGTGATCACAAAGTCTGTGGCCTGAATCATACACATCTTAGTCCTCAAACGGACATCATTACTTCTCAATAATTTGAAGAGGTCCCTAACTAGAGATTTTCCTAGTGCAATGTGTCTCCTTATTTCCTGACTGCTGGTACCAAGGGTATTAATTGTGGATCCAAGTAAGATGAAGCTGTTGGCAGTTTCAATCTCATTTCCAACCATCATGATGTTGCCTATCAGTCCAGTAGTAAGAATCTTTGTTTTCTTGACATTGAGATGCAATCCATACCGAAAACTGCATTCTTTGATCTTCTATAACTAGTGCTTTAAGTCCTCCTCACTTCCAGCTAGCAAGATTGTGTCATCTGCATAATGCAGATTAATGATGAGTCTCCCTTCAATCCTGATGCCACAGTCCTCTTTGTAGAGTCCAGTTTCTCAGATACTTTGTTCAGCATACAAACTGAACAGGAATGGAGAAAGACTACAACCTTGACACACTTCCTTCTCAATTTTACACCACGAAATGTTCCCCTGCTCTGTTCAAACAGCAACCTCCTGGTCCAAGTATAGGGTCTGCATAAGCACAATTAAGTTCTCTGGGACTGCATTCTTCTCAATGTCAGATATCATCACAACTTGTTATGATCCACACTGTCAAAGGCCTTTGCATAGTCAATAATGCACAAATAGACATTCTTCTGGGATTCTTTACTTTCAGCCAAGATCCATTTGACATCAGCAATGGTATCTCTGGTGTCATGACCTCTTCTCATTCCTTCTTGAACTTCTGGCAGTTCCCTATCTATGTAATGTACCAGCAATTTCTGAATGATCTTCAGCAGTATTCTTCTTGCATGTGGTATCCATTATATTGTCCAATAGATTCCACATTCTGTTGGATCATCCTTGGGAATGGGAACAATATGTTCCTCTTCCAATTGGTTTGTCAGAGAGCTGTTCTCTAAATTTTCTGGCATAGATGGAGAGCTCACTCAAGGCTGCATCTATTAAATGAAACAAGTCAGTTGGTATCCTATCAATTGCTGGGGCCTTATTTGTTTTTTTCCCAATGCCTTCAATGCAGCTTCCACTTCCTCCTTCATTACTATTGGCTCCTGTTCATATGGTATTTCCTGAAAATTTTCAATGTCAATCAGTTCTTTCTGGTAAAGCAATTCTCTGTATTCCCTACACCTTCTTTTGATGTTTTCGGGGTTATTCAATATATTTCCCATAGCATCTTTCAATATTGCAGCAAGAGGCTTAAATTTGTTTTCCGTTCTCTCAGCTTGAGAAATTCAGGGCAAGTTCTTCCTTCTGATACAACTCTAAGTTCTGGTTGAGTGCAATGAGTCTATTCTCTATTTGAATACCATAAGCACCGAGGAGAAAGCAGCTGTATAAGAGGCCTTTTTATTTCTCACTGTACATAGTAGAACATCAAGGACTATCACTTATTGAATGAAAGAGAAGAGGAATGAACTGAGTCATGGATCAGATCTTCAGAAACTCACTTATTGCCATCAAGTCAGTCATAACCAACTCATAGCCATCCCTCTATTGGGTTAATGAAAATGTAAAAAAAAAGGGAAGACATTTCCCATCTTTCTCCTGAGAAGCTGTTGGTGGATTTGAACCACCAAAGAGGTGCCACTTTGAGTTAGCAGCACATCTCCTTACAGAGTGCATCACCAGAGCTCCCTGATCTTCAGAAAGAAGTATTATATAAAGAAATGAACAATCAAAAAAGCTTAATGCCTGTTGTATACAGTGATTTACATTAGCATGGCCTAGTCATCAGTGACTCTGTTTAAGTATTTGTTTTCCAGAGGCCATATCAGTCAAAAGAGATTTTGGTTTGGAGAACCAGAACTTATTTAAAGAGAACTTGGTGTATGTTTAACAATCAACATCAATGAAAAATAGAAGCAAAAAAAGAGAAACATTTAGAAAAAAATTCTATTTAGGTTGAAACAGTAAATTTAATTACTTGGATTATAAGGAAATTCAGAATTAATCTTCTGAAAATTAGAACAAACCAAAATAATATTTGGAACAGAACATGCTATAAAATAAGTGATTCTCCAATTTTTAAATTCAATCTCCCATTCCTACATAATGTAAAGCTGCAAAAATGCATAGTATCATATTAAAAATCAAAAGCACAGTATCACATAACATTTTAAGCTATTTATATTATTTTTTCATAAATGTTTTGCAGTTATATTTATTTTACTTCACACTTAAAACATTTTTAAAATTACTCTTCTTTTGAAGAGATTTCTGTTCTTGTTGGGGATGCTTACCCTAGAAGTCTGGGAGCAGAAAGGAAGCTGAGATTTCATTTTAAAACTCTGGTTGATACATGAATTTCTGCTCATCCTTTATAAAAGGATCTATGTAAAGCACCTCAAAATGTAACCTATTCCACTTTCAAACTGTTCCTGCTGTCATGGAAAGAAATGTATTTTATTTAACAAAATTCTACTTTTTCCCTGTGGAGTCCGGCACAATAGGCCTATTATTTCTTAATATGAAAGAAATTTAATCCTGGTGGTTTAATGGTAAGGAATTTCACTGCCAATGCAAAAGTACCTGGTTCTAATCCACAAAGTGCTCCACAGGAAAAAGATGAGCAGTCTCCTCCCATGTGATTTACTGCCTTTTAAACCCACTCAAGAGTCAACGATAAGTTGATTCTGATTCGATGATATATAATTCCTTAATATTAAAGACTTTTTATTGAAGAGGTCACTCTGATGGCCTATGAGGTAAGGAGTTACAATGCCAACCCAAAGGCAGGTGGATCAAATCTAGCAGTAGCAGCAGCAGCACAGGGGGAAAATTGGGCGTTATCCTATTGTGTGACTTACAGCCTCTGCAAACCCTTGGAGGATTAGATATGAACCAGTTTCAACTTGAAATCAATGGGTTTTGGGGAGATTATATCTTCATAATGGAGAAATACTAATTAACAACTTGAAATATGCAGATAGCATAACCTTGCTTCCTGAAAGATTTAAAGCAATTCCTTATGAAGCATGAATTGATGAAAATGGGATAAAGCCTTCAGTGTGATTTAAAACCAAAGAAAATAGAGTCTGAATCCCTCACAATTAGAACAATAAGTAATATCATGATAAAACATGAGAATTGGTTGTCAAAAGAGTCAAAAACTTTCATGAACACAGAAGTCAAGAAATCAAATAACATATTACATTAGGCAAATTGTTCTAAAAATTAAGTGTTAAGGTGTATTTCTTCCAAGCCATAGTATTTTCAATCATACATGTGAAAGTTGGACAATAAAAGGGAAGACGGAAGAATCAATGTCTTTGTATAATGTTGGCAAAGAACATTGAATATACTACGAACTTCCAGAAAAACGGGGAAAAAAAATATCCATCTTGGAAGAAATTCAGCTAAAATATGCCTTACAGGGTAGAATGGTGAAACCCTTATCTTTGGATTTGTTATTAGGAAGGCCAGGCCCTCTGTAAGGCATCATGTTTCATAAAGTAGGAGGTCAGTGAAAAAAGAGTAAGATTCTCACCAAGATGCAAAGATGTAGTGGCTGCAACATACACTATAGCACAGCAATGATTATAAGAATGGCCCTCGACCAAGTAGCGTTTCTTTTTCTTGTACATAGGTTAGTGTGAGTCCTCAATAACAACATTACTTCTTTTCTCTTTCAGACAAAATATTATAATAGACAAGTTTGCTTTGTGTGCATTGTATACTCTGTGTATCTTGTAGGTTATAATTATTTCAATTGTCTTAAACAGGATCTGAGGAGAAAAATTATTTTTTTAAATTTTTTTATTTTATTATTATTTTTTGTATGTGTAACGTCAAATTGGATCTGACTGGTACAGGAGGAGATTGCCCCTCCTTCTTCAGCAGAGCATCTGGTGGATTTGAACCGTGTGCCTCTTGGATTGTAGTACACCTGAAAAATTATTTTTTTAAGGAGCTGTAGCTGAATCTTCATTATCCCACTTCTACTGCTTACTACCTGTTTAACCCTGCTTTATTTAGACAAGTCTACTCAGATTTGTTCCTAACATGGAAATCCACAGGAGACCCTATTAGATCTTTATGACATTCAAGAGACTTAAATAATATAATTATAGATTCATGTTGTTACTATTCTCACTGTTTAACTTCTCTGCTGCTGCTATTGTTGTTACCTGCTGTCCAGCTGGATATTGAACAACAGATCTGAACCTCGTACTATCCTGAGTAATCTTCATCATTTGTGACATACTTGAGCCCACTGCAGTAATTACTGTGTCAGTCTATCTGGCTGGTGGTCTTCCTCTCTTTCACCAACACTCCAAAAGAATACTCTCTCCTAAAAACATGCTCAAAGAATGTGAGATGAAGTTTTGTCATCTTTCCATTCAAGGAGTACTCTGGTTATAGTTTCTCTAAGACACATCTGATATTCCATCAATGAGGCATTCAGTACTCTTCTCCAACATGATAATTCAAAGGCATTAATTATTTTGCTGCTATCCTTATTCATTGTCCAGTTCTCATAAGCATAGCAAGGATTTAGATGAAAATGACTCAATTGGGTACATCTTAGTTCGCAAACTTACATCATTGCTCCTCAGTAATCTAGAGAGGTCCCTGACTACAGACTTTCCCAATGTATATGTCTCCTGACGGCTGGGGTACAAAGGGTTCTGATTTGGGGATCCAAGTAAATGACATCTTTTATTTCTGATAGTTGTATGAAAGTCATTCTATTCCTGTCCATTACTCACCATCTCTCTTCTTGTACTGTCTACCTATATGATATACTAATATGTAAGGATTAAACTTAATAAATATAAATAACTGTACTTTTAGTGTTATCTCACTATTCAGCTTTATCTCATCCAAGTACTAACCACACTGAGTCTGTCTAGTATCCAAAATCAGAAAACGTTGTATGTGTTGAGAGTGGTATAACTGTAGATCCTATTCCATTTTCTCGAGTGTTCTATGAGTTGTTGTTGTTAGGTATTGTCAAGTAGTGTATGACTCACAGTGACCTTATGGACAGGAGATCTAAACCCTGTCCTGTCCTGCATCGTCCTCATAATTTCTGACATGCTTGACTCCAGTGCTCCAGTTACTGTGTTAATCCAACTGATTGCGGATCTTGTTCTCTTTCACCTTCCGTCCACCTTTTCAAGCGTGATGTTCCTTTCCAAGGAATAGCCTCTCCTAACAATATGTCCGAAGTATATGACATGTTGTTGTTCTTGTTGTGCACTGTAGAATCAGAAATAACTCATAGATAACACTCTGGTGTGTATTCAAAGGCAGTTAATCACATGGGAAGAGATTTCTCATCTGTCTGGTGTCTTCAAACCACATAACTTTGGGATTGCAGTGCAGCTTCTTGCCACTAGGCTACTGTTGTTGTTGTTGTTGTTGCTGTTATGTGCCGTCGAGTCGCCTGCGACTCATAGCGACCCTATGTACAACAGCCCTAAACTCTGCTCTGTCCTGTGCCA
>NW_006399762.1:16854840-16857028 GCF_000299155.1 Elephantulus edwardii
CTGGCCTTCTTTCATTAGTGTTCAAAGCCTCAAATCTGTTCCTGAGATGGTTCTGAAATTCAGGTGGGATAGACTCAAAGTCATATTTTGGTTGCCTCGGATTTGGTTTAATATTCCTCAGCTTTAGCTTGAATTTGCATATGAGTAGTTGGTGGTCTGTTCCACAATCAGCTCCTGGCCTAGGCTACTAGAACTCCCTATATGTGATGAAACTTTGTCATCTTTACTTCTAAGGAACAGTCTGGCTGTATTTTTCCAAGATATATATATTTTGGGTTTGGCGGTCCATGAGCTACTCAGCACTCTTCCCCAACACCACAACTCAAAGGTATCAATTCTCTTCCCGTCATCCTTATTCATTGTCCAACTTTCAGATGCATAACAAAAGACTGAAAATATCATGTCCTGAATCAAGTACAACTTGGTCTTCAAACTGATATAATTTTTCCTCAGTAATTTGGAAAGATCCCTGACTACAGACTTTCCCAATGCAATACCTCTTCTGATCTCTTGGCTGATCAAGGGTAGTTGTGAGGGTTGTTGTTGTTGTTGTGTGCCATTGAGTTGGAACCAACCCAATCCTCCAGGGAGTTTTGAGAGGCAGTAAACACATGGGAGGAGAATGCCCATCCTTCTCTCATGGAGTAGTTGGTGGATTAGAATCACATGTTTTCAGGATTGCAGCACAGATTCTTACCACTCAGCCACCAGAGCTCCCTAGTAGTTTCCCTATTTATAACCCTAATAGTCAAATACTGATTTAAGTCATTGGCTAACATCTGAGACCAAATTAAAAAAAAGGGGGGAATGAGATTTGAAAACTGAATGTTTCTGCTCTTGTAAGCAAAACTCCATAATAGGACAAGAAACTGGAGGGGAAAGTATGGAGGCAACTCTGACTAGAGAAAAATAAGTTAATAAATCGAGCTTTTGCAGTGAGTGGTCTGTGAGAAGTGGTGAGGTAGAATAAGGAAACACATTTATCAATAAAATGCAAAATTACTGTCTAGCAAACAGCCTAAACGTCCATCAACAAGCAAATGGACTTAGAAATTATGGTACACTCACACAATAGAATATCATGCAGCACTAAGGAGCAATGTTTTTATAAAATATGTAACATGCGAGAGTCTATAGACCAATATGCTTAGTGAACTAACTCAGTTTTGTAAGGACAAACACTGTATAAGATCATTACTGTAAAAGCAGAAGGATAACTAGAAAGATGTGTATAAAATTTCAAAAGGAAAAATGAAGGGAACAGGAGATGGATGGATGGATGAATGGATGGATGGGTGGATGGATGTATGGATGGATGGAGAAGGGGAGAAATCACCCTCGTAATTTAAATAATATAGTTTAGTGAATGGAGTAGGGGGGGTGAAGGAATTAGTAAAGATCAAATAATGACCTGAAAAGTTGGATTAATAGAAGACATAGATCAGTGATGATTATAATACACAATGTATATGAGTAACCATAAAAAACACAATGTGAATGAAAGAATGTGTAAAACACAATGTACATGAATGAAACATAATGCATATGAACTGTATATGCAAACTTGTGTTGTTATGTGAAGTTGAGTTGCTTGAGACTCATAGAGACCCTACGTACAACAGCTCTGAACCCTGCTCTATCCTGTGCCAACCTTATTGTCTCTGATACATCCACCCCGATTACCTCAGTCGCTGAATAAATCCATCTCATCAAGGGTCTTCCCTCCACCCTCCCAAGCATGATGTCTTTCTCCAAGGATTGGACCCTCCTTGCAACATGTCCAAAGTATGTCAGGCAAAGCTTCAGAATCCTACCTCCAAGGAAGGTTTGTTCTCCTGGCAGTGTATATTCAATACCCTTCTCCAGCACCACAGCTCAAAGGTATCAATTTTCCTTCATCATTCCCTAGTCATTGTCCAGCTTTCTGACACATAGCAACTAATTATAGCAAACTAATATAATATTTTATTAAAAAAGCAAAAAATTACTGAGGTTTAAAAAGAACTTTGGGGGTGTAGTCTGTAGTACACTGTGTGACTAATCAAGAGGCTACAAGTTTTTGTGGTCTGAGTCCACCAGTGGCTCAGTGGGAGAAAGGCTTGTTGTTAAGATCTTTTTGTTTACGGCATTGAAGTCTATGGGGGAGAGAATAGTCTAAAAGTATTATATTTTAGGGCATTATTTTTAT
>NW_006399762.1:16857228-16887669 GCF_000299155.1 Elephantulus edwardii
AAAAAAAGGATCTTTTTGTTAAGATTAACGGCCTCAGAAAACAAATGGAGGGTTCACTATAAGTCTGAATTTACTTCATAGCAGTGAATTGAGTGAGCCAGGCTTATAACAAGGACACATAATAAACAAGTTATCCATGTTGAGAATCTTGAAGGATCTACCCATATACCTCTCCTTTGAGTATTGAGAAATTGTAGAGTTGTGAGTTTTACTTTTATTTATAATTACTTGATTGTTGTATGGGTGTTTCCACCTCAGACTATAGTTCAACAATGACTAAATTGTGTCTGATTATTTATAGGCACTTAAAAGAGGGATTAACACATAGTAGAAGCTCAATAAATAATTATTGCATGAATAAATAAATTATTTTAGTGTGGAAGTTTTACAAACAAGCCAAGGACATGTGGTTAGTAATGTATGCTAAAACTGAAGACTGTTATTGTTGTATACTATAAAGTTAGAACCAACTGAAAGCTGACCCTCCAGTGATTTTTTCAGATACAGTAAACTGCACAGAATGAGACTGCTCATTTTTCTCCTGTAGAGTAGCAGGTACCAAGCCAAAGGTGAGTGACTTTTGATCTGCGGCCCTCGGGCCTGTCTTTCATTGTTTTTGTTCAGACATTCCTCTAGGTCATACCTAGTGTACAAATTGCCGTAGAGCGGTCACTTGTGGTTGCTGTGAGGTTGAACACTGTGACACTGATGTATCAAATGTGTTAATGGTTGGCTACCCAATGCGGACAGAGAGTGGTGTGGAGCTCCCTGATTAAACAAGCTTGGAAGGAGGGGCGGCATCCACTTCCATAATAGCTTGCCTCCAGAAACCCTATGAACCTGGAAAGAGGATGAAAGGCCCCCAAGCATCGAGGACGCTCCTTCATAGGGTCGCTATGAGTCGCCTGCGACTCGATGGCACTTAACAACAACAACAACAGAGTGGCAGGTGGATTCGAACTGTCTGCTTTTGGGTAGAAAGCACAACTTCTTACCCATAAGCCACCAGATCTCCCTATAGTGAAAATCAGGAAAACTATATCAAAGCATTGTTTGAGCTTTCCTCAGCTAGATATTTTGTTGTTAATTTCTAATCCTTTATTAAATAACCTGCTTGGACATTTTAAGGCAAACAAATTTGAACTGGGTAGAAGCATCAAACCACCTGGAGGCCACCAGCATGGATCTCAATAATAGACAGCTACACAGTTGGCGATCTGGCAGGAATAACTGCACACATGGCACCTAACCACAGTCTTTCCAGGTTTGGATAAGCAAGGTGTTACATAATAAGATAGGGCCAGCCAGTCTGGGGTATTCATGAATATTATCCCTAGGTTCTGCTCCAAAACTTTTTTTTAACTGTCCACGGGGTGCTTGATATTTTTCACTTTGTACAGTTAGTTTGAAAATTCAAAGTAATAGAAAACTATTAAAAAATCCTTTTCATCAATGATCATGTGCAAATTATTTCTTTGTATGAGAATCATTTTGAAAAAGTTGTTTTAGTATACAAACTCTTTATGTGCAAGCTAGCCATGGCTCCTTTGACCTTGAAGCTTAGCTAGCCAGACCATTTTTTTCTCTTCTTTTTCTTTTCTTACAAGCATCACAAAATCAAGAAAGGGCTTTTAGAACCTCAGTTCATACTTTTGGAAGAAAGTGCGAAAGAACTTAAAAGCAACTATTTTGCTCTTATGAAGCAGCTGTCAGTGCCATTTTTTAAAATTATGTCCTTTTATATTGGTTTGCTCACAAAGTTCGTATACTTTCTGTTTGACACTACCCCTAATTCACACTGTGCCTCAATCATTTTCATGCATTAAGTTCCACACAATCAATCACCATTGGATCTTGCCTATCATCACCCTGTCCTTTCAGGTCTCTGCCAGGTCTCTCCCAATTTACTTGACCCCCTCCCTCCAACCACCAAATTGTGTAACACTGTGGTTTTTCACCCTTTTCATCCTCACCTCTCTGCTGCCACTCCTTCCCCCTTTGGGTTCCCATATATGTGTTACTAGTCATCCTTCTATTTTTACAATAGTGTTCTTATGCGGTGTTTGGCCTACTGGTCCTGAGTGTTGTATACTATTCCATTGTGTGAATGTGTCACAATTTTTCAATCCATTCAGTTGTAGTTGGACATTTAGACTGTTTCCATGGTCTTGTGATGGTGAATAATGATGCTATAAACGCTGATATACAGATCTCTGTATCTCAGTTCTAATTTTCTCAGGATATATTTCTAATATACAGACTATGTTCACCTTTTTGAGGAAACATGGAACTGTCTTCCAGAGTGGTTGTACCATTTTACAATCCTACCAGGAATGTATGAGAGTTTCTGCTTTTCCACATCCTCTTCAACATTTATTACTTGCTGTCTTGCTAAACTTTGTCATTGCTACTAAGGTAAGATGGTATCTCACTGTGGGTTTTTTTATTTGTATCTCTCTTATTGCCAGTGATTTTGAGCATTTCCTTATATTTCTGTTGGCCCTTTAAATGTCTTCCTCTGTAAAACGTCTTTCGATGTCTTTTGCCTATTTTGTAATTGGTTTGTTAGACTTTTTCTTCTGTAGGCCCAGAAGTATTCTGTAAACTTTTGTTATGAGACCTTTTGTCTGATACGGTATTACCAAATGTTTGTTCCCAGTTGGTAGGTTTTCTTTTCACCCTGTTGAATAAAGCTGTTGATGAGCACAGAAATTTAATCTTTAGAAGGCATCATCAGATTGTGTATTTCTGGCTGTATTTGGCAATCTCTTTATACCATAGACTAAGCCTTCTAAGCTTGATTCCAGTTTGTTTCTTATGAACTTTATGGTTCTTTACTCTCAGATCTTTCATCCATCTCTAGTTGATTTGTGTGTATGGAGTGGCATGTGGATCCTGTTTCACCTTTGTGCAGTTAGCAGTCAAGTTTTGCCAGCAACCCTTATTGCCATTTCCCCATTTGATACGTTTTATTTCCTTGTAGAATATCAGTAGGCCATACACAGATTAGTCCATTTGTGGGTTCTCAAGTCTGTTTCGTTGGTTCATATGCCTGTCATGATACCTGTACCATGCTGTTTTGGTTACTATCACTGTGTAATAGGTTTTGTGGTCAAGGAGTGCTATTCCTCCCACTTAATTTTTGTTTTTCAGAAGTGATTTTGCTATTGGGGGTTTCTTTGTTCTCCAAATAAATGTAACAATTTCCCTTTCAATCTCCCTGAAAAATGAATTATGTATCTGTGTTAGGATTGTATTGAACATGTAGATTGTTTTTGGTAGGATTGTGGTTTTCACAATATTGAGTGTTCTACCCACGAACAGGACACATTTTCCCATTTCTTTAGGTCTTTTATTGTATCTCAGAGAAATGTTCTGTAGTTTTCTTTGTACAAGTCTTTGGTGTCTTTATTAGGTTCGCTCCCAGGTATCTCAATTTGTGGTTGGCTATTGTAAATGGCATTGCATTCTTGGTTTCCTTTTCTGAGTTCTCTTTGTTACTGTAGAGAAATTCCACTGATTTTTGGATAATGATCTTATATCCTGCCATTCTTAAACTCTTCTACTAGCTTTAACAGGTTTGTTGTTGTTGTTGTTGCGTCCTTGGGGTTGTCTGTGTGTACTATCATATAATCTGCATAAAGCAACACTTTAACCATGTCTTTGCCTATCTGGTTGTCTTCTATTTCCTTCTCTTGTCATATTGTCCTGGAAAGCACTTTCACTTCCAGTACAATATTGAATAGAAGTGCTAACAGTGGGCATCCTTGTCTGGTCCCTGTTCACAAGAAAAATGCTTTTAGTATTTCTCCATTGGGAATGATATTGGCTCTTGGTTTTGCATGTATATTTTTCACTATGTTGAGGAAATTCACTTCTATTCCAATTTTTCTGAGTGTCTTAATCAGGAAGGGATGTTGGATTTTATCAAATGCCTTTTCTACATCAATTGCAAATTATTGTCATTATTTGCTTTGTAAAGTATGGTGAGTTATGTTGATTCTTTTTCTTATGTTGAACCATCCTGACATAGTGTTTTGAGTCCAACTTGGTAATGATTAATTACTTTTTTTATGTAATTTTGGTTTTTTTTTAGCTAGGATTTTGTTAAAGACGTTTTCATGTATATTTATGAGAGATATTGGTCTGTAGTTTTCTTTTTTGGTAATATCTTTGCTGGTTTGCGTATTAGGGTTGAGCTTTCTTCACAGAATGTCTCTGGGGAGTGTTCCTTCTTTTTCCATTTTTTTTTAACTTAAGTAAAATTAGTGATAAATCTCTGAATGTTTGGTAGAATTCAGCTGTGAAGCCATCTGGTCCAGGACTTCTTTTGTGGGGGAGTCTTTTAACGACCTGTTCAATTTCTTCTTTTGTGATGGGTATATTCAAATGTTCTACATCTGTCCATGTAAATCTGGGTAAGGCATACGTTTCAAGGAATTTGTCAATTTCCTCTAAGTTTTCAAATTTATCAGAGTATGGCTTTTCATAGTATTCTGATATTATCAATTTAATTTTTTCTGGTTCTGTTGTGTTGTCACCTCTGTCGTTCCTTAATTGAGTTATTTGTGTCTTCTCCTTTTTTTCTTTTGTTAAGTTTGCCAATGGTTTGTCAATTTTATTGGTCCTTTCAAAATACCAGCTCCGGTTTTGAAGATGGTTTTGTTTTTCTGTTTTCTATTTCATTGATTTCAGTCCTTATTGTTTTAATTTTCTTTTTGCCTAATCCTATTAATTGCCCCTGAGGACAGTCTTAGCTGCATCCCAGGGGTTTTGGTACATCATATTTTCATTTACATTTGTTACAAGGAACTTTTTTGTCTTCAGGTTTTTTTCCCTCTATGCCCACTCTTGTTCTAGGAGAGTGTTATTTAGCTTCCATGTTGGTGGTTTATAAGCTTTATCCTCTTGTGGTTAGTTTCTAATTTTATGGCATTGTGGTCTGAGAAGATACTTTCTATTATTTCAATGTGGTTTGTTTTTTTTTTATTTGTTGAGGCTTGATTTGTGTCCTACTCTGTTGACAGTGTCCCATGTGCACTTAGAAGAAAGTGAATTGAGTTTTAGTTGGGTGCAGTGCTCAAAATACATCTACAAGGTTGAGTTGGCTGACTGTGTAGTTTAGATCTTCTGCATTAAGGTTCTTTTGAGTTGACCTATCCTTTGACAAGAGTGGTGTGTTAAAAGTGTCCTACCACTATTGTGGTGCTGTCCATTTCTTTTTTCAACTCTGTTAACAGTTCTTTCATGCATTTAGCACATCTATCATTTGGTGCAGAGATGTTGGCCAATGTCATGTCTCCTTGGTCTACTTTGCCTTTAATCATTATATAGTGTGTTTCCTTATCTTTTATGGTGTTTTTCATACTGAAGTCTATTTTATCAGAGATTAGTATCACCACTCCTGCTTTTTCGTGGATGATATTGTTGGTATTTGGTTTATTTCCCATCCCAGCCCCCAGCCTTTGATTTTGAATCCATCTTTTATAGACAACATATTGATGGGCTTTGGGGTTTTATCCATTCTGCTACTCTGTTTTATCTTGATTGGTGCATTCAATACATTCATGTTAAGTGAGATTAGTAACAGGCCAGGTTTTTAATCTTTGCCATTTTGTTGTGTTTCCTTTTGTTGTTGTTGTTTTGTGTTACTATGGTCCATCCACTTTCCTTTGGTGTCTCTGTGTGAAGGACTTCCCACAAAAGTTCTTGTAGTTTTGGTCTTGTTTTCACAAATTCCTTAGTTCTTTCTTTTCTGAAAAGGATATTCTTTCTCCTTCATATTTGGTAAAGAACTTTGCAGGATACAGGATCCTCAGTTGAAAATTGGCTTCTTTCAACTTTCTGTATATATCATTTCATTGTCTCATTGCTTCATGGTTTCTACTGAAAACCAAAACTTAATATTATTGCTTTCCTTTGTAGGTGACTCTTTGTTTTTCTTTTGCTATTTTTAGTACTCTGCCTTTATCTTTTATTTTGGAGAATTTGACTATGATATGTCTTGATGTTCTTCTTTTTTGGTATAGTCTATTGGTGTTTGCTAAACTTCTTGAATATGGATTTCTTCATTCTTCATAGTACATGGAAACTTTTTCTGTACCTCTTTTACAATTTTCTCAGTGATTGTCCTGTTCCTCTCATATTCTGGAATTATAATCATACATATGTTGTTCTTTTTTATGTCACTCCACATGATTCTAATATTTTCTTCATTTTGTTTTTATCTCATCTCTGGCGTTTCTTCTAATATCTTTCTGTTCAGGTTTTTGTCTTCCAACTCACTGAATCTCTGCTCAATCTCTTCTGTTCAACTCTTTTGTCCCTCTAGCATTTTTGCCATTTTGGTCTTAATACTCGGGATCGCATTTTCATGTATTTCTATTATTTCAAGTACTGTGTTGATTGTATCCTCTCTATCTTGTGATGATTTTTTTAAATTATTGTACTTCTTTATCTATAGTTTCGGTTCCTTCTTCCATCTTTTGCACTTTTTCCCCCATAATTGTACAAGTTCCTTCTCTTCAATGTATTTCTGCTGGCTCCATGTCTCTGGAGTGTTTGCTTTCTTAGTGATTTCCATTGATTTTTTCCATCTTTTGAACCTTCTTCTATAGCTGTTCAAATACCTCCTCATCAATATATTTGTTCTGGCCCTCTCTCTGTAGGGTATTCCTTTTATTTTGGCTTCTGTTGTCTCTTCCATCATAAATACTTTATTCATAGCAGTTTGAATGTCTCCATGTCAAAATACATCCTGTATCTTCTTGACTCTGGAGTATTCATTAGGTCTGCAATATTCTCCAGAGAGAATATATATAAACGGAGTGAGCTATCCCCAGGGATGTTTCAGTCCCATCTTCCCTCAAGTACCCCAAAGGGCTTACTCTGGGCTGAAGTGTCTCTCACTCCTGTGCTTTCTCTCCTGAAATTTATTGTCTTCCTTTATCTCTGTAGTGGTGTGAGATTAGGGCTTCCAGCTTCCAAAGCTGGTATACAGGGGGTTCTCAAGAGGGTCCTTCCTCCACAGAAAGCTGAGAAAATCTCTCCCCTGCTTGTGGCTAAGCAGTCTCTATAAGTGCTATATTTTACATGAACTATGTACTTGAAGCATTTGTCAGGAGAAGCCATAATATCTCTTTAGTGAGATGTTTAGTTTTATTTTATTTTGGGGTTTTTTCCTGTTCAGGATTCAGACAAAGACAAAAATATACTGAAATGTTGCATTTTCTATCCTCCTTCACATTTTCCTTACCATTTTATCAAAAACGCTTCCAACATGCTATCTACCCAAAGCAACTTTATAATTTTGGAAAGAGAGAAAGAGAGAGAGAATAGAATAAGAAAGAAGAAAAAGGAAGATTGATTGGGAGATATTTTAGCCAGAGCTGGAATTTCCTAAGTGTGTGCACAAAATCTGAAGAGATGGGACAAAATTTAAACTATAATTTTCCTCCTGCTCTACCTCAGATTCCTCGAACACTTGAAAGTATTATTCAAAATCAAATTATTGATTCTCTGCTTGCCTCAGTAATTTCCTTCTAGGCTATGATTTAAAACAATGAATTTAAATTCTATCTGCTTATTTTTAAATTAACTTGCTTTTTAAATAACGCATGAAAAGATTTTCTTTCAAATTAACATTGTAAAATGTAAGAGATGTTTTAGAATTCATTGTCCATCATTTCCAAGAGACTGAAAGAAAGTTTACCAAATTGGTTCCAAAATGCAAACAACTTTTGCTTAGCATGCCTACTTAAAAAATTGTTAAGCCACTATTAAACTTAAGTGTTTAGATTCATGTATAATTTACTTTGCTACGTAAAGTATAAATGACTTCATTTTAGAAATTTACACTTACTTTATATTTGTCAAGACTTGTGTTTGTTTGCTGCCCGTGAGTTGAGTACGACTCATAGTGACTCTATGAACAACACATCTGATCCTGTTCTGTCCTTTGCCAACCTCACACATCCTGACACACAAAAACTCATTGCAGCAGTCACCATATCATTCCACCAAGTTGAGAGTCTTCCTGTCCTTCACCGACCCTCCACACTTCCAAGTATCATGTCCTTCTCTAAGGAATAACCTCTCCTAGCAACATGCCCAAAGTGTGTGAGGAGAAGCTTCATCATTCTTGCCTCCAAAGAACATTCTGGCTTCATCATCTCCAAAACATATGTTTTTGTTCTTTTGGCAGTCCAGGAGATGTTGTGCTTATTCACTGTCCAGCTCTCAGATGCATAGCAAATGATTGGGAAGACTGTGGCCCAAATAAGACATATCTTATTCCTCAAACTGACATGATTACTCCTAAATAATTTAGAGAGGTCCCTAACTGCAGATTTTTCCAGTGCAAGTGTCTCCTAATTTTCTGACTGCTGATGCCAAGGGTGTTAATAGTGGAATCAAGTAAGATGAAGTTGTTGATATTTTCAATCTCTTCTCCATGTGTCAGGTAAGAATCTTTGTTTTAAAACTGCATTCAAGTATATGTTTATTCCTATTTTTTAAAAACTATTACACAATATTATAATGATTGAAATAACAATAATTTTGCTAGTGTTTAATTGTTTCTATTATAAAAATGATATGTGTTTGTTAAGTAAAATACAGTATGTGTGTATGAGTGTAGATAATGTAAAAATCATATTGACTGCTCACTTACCTACATAGTTACACTCAAACGACTAGAAAATTATACAAAAAATAAGAGTTATACAAAATTGGAAGAGAACTACATCAAATCACAAAACAGAAGACTGTATCTCGTGGTGTTGTTATTAAAAGACATTGAGTCAAGTGCAACTCGTAGTGACCCTATGAACAAAAGATAGAACCCTGTTCTATCCTGCAGAATCCTCATACTTCCTGATACACAAGAGTCCATCGCAGCAGTCACTGTGTCAATTCACCTGCTTGAAGGTCTTCCTCTCATTTGCCGACCCTCCACATTTCCCAGGATCATGTCCTTCTCAAAAGAATAGCCCCTTATAACATGCCCAAAGTATGTAAGACAAAGTCCCATTATTTTTGCCTCCAAAAATCACTCAAACTGCACCCTCTCCAAGACCTATCCCTTTGTTCTCTTGGCCATGCATGGGTTGTTAATTGCTATTCTTCAGCATCATAGTTCAAAGATATCAATTCTTTTCCTGTAATCCTTATTCATTGTCCAGCTCTCACATGCATAGTAAGTGATCAGAAAGCCTATGGCCTGCATCAGATGCACCTTTGTCCTCATACTGACATCATTACTCCTCAATAATTTGGAAAGGTCCCTAGCCATATTTTATAAGTACAATGTGTCTTCCTTATTTCCTGACTGCTCATACCAAGGGTGTTAATAGTGGATCCAAGTAAGATGAAGCTATTGGTAGTTTCAATCTCTTTCCCATCAATCATGATGCTTCCTATGGGTCTGGGGGAAAGAATCTTTGTTTTCTTGATACTGAGACGCAATCCATACGAAAGGCTGCATTTCTAGCTCTTCTTCAACAAGGGCTTCAAGTTCTCCTCACTTTCAGCAAGCAAGATTGTATCTTCTGAATAATGCAGGTTATTGATGAGTCTCCCTCCAATTCTAATGTCACACTCCTCTTCATAGAGTTCAACTTCTTGGATAATTTGCTCAGCAAACAGATTGAATAGATATGGGGAGACACTAAAAACCTGGCACACTTCCTTCCCAATTCCTAACCATGCAAAACTCCCCTGCTCTCTTCACACAACAGTCTCCTGATTCAGGTATAGTTTCCACAAGAGCATAATCAAGTGCTCTGAGATTCCCACTCTTCTCAAGGTCATTCACAGGGTGTTATAATCGAGACAGTCAAGCATCTTTGCATAGTCAATAAAGCACAAATAGACATTCTTCTGATATTCTTTACTTTCAGCTCCATCTGACATCAGCTATAGTAACACTGGTGCCATGACCTCTTTTAAATTCTGTTTGAACTTCTGGTAATTCCCTATATATACTATTCTCTACCTCTACTGTTCCAGCCATTTTTAATAATATTCAGCAATATTTTGCTTGCATGTGACATCAATGACATTGTTGGATAGTTTCCACATTCAATTAGATCACATTTTTTTGGGAATGGGAACAAATATAGACCTCTTCCAATCCGCTGGCCAAACAGCTGTCCTCCAAATTTTCTGGTATATGCTTATGAGTGCACCCAAGGCTGCATCTGTTAATTGGAACTATTCAATTAGTATTTCATCAATTCCTGGGCCTTATTTTTTTTTTTTTTGCCAATACCTTCTGTTGGGACCTGGCTACCTTGTAAAGCAAGATTAGCCCTATACCAAAAGACCAGCAAGACTAATTTGCTTGACAGAAAACAACTCAAGGAAGTAGGATGTAAAAAGTAAGCCATACTGCAGCCATTTTATGCAAGTAGCCATTTTGTGCCAGTTTCAAAAGTGCAGAACTGTTCATCATTGTGGTTTGATGTTTGAAGGGAAACAGAGACAAATTTAACCATTCCTTGAACCTTAGGACTAAGCAGGGATGTGGATAATGGAATGTCCCTTCCTAAAGACTCTGTTTATACTCAAATGCTAATGGTCTTTCCTGATAAGAAAAATAAGCAACCTTACTTGCCTAAGCTAGTAAGTGGTTTGTAAATCAGAATGAAATGTACTGTCAATCTTGAGGCTGAATAGTTTTTCTAGTCACTGCAAAAGATAATATAAGACAGGAGCTCAAGGATAAACTTTGCTATTTACCATCAGCGATAGCTTCTCTGTGTCTTCATCTAATCCTCATCCCCTCTCTCAGCAGAACAGTTTGATACGAGGCAAGACCCCGTTAGCCTTCAATGCAACTTCCACTTCCTTCTTCATTACCCTGTTCTTATGGTACTTCTTGAATTTTTTAATTGTGAATCAATTCTTTCTGATACCTGTGTATACTCTGTGTATTCCCTCAATATTCCTTTTTATGCTTTCTGGATCTTTCAATATATTTCCCATAACATCTTTCAATACTGCAACATGAGGCTTAAATTTGTTTTTCATTTCTTCCAGCTTGAGAGAGGTAGAGCAAGTTCTTCCTTTTTTTTATTCTCCAATTTCAGCTCTCTGCATATTCCATTATAATACTTTGTTTTGTCCTCATGAACTGCCCTTTGAAATCTTCTATTCGGCTCTTTCAATTTGACATGTTTTTCTTTTCCTTCAGCTTCGCAATGCTCCAGTGCAATCTTTAGAGTGTCTTCTGACATCCATTTAGATTTTTTTTTCTTTATCCTCTGTTTTAGTAATGACCTTTTGCTTTCTTCATGGATATCATCCCACAACTCATCTGGTCTTCTATCACTGGTGTTCAATGCCTCAAACCTATTATCAAGGTGATCTTGAAATTCATTAGAATTGATTTAAGATCATATCTTTGTTATTCTGGACTTATTTTAATTTTCTTTGGCCTGAATTTGAACTTACATATGAGTCATTAATGATCTCGTCCACAGTCTACCACTGGCTTAGTTTTGACTGCCGATGTCAAGCTTTTCCCACAATTTCTTGCACAAATACAGTATATCTGATTCCTATGCAGCCCATTCATTGAGATCCATGTGTAAAGTCATCATTTGTGCCTCATTTCTATCACCAAACCCACACTTTCTAACTACTCTTCCTTTTTCACTGTTTTGCAGTTTTGCATTCCAGTTATCAGTTATCATTAACACATCTTGATTGCATGTTTGATCAATTTCAGAATGCAAAATTTGGTAAAAATTCTCAATTTTTTTCTGGAGTATCTGGTATAAATGTTGTCAGAATAGATGACTACATCTGGTGTTGTTGTTGTTGTTATGTGCTGTCAAGTCGTTTGCGACTCATAGCGACCCTATGTACAACAGCCCTAAACCCTGCTCTATCCTGTGCCAATCTCATTGCCTCTGACACACCCATCCCAATTACCCCAGTCACTGAATCAATCCACCTCATAGAGGGTCTTCCCCTCCTGCGCTGTCCCTCTACTCTACCCAGCATGATGGCCCTCTCTAAAGACCTGTCTCTCTTTACAACATGTCCAAAGTATGTCAGACAAAGCCCCAGAATCCTTGCCTCCAAGGAGCAGCCTGGTTTAATCCTCTATACTATGAATCTGTTTTCTTGGCAGTCCATGGTACATTCAGTACTCTTCTCCAGCACCACAGCTCAAAGGCATCAATTCTCCTTCTATCCTCCCTAGTCATTGTCTAACTCTCTGATGCATAACAAGTGATTGCAAAAACCATGGCCTGTATCAGGTGGACCTTAGTCTCCAGAGAGACACCGTTGCTCTTGAGTACCTTAGAGAGGTCCCTAAGACCAGACTTTCCCATTACAATACATTTTTTTATTTCCTGGCTACTGGTGCCAAAAGTGTTAACTGTGGAGCCGAGCAAACTGAAGCTGTGAACAATCTCTGGTGTATGTTAATGTCATGTCCCTTCTCCAAAACTGTTCAATCTAAGAAAACCATTCTAGAACCTGAACTCTACGAAGAAAATTGTGGCATCAGGCTCAGTGGAAGACTCATTGATAACTTGTGTTATGCAGATGACACAACCTTGCTCCATGAAAATGAAGAAGACCTGCAACACTTACTGCAGAAGATCAAAGACTACAGCCCTCAATATGGACAAAAATCCTTACCTCTGGACTGATAAGCAACATGATGAAAGATGGGTAAAAGACTGAAATTGTCAGTTAATTACTATTCCATGGATCCACAATCAAAAACCTTGGTACCAGCAGTGAGAAGTGAGGAGAAGTAAGTCCTGTCAGGAACCTCTCCAAAGTATCAAGAAGCAATGATGTTAATTTGAGAGCTAAGGTGATGCTAATGAGCTTTGTGTTGGAGAAGAGTAGTGAGTATCCCATGGACTGCCGAAAGAACAAACAGCTATGTCTTTAAAAGTGCCGTCAGAGTGCTCCTTGGAAGCAAGAATGACAAATCTTTGTCTCCCATTCATTAGGGAAGTTGCTAGGAAAGGCTATTTCTGGAAAGAGACATCATGCTTGGAAAGGTGAAGGATCAGCAAAGGGGCAGAAAACCCTCAATAAAATGGATTGACATAGTGACTGCAGCAATTGGCTAAGTGTGCCAGATATGATGAAAATGGCATCAGATAGGAAAGGATTCAGATATATTGCTCATAGGGTCATTATGGGTTGTATTTGACTTGATGAAACATAACAACAACAGCCTTATAAGAAGTTGTGCTGCCACCCAAAGACATGAGGCACCAATCCATTAGTTTTTCCACAGGAGAAAGATGAGCAATCTCTTTCCATGTGATTTACAGCCTCTGAAAATTTGCTGTTTTCAGAAAACCAGCTCTGAGTCAGTTCTGACTCAATGGCATATACATTACATAGTTATCTATCTACTGGGAGTCTTGGTTTACCCAGTGGCAGCATAACCTTAATTGTTACAATCAATATTATCTTGACTCTTACTTTGGCATTTGTTACAACTAGACTTACGCCATTAATTTGCAAAATAGTTGGACTGCAGATTCTTATAACCAGTCTCATAAATGTTAAATAACAAGGTATTTGATAAGTGAGTCATAAGTGTATATAACACATATGGACTTAAATATAGTATTTATAATATAGTATTTATATAAAAATGCATGTACTATATTTATAATGATGATGGGTATATTGGTCTTCTAATATTTTATAAAAATATACCATGGACCTCCAAGAAAACAAGCACGTCTGCCTTGGAGAAGGTGAAACCCAAGTTTCTCCTTGGAGGCTAGAATTTTGAAGCTCTGTCTCACATATTTTGGTCACGTGTCCAAGAGGGACTGATCCTTAGAGAAGGAAATCAGGCTGGGTAGGGTGGAGGGACAGTGCAGGAGAGGAAGACCTGGGGATGAGATGGATTGATTCAGTGACTGGGGCAATGGGGGGAAAGAGTGTTGGAGTCAGTGAGACTGCATCAGGACAGGGCAGGTTTCAAAGCTATTGTACATAGCATCACTATGAGTCGCATGCAACTTGATGTCACATAACAACAACAACATGAGACATAACTGAAATAATGACACGAAAAGTTTAGAAATAACAGTGTAAAGATCTAATTAACAGGAATTAGGAGTAAAAATAACACAGATTATGTTCTCTACTGCTTTTCTTCATCTCGTGTTTCTGCTCATCTTTTCCAATTCATTCCATGATTTTAAAAAGGGGTCTTTGCCTATAGTCTGTTCACAAAATAATGTCTCCACCCTCATATTTTAACAAAAGACATCACTTCTCTTAAAGTTCTGCTACAGTGAGGACTGTTGATTCTTCCAAGTTTTAAGACCCCTTAATTGACTTTCTTCCTTCTTCAATATTTAATACTGCTTTGTTATTTATTCCTTTAGAGAAGTTAAAAAAAACCTATGATTATTTAAGGCTCGGACTGTAAAATAAGCTCAACTCTTAATCTTTATTACCCTTTAGTTATTTCTCTGTTCGTATTTGACTTTGGTACCTGGTTCATAACTTTCAAATTCTTATTAATCTCAGAGTTTTGGTTGATTTATTTTGGATATTTTCCTCATAAATTTTGGTAGATGGATTCTAAATTGAACCCTGATCCCTACAAATGGTGTCCACACCTTTGTGTAGTCTTATCCTCATTAATATGGCTGAAGTCTTAACTTACTTCTAACAAAATACAACAAAGGTAATGTGACCAAATAACTGTGTTTAAAAGGATTAATACAAAACTGGCACCTTCAAGGAGGAGGTTAAAATATCCCAAATGTCCAACTTTTCCAAACTGCTGTACCACTCCAGTATCTCTAGAATCAACTATGTCCCCTCTCCTCAGCCCTTTCACTTCAATGTCTTTGGGTTCCTCGATCTACTGCAACATCTCACAGAAACTCACAGAGAAATTATTAACGTTATTGAAGAGGCGGGAAAGTCTCAAGCGCATGGATCAGGCTTGTGCACCAGGCAGCTTCAAGTAATACACCTTGCAAGGCAGCTGAATCAGGTCAATCCTTGTGGTTTCAGGGGCTGGTAATATAGCTATAAGGTGTGGTTCTCAGAGCAGCTGCATTAAGTTAGATTCAGTGACCAGAACAATGATTTTGTAAACTATTATCTAACTTGGGAGGCACTGGAGAGCATTATGCAGAATGAACTAACTCAGTACCACAAGGACAAATATTGTATAGAATCATTATTGTACAATTTGGTGGGTGGAGGGGTGAGGGAAATTGGAAAAATCTGTTCTTGAAATCAGAACATTCAAATTTTGTAAATAAACTAGTATTTTTTAAAAAGGGGGGAATCCAATATTGTAGAATGAATATGAGGATACAAGAAGTGAAGGTGGAAGCAGAGGGATGAGGATGAGCAAAGGGTGGGGTGATTAATCACAGAGTTATGTAATTTGATGGGTGGCAGGGTGAGGGAAATTGGAAGAATCCGGTCTGGAAAATAATGTATTCTAATTTTGTAAATTGTTGTTATGTGCCATTAAGTTGCCTGCAACTCATTGTGACCCTATGTACAACAACCCTAAAGCCTGCTCTACCTTTTGCCAATCTTATTGTCTCCAACACACCTTTACCCTATTACCCCAGTGACTGAATCCATCCATCTCATCAAGAGTCTTCCTCTCCTTCTGTCCCTCCACCCTCCCAAGTATGATATCCGTATTCAAGGATTAATCCCTCCTTGCAACATGTCCAAATATGTCAGACAGAGTTTCAGAATCCTTGCCTCCAAGGAGCAGCCTGGCTTCACCCTCTCCAGGATGAACTTGTTTGTTGTCCTAGCAGTCTATGGTATATTCAACACTCTTCTCCAAAGCTCAAACACATCAACTCTCCTTCTATCATCTCTAGTAATTGTCCAGCTCTCTGATTCATAGCAAGTAATTGCAAAGACCATGGCCTGTATCAGGCACACCTTAGTCTTCAGCCTGACATTGTCGCTCTTTAGTACTTTAGAGAGGTCTCTGACAGCAGAATTTACCAACACAATATGTCTTAATTTCCTGTCTGCTAGTGTCAAGAGTGTTGATTGTAAAGCCAAGTAAATGGAAGCTGTTAACAATTTTAAAGTCCTCATCATCTATCATGATACTGCCAATAGGCCCAGTGGTGAGAATCTTTGTCTTCTTGATGTTGAGCTTCAATCCATATGGAAGGTTGAAGTCCTTGACCTTCTGCAGCAAGTGCTACAGGTCCTCCTCAGTTCAGCAAGCAGGGTTGTGTCATCTGCATAAAGCAGACTGTTGAGTCTGCCTCCAATCCTGATGCCACACTTCTCCTCATAGAACTCAGCTTCACAGATAATATGTTCTGCATATAGATTGAAAAGATATGGAAAAAGGACACATCCTTGGTACACACCCACACACCCTTCTCAATTTTGAACCATGCAGTGTTTCCTTGCTCTGTTCTGAGGACTGTCTATTGGTCCAGGTATAGTTTTCGCATAAGTACAATCAAGTGTTCTGGGATTCCCATTCTTCTCAGAGTCAGCCACAGTTTGTTGTGATCCGTACAGTAAAATGCCTTTGCATAGTCAATTAAACATAGATAGCCATTCCTCTGGTACTCTTTCAGCCAAAATCCATCTGATATTAGCTATAATTTCCCTAGGGCCACGGCCTCTTCTAAATCCAGCCTATACTTCAGGCAGTTCTCTGCTGATGTGCTCTTCCAGTTGTTTTGTTGTTGTTGTTTGTGTGTTTTTTTTATAATCTTCAGCAGAATCTTGCTTGCGTGTGATATTAATGATACTGTTCGATAATTTCCACACTCTATCAGATCACCTTTCTTTAGAATGGGAACAAATGCAGATCTCTTCCAGTCAGTTAGCTAGGTGATTGTCCTCCCGATTTCTTAGCACAACCTGGTGAACACATTCAGGACAGCATTTGTTTGTTGAAATATGTCAATCAGTATACCATCAATTCTGGGGGCTTTGTTTTTTCCAATTCTTTCAGAGCAGCTTGAACTTCTTCCTTCATCACCCCAGGCTCTTGCTTATATGTTGTTTCATGAAATTCTGTGCCCACCAATTCCTTTTGGTACAGTAACTCTATACTCTTTCCATCTTCTCTTAGTGCTTCCTGGATCATTTAATATTCTGCTCAATACATCCTTAAGTATTACAACTCGAAGTTTGAATTTGTTCTTTAGTTCTTTCAGCTTAAGAAATGCTGAACAACTTTGGCCCTTTTGATTTCTGACTCCAGCTCCTTGCACATTTCATTGTAACACTTTACTTTGTCTTCCCTCACTGCCTTCTGGAATCTTCTGTTCAACTCCTTAATATTTTGATTTCTTCCCTTTGCTTTTGCTTCTTGGAGCTCCAGTGCAATATTTAGTGTTTCTTCTGACATATCCATCTTGGTCTTTTCTTCCTCCTCTGTCCCTGTAATGACCTTTTGCATTCTTCCTGGATTCTTCCTGGATGATATTCTTGATGTCTTCCTACAGCTCACCTGGTCTTTGCTCATTACTGCCCAAGGCCTCAAACCTGTTCCTGAGATGGTTTTGATATAAACTAGTATTTTAAAAAAAAAAAAGAAAAGCCTTTTTCTATACAGAATCTTAGGAATCCTCAAGAGAATTAAGAGTAGCAACTTCAGTCATACTTTCTAGTAAGGCAAAGATTCAAGCTATATTCCACTCGTACCTCTCTCCAAAATAGTGTTATAAGGACAGTCAGTCTATAACTTATAATTCATCACAAAAAGAAAATAGCTGAAATGGCTAATTTCCTCCACTGTGATTTACCACCTCTGAAACCTCCATGGAAAGTCAACTATGAGTTGGTTCTGACTCAACAGCATACAACATAGCTAGAAAGGCCATATTTCTTATTTCACTACACTCTAGACTCTTAATGGCATGCTACTCTAGAGCCGTCTTTATTGCCTTGATGATATAAGGAGACAGAAATGAACTATAGGAAATCTCTAGAAGCAAGGAAGCTTCTTAGAGATGAAGTCAATCTCCAATCCATATCCAGAAACCTCAATCTGACAGTTGAAAGAAATTCAACTAATAATCCGAGTGCTCTTAGAAGTGTATTCTTCCTCACTTAGCCTCTAGGTAATGTGAGGTTCAGCCAAGATCTTTATTTTAATGTGGTGAAGTCCTACATGGAGGATCCAGTTAGGTTCTGTTAGACATCAGATTTACAGAGTCTGTGCGATAATCTAACTTTATGGTAGTCTGCAATAGATAAGTACACTGGTGGACTAATTGCATGCCCAAAGGCATGTGGTTTGTAAGAGTGCTGTGAGTCAGTTCTGAGTCTGTGGCATGACCACCATCAATTTTCCATCCCATTCCCTCCAATTCAGCTACATCCTCCTGTAGCTAAACTCTGTGTATTGTGATGCTCTGGGATTAAATAAATAAATAACTTTTTCTTTATTAATTTTAATGAAGTTTACAGAAACTTGGGTTTTCCAATCATTCATCGTTGCAGTTTTCTCTCTGCCCACCTTTTCCCAGCCCATTCACTCTTCTCCTTGAAAAGTAAAACTCTTTCATTGTTATGCAATCCACTCTTTCATTGTTATGAAATCCTGTCATGATAATAATACCCAATCACATATCCTTTTAAACAGTTCTCTCTCTCATCTGCTTCAATGCAGTATACATCATTCCTCCCTTCCTTCTCTGTCTTTCCTCAAACCCAATGTCAGTCCCATTTTACAACAGTGGCCTATGCAGTATCTGTCCTTTTGTGACTGAGATAGTTCACTCAGCATAATGTCCTCCAGGGTCACTCATTTTGCATAATATTTCATGATTTCCTTGTGAAAAAAATATTTTAAAATATTTATTAAATTACTTCACACTGTGAACATATTTCCTAACCATTCTCTTAGTATCTCGCTGCATAAAGTTGGAAACTTCAAATCACTTATTCTTTCAATGTTCCTTTTCTTTTTTTTCCTCCAAGCTTCACAAACATCTTTCTTCATTTCCCCTGCTTCATAAACCTGGCTGAACATCTGAAATTTGATCTGACTTGGACCTTTGATTCTCATATATCTAACTATTCTTTCCTGGCTCTGCCCAGCCACAGCACAAGAGTCTAAAGTTCTACTGAGTGAGTGAGCCAGACAGTTCAACCAAATCACAAAAATGGGCAAATTCCATGGTCTTTTTTACCAACATCTCTCTCTGCCTGAGTAAGTGCTTCTAAAGGGAATCACACATCTATTCAGAATGATACCTGCACAATTTTAGGATCTTCATAAAGAGATCACATCTCGGTGTCAGATTCTGATTCTGATCTTTCCCCTTCATGCCTTTAATACATTCTTAGTAGTTGAAACAGTCCTCATTTTCTTATTCTTTGTAAAATAGATGTCTTTTTGTATTAAATAAGAGAACTATTCTGATTATTCCAATTGTTAGTTTTTGAGAGAAGTAAATACATTATTTATAATTATTCTATGTAGATCTTGTTTTATTTCCTTATTCTCTCCATAGTTGAGATAAAAATAAAACCTGTAACGCAACAATCCAAATAGTAAACCTGGAATTTACCTGAACTTCCTTGTGCTTTTTAGGTCTCTCATGTTTTCTCCATTTGGCAGAGTGTTGCCTTGTTGCTCTATTTCTTTTCATGGAGAATATACCAGGTTTTCTTCTTTGACAGTTTTCTTCCTTACATAGGTTCCAGCTTTCACAGGTTTTACAATACATACTCAGCCTGCTTTCTCTATGATATACTTTTATCTTAAGAAAAGTAAATAAGTTATTCAAAATTTGTCATTACCCAAAAGAAAATGTCACATTTAAGGCAAGATACCTGAAGTTTTAGGTTTCAGTCACCATTTAATCTGCTAGCAGTTGAACACATTACCACCTCACCAATCAGGTATACCTGAAGCCTCAGGGGAAGAAATATATATATATTTAAACTCCTGATCAAGCTAATTTTTTTTTCTCTCAAAGAGTATTTGTAGATACACCAGATAGGGAAAGTGAAGCAGCCAGGTGAAAGAGGGTCCCCAGCTGTCCTGAACACCAGCATCCCTGGGATAACTACTAATTTTAGAAGAAGCAGGCACAGATAGGCAACACTCCAAGCAGGCTACAGGAGATCTGTCCCTCCTCGCATCTTTCCAGATAGAAAGCAGTAGCCAGGGTAACTCGTGGCCTTGTCCCCATTACCCCCACACCAGGTAGAGTGCAGCAGCTAAGTAGAAGGGGGTCCCTAGCTGTCCTGTGCACCCAGCACCCCAAGATATCTACAAACGTTAGAAGAGACAGCCACAGGAAGGAGAGACTCTCAGCAAGACATTGGAGATCTGAAAGGGCAGCTGCACTGAGGTACGCACTGGCCCTGACTCCGCTGTCCCCACACCAGTTCACAAGAGTACAGCGGCCAGGCATATGATGGTCTCCAGCCACCCTGTGCACCAGCACCATCAAGGACAACTACAAATCTCAGAAGAAGCAGACAGCGCTCACACAAGATTACATCAGGGCTGCACTGCAGTCAGAGAGAAGTGGAAGGATTTTAGAAAAGATGAGCTATCTCACTGCACAGGATCAGAAAGGACTCCTGGTAAAGCATATTTCCCTCTTCCATAAAGGGAATCCTTTAAGTCTACATCTAATCCACAACATCAGGAAGATAAAGAACTGTCAGTTACCTGCTCAGACACAATAGTTGTTGTTGTTGTGTTGTTATGTGCCGTGGAGTCATTTGCAACTCATAGCGACCCTATGTACAACAGCCCTAAACCCTGCTCTATCCTGTGCCAATCGCACTGCCTCTGACACACCTATCCCAATTACCCCAGTCACTGAATCAATCCATCTCATAGAGGGTCTTCCCCTCTTGCACCGTCCCTCCACCCTCCCAAGAATGATGTCCCTCTCCAAGGACCTGTCCCTCCTTGCAACATGTCCAAAGTATGTCAGATGAAGCCCCAAAATCCTTGCCTCCAAGGAGCTGCTTGGTTTAACCCTCTCCAGGATGAATCTCTTTGTTTTCTTGGCAGTCCATGTGAATCTCTTTGTTTTCTTGGCAGTCCATGGTACATTCAATACTCTTCTGCAGCACCACAGCTCAAAGGCATCAATTCTCCTTCTGTCCTCCCTAGTCATTGTCCAACTCTCTGATGCATAACAAGTGATTACAAAGACCATGGCCTGTATCAGGTGAATCTTAGTCTGCAGAGAGACACCGTTGCTCTTGAGTACTTTAGAGAGGTCCCTAACAGCAGACTTTCCCATCGCAATACGTTTTTTTATTTCCTTACTGCTGGTGCCAAGAGTGTTGACCGTGGAGCCAAGCAAACTGAAGCTGTGAACAATCTCAATCTCTTCACCGTCCATCCTGATGCTACCAATTGGTTCAGTGGTGACACAATAGAGGCAGCCTAATACATATCAAGAAAATCTTCACATGATGTCAGGAAAGCAACAGTTTTAAATATTGTGAAAAAGCAAAATAAACCTCCTAAAAAAGACTTAATGAATACCCCAGAGATGCTGTTGTTGTTGTTGTTATGAGCTGTCGAGTGGCCTGCACTCATAGTGATTTTATGTACAACAGCAGTCCATGGTATATTCAATAGTCTTCTCCAGCATCACAGATCAAAGGCATCAATTCTTCTTTCTACCATCCCTTAGTCATTGTCCAGCTTTTGGATACATAGCAAGTAATTGCAAAGACTATGGTCTGGATCAGGTGCACATTAGTCTACAGACCAACTAGAATGGTCCCTGACAGCAGACTTTCCCAATGTAATACCTTTTATGATTTCCCTGCTTCTGGTATCAAATGTCTTGATTGCAGAGCCAAGTAAACTATAGCTGTTAATAATCTCAATCTCTTCACCATCTATCATAATGCTGCAAATCGGCCCATTGGTGAGAATCTTTGTCTTCTTGATGTTGGGCTTTAATTCATATTGAAGTCTGAAGTCCTTGGCCTTCTGCAGCAAGCGTCCTCCTCTGTTTCAGCAAGCAAGTTTGTATCATCTGCATAACACACGTTGTTGATAAGTCTTCCTTCAATCCTGATGCCACATTCCTCCTCATAAAGCCCAGCCTCTCAGATGATCTGTTGTGCATATAGATTGAAAATTAAGACAGATAGACCACATCCCTGGCATACACCCTTCCTGATTTCCTTGCTGTATTCCGATGACCGCCTCCTTGTCCAACTATATGTTTTGCGTAAGTTCAATCAAGTGCTCTGGGATTCCCATTCTTCTCAGAGTCAGCCAGTTTATTGTGATCCATACAGCCAAATGCTTTCGCCTAGTTAATGAAACACAGATAGACATTCCTGTGGTACTCTCTGCTTTCAGGCAAGATTCATCTGATGTTAGCTATAATATCCGTGATACCATGGCCTATAATGTTCCTTTAGGAGGTATTTAGTGAATATGCTCAGTGATGAGGAAATTTAATTATCAGTCTGATTTCTGACCTTTAAGAAGGCCAAGTTGTTGCACACCCATGTGTATAGTGGCTTTGTTCACAATAGCAAGGAGTTGGAAACAACCTAAGTGCCCATCAACAAACGAATGGATAGAGAAGCTCTGGTATATTCACACAATGGAATACTATGCTGCATTGAAAAACAAGGAACTCATGCAATATTATTCAAAATGGGTGACCCTGGAGGACATTATGCTGAGTGAAGTATCTCAGTCACAAAAGGATAAATACTGCATGGTGCCACTGTTGTAAAACAGGACTGACATCGGGCATGGGAGAGACTGAAAAAGATGGGTTTAATAATGTATACTGCATTAAAACAGATGAGGGAGAAAACTGTTTAAAAGGGATATGTGATTAGGTATTTTTGTCATGACGGGAGTCCAGAGCAAATGCTGCATAGTGGAGTGGACCTGGGGTGAGGGATTGTAAAACAATGAAAGAATATTTCTTTTACTTCTCCAAGAGGGGGATGTACTGAAGGGGGAGGTTTGGGATGGAAGAAAAGTGTAACAATGAATGAATGGAAATCCAAAGTCTCTGTGAATTTTCATTGAAATTAATAATAACAAAAATTTTTTAAAAAAGAAGACCAAGTTGTATATTGGGTTACATGTTGAGTTGTGAACCAAAAGTCTGACAGTTCTCTGATGGAGAAAGATGGAAGCAGGAGTAACATCCACTTCTTAAATAACATGCCTACTGGAACTCTATGAACTTTGATAAATGTCAATAGTTGTAGAGAGGTTTTACACCTTTCGTTCATGAGGTCGCTATGAGTCGTGCTTGACTCAAAGGTAATCAACAACAACAACAATATATAGACTTACAGCCTAGCAAACCCGAAGAAGGGTCTCCATGAGTCCGAATTTACTTGACAGCAGTGGGTTTTGTCTTTAACTTTTAGACAGTCCTGATTTATCTGTATTCTTTCCAACAGAAATGATAATTATGTGTGCTCTGAACTTATTGAGCCATTTAAGTGCTTAGTATTCTTGGATTTTTAATGTCCTGAAATGAAGGCATCTAAACAAAGAAAGCAATTGCATTACAGATATGGAGAGTACAAAAGTTATTAGAGAGGTAAGGATATTTTCCATCCTCCAGAATAGTCTCCTACAGAAATTCATCATTCAAAGATGGCTAAGAATAAGTCTTTTACTGATGTGTATTTTTGACAGCATATACATGCATCAAAATCCAGAAGACTGTATTCCCTTGATGTCACAGACTTGATTTAGTACCCATTGCCTGTAACAGATAATTCATTGGCTAATTAATCAAAGAAATGGCTGAGAACATCTTTATCTTATTAGTGTTTAACTTCCAGTTAGATATAATGAGTAGTGCTATCATTCTCATTGCTTTTAACAGTTCACACGACAGCACAAACATTTTGACCTCACACTCTCATCTTCTCTCTCCAGTTTGCCTAAGAACACTTCAGCAACCTTTCAGCACTCAGCATTTCTTTCCTCTATCTACTTTCAAGATGGCAATTTTAATTAAGTACTTTTCTCCTCCCACTTTCATATGCTCTCTCTGTACAGTAATATTTTACTTGTGATTATCTCAGCCCTCCTACTGATTCCATTAAAGAGTAAGTCAGGAACAGACTTTCTCTGACTCAAGCTTTTGGTTCCTCCTTTGTTTTTCCTGGCAGATACAGCTCCTTTATTATATGTAACACCTACGGTAATTGCCACTGCTTCAAAAAACCCTGTAAGTTCTTCTTCTTAAATGCCATTAAAAGATGCAGAGGGGGGAAAGTGTTCACAAAATAGAGATATTACTTTTATTTACATTCTGGCATTCTTTGAGTTGTGGGGGAGGAATGGAAAGCTTTGCCCTGTGTCTCATTAATTCTGACAACATCCCTTGAGGCAGGGAAGTGACAAGAACCATTATTCTTGCTGTATTGCAGAAAGCACTAAAAAACCCAAAAAATTTGGCTATTTTGCTGAAAGTGACATATAGTCACTGGGGAACCAGGAAGGGGGAAATAAACATAAATTTTGGGTTTCTAATTCCCAGATAGTTGAGGTTTTCCTCAACTCTGTCTTCAGGTACTTGTTTAAATAAATGCTCCTTTGGTTTTAAATGCTACAGGCAATTAATGATATGGCAAAAAAATAAGGGACAACTCCCTCTCCAGGAAAATCACAGACAAATCCTTGACAAACATTCTGCATAGCCACATTTACCTATAGGAAGTGTGACACTTTCAAGAGAATATTTGCAAAATACAAAGGGCATCTTGATAATGCAGAATGGCTGATACTAAGAGTTGGGTTGCTCAGATTCTACCCTCATTCCCTGGTAGGCTCTCTTTCAGAAGCTGGAAACGTGAAAGCTATGTTTTTCTTCTCTCAGTCCTTTGCAGTTATGATTTTGAGTGCAATCACTTGGCAATAAATGTGTTGATGCAAAATTTGAAAGACAAGAATGAAGAGGACACAGCAAACATGATTACAGAAATGCTTAATGTTTTGTAGCCAAATTTAGCATCCAGGGGGTGATGAGGTAGTTGAGCTGGTTTTGGCAGTCCAATTCTGCATGCAGATGTTTGATGCAAAGCCACCCACTCTGGCAGCAGTATAGCTGCGAATATCTGACCCAGGGATCACAGCTACAATGATGCACCTTTTTTCAGTCCAGTAATGTTCTCCTGGAGAGTTACCCTAGTACCGATTTTCCAACTGCATGCACTCAATTTTCTGAAATAAATTTCTCTCTGCTTAAAATAATGTCTTCCATTTCCTGCTCAAGGAGCTTGAATGATGTAAATGAGAAGGGCGTATATTTAAAAAAGCCACACAATGACCTTACATTTGCACTTTGCCTTTGCCTCACATTAGCTTTACAATCATTAGCAACTTAGCTTTCCTGAGGGCCTTGCTTTTCATGATTATTTCATACATGAAGATTCAAACTTACTTTAAAGGATTAAAATAAGGATTAGAGCAAACCTATTTTGAGGCATCAAGCCCATTATTTTGAATCAGATGTCTATCTAGGCAAAATGATCGATAAAAACTCTCTATTTTGTTCTTCATTCTATGCATGGAAGGGAATATGAATGAATAATCCTACTAAGTATTGATTTAGAAGACTCAAACATATTCAAACCATAGCTGACCCCTGATGCTGTAAATCACAGGGGAGGAGATTGTTTCTTTTACACCTCAGAGCTAGTGGCAGATTCAGATCATCAGAGAAATGCAGCCTTTAAGTTAGAAGTACAATTTTCTATGGACTAAGTCACTTTTAAATAAGGCACAAGCATTATTTCCAATATTACTTACTTCCATCTAATGTTCTTTGTATGAACCACTTAAAAAATTCTTAACCTCCAATATTATAAATTATTCATCTAAATACTCTCTCAATCCTCATAGCCTAGTTTGCTCTCTAGAGTTGATTTACTCCCCTGGGCCTGTCCTGCCCTAGTTATCCAGTATAGAATATTAATTAAATTTATTATTATATTGCAAGCAACAACAACAAAAAAGCTCAGAAAAGCCTCCAATTCATTCTCTCTTACTCCTCATGGTCTGGCAATGTTACTGATTCTGAAGAAAAATAATCTTTTTCCCTATGTCCTGGCCTTTCTATGTTTAGTTTAACCTGAAAATTCCTTTCACGAGTTATGTACATGGCTGTATTATTCTCATCTTTCAACTCTAAAGTCAAATATTACCAGCACACCTACCTAGTCATCTTACCCATTACTTCACAGATTGCATTACCACTCTATAAATATACCATGCCTTAATTTACTTTTCTGTCTGTGCTCTATCTCCCAACTAGTTAAGAAACTTAATGATGTTAGGAATCTCATATATCCTAGTAGCCATTCTTGCTGCAATATCCAGAACAGTATCCAAATAATCTTAAGCCTACAGACATGCATTTGCTGAATCAACCTTCCCACACCTCCCTACTCTTATGAGTTGCTGTTATTGGGTACCAGCATGTCCTTAGGTACTGTCAAGTCAATGACAGCCCACAGTGCGTCTATGAACAACAGATAATAATACCTACTCATAAGAAATAGTTCCAATCTGCTGATTTGTTTCTAATGAGTTGGTAATATTAATTATACACATTTACAGGTGGAAAACTGAAGAAGTTAGGTAACTTGTCCAATGTTGCATTAATGCTTTAACCACTATGTTATAACGCCCCTTCATGATGAAATGTGCCTATACGACAGAATGATTTTCACATATAATTCACAGATGTTTCCACGTGTAACATAGAGAGAGCTATAAATATAATATTTTCCAGTTTATTAAGTAAATCAATAGCCTTGCTTTATGCTTATTTTTAAAGAAAGACTAAGAAAAGATTTTATCATGTCATATTCCTACTCCTAAGTGAAGATATTTCTAACAATGGGAGCACTGCTAAGTAAAATGGGAACACCGCTAAGTAAAATCCCTTGGGCTTTTTCTGGAATCTTTTTTATGGATACGTTTTATCTCATCTACCAAACAAATTGCTCTTTGCGTGTAAGATTTACAAACATACAGCTTAATTCCAAAGCAATATCCATGACCTTGGACAAAAGGAGTCATGGCAGTAAAAAGGATCCCTAGGATCAGAGATTATTTTGGACAGGCCAAAGGAGAAGACACACAGATACCAGGAGCACCAAGCCTTAGGAAGGAAAGAGTCCTAGGCAGCATTCCTAGAACATCCCAGCTCCCTTCAGAGGCTCTGTCCACTGGAGTGTAAGTGGCCCCTCTCACACAGAATCAGGAGAAGACACTAGAACACCACGAGCTCCAACCATGGAGACTTGTAGAGGAAAGGGTCCCATGCAGCCTTCCAGGGATATTCCTAGCTCCCCTCAGAGGTTTTGTTTGTTCAGGGGAGAAACAGTCCACAACATCCATTTCACATAACATCATTATGAACCAACAAAATAAGCCTTCCCCTAGAAAAGCAAAACAGATTGAAGACCCAATGAATACCTCAGAGACACTAAAGCAGAAATAAATATGTCAATGTGGAGTTCCAAGAACGTGTATGGAACAAGCAAAAAATGTTGGCGAAAGAGTTTGAATTATAAGTATAGAGTGAAATGCGGGGGAAGGAGAAATAACAAGATAGAGAGGATACAAACAATACAGTCTAGAAAACACAGAAAAACATGGAAATACAATCCAGAATATTAGGACGGAAATGTTAAAAAATTTACAACATGTTGGGGGCACCAAGAAAGCATAATAGAACAGAATGGAGAATCCGGGAATTAATCCATCTACCTAAAGTCAACTGGTCTTCGACAAGGAAACAAAGCCTGTCCAATAAGGAAATGCCAGACTTTTCAACAAATGATGATGTCTGCAGAAAGCTAAAGCAGAATCCACGTTCAAATTGTACACAAAAATCAACTCCAGATGGATCAGAGACCTAGAGATAAAGCCCAAATGGAGCCCATAAGAGACAAAATGGGACCAAACTTAGAAGGCCTAGCCCATGGTATAAAGAGGCTGGCAAATATAGCCAGAAATGCACAACTGGGAAAGGATAACACCAATGACTGGGTCCTCCTAAATATTAAGTCCCTATGTGCTTCAAAAACTTTTGCCAACACAGGGTGAAAAGAAAAACTATTAACTAGGGTGGTGAGACCCACAACAAATTGCAAACATTTGGTAATGCTGTCTTAGACAAGGATCTCATAATGAAGGTTTACAAAATGCTACAGGGCTTTCACAAGGAAAAAAAACAAACAAACCCTGATAACCAAGTTACAATATGGCCAAAAGACATGGCAAGACTTTTCACAGAGGAATATATTTGGATAGCCAACGAAGACCAGAAAAGATGCATAAAGATATGTTCAACATCACTGGCAATGAGAGAGGGAAATCACACTGAAATACCATCTCACCCCAGTTGCAATGGCAAAGTTTAATAGGTCAGCAAGCAATAAACTCTGGAGAAGATGTGGAGACATTGAAACTCTCATACACTATTGGTGGGATTGGAAACTGGGACAACCACTCTGGAAGGCAGTTTGGTATTTCCTCAAAAAGCTGAACATAAAAATTCCATATGACTCAGATATTCCACTGCTTAGTACAAACCCTGAGGAAAAGGGAATTGAGACACAAACAGAGATTTATACACCAATGTTCATAGTATCATTATTCATAGCAAGAAAATGGAAACAACCCAAATGTCCACCAACAAAGGAATGGATTGAGAAATTATAGTAAATTCACATGATGGAATACTATGCAGCACTCAGAAGTAATGAGCTTAAAAAATACTATATAATATGGGAGAATCTGCAGATCAATATTTTGAGTGAATTAACCCTGTCTCATGTGGAAAAATACTGCATAAGGCCACTTTTCTGAAGATAGAAGGATAACTAATAAGACATGTACAAAAGTCCAAAGAGGAAAGAGGAAGGGGGAAAGGGAGTGAGAATAGGGAGGATGAAACTGTCAAGGTCACAAGATTTGGTGGGCAAAGGGAAAAAGTGAAGGAATTGCGAGAAATCCAGTGGGGAACTGAAAAGGCCGGGTAGAGGTGGTGTGGATCAATAGTGATTAATTTTATAGAACACAGTGTATGGGAAATATCATATGAAAACAGAATGTGAAAGGAAGAGTGTATGAAAAACAATGTATTAAAATGAAACACAACATATACAAATTTTGCATGCAACCCTATATAAAATATTTTTGGGAAAAAAACAAAATAGAAGAAACAGAGAATCAGCAAGATAGAAGACAACTACTTCATTGAGAACTTAAGAAAGAAAAAACTAGTAATAAGACAGAAGGAAAAGAAGGAAACTTTAGAATCATGTGGAATGACATCAAACAAAACACTGCCCGCATGATTGGCATTCAAGAAGAGTAGGGTGGAAAAAAATAAAAAGTACTGAGAAGATTTTGGAAGACGTACTAGAAAAAAATTTAGATATGAGGAAATACATATTCTTGAAGTTTAGTGAATGCCAAACAGACTAGGCCCCAAAAGAAAAACATTAAGACATTCATAGTCAAATTATAAAAAAAATCAAAATTAAGGATAGATAATAAAAGCTATGGAAGAAAAACAGAGAGTCCTCTACAAAGGAAAACCAAGCAGATAAAGCTCTGACTTCTCAATAGAAACCATGGGGGGTGGGGGCGGCAATGACAAAGGCATGGTAAAAGGAAGCAACTGTCAGCCAAGGATCTTAAACCCAGTAAAGCTGTCCATTGATTGCTTATGAAGGAGAAACTAGGTCATTTGCCGAAGAGCTGGAAATTACTGAATTCATGGAAAACAAGGCCAACTCTATAAGAAATACTAAGGGGAGTTCTTTATAATGAGACAGCAGAGGAAAGTAGCTAGATCAAAGTAAACAGAAAGTAAACCAGTATTTAAAACCAAAACAAAAGTAAACCGAAACAAGAGAAAAAAGTAATACAGCAAAAAAGACAATGATAAAATATGTCCTGGCGATAATCACACTCAATGTGAATGACTTAAACATATCAATCAAGAGAAAAAGAGTGGTAGATTGAATGGGAAAAAAAGAAGGGGAGGGTCATCAATGTTACCTAAAACAGACACATCTAAGAAATGTGTAAGAAGATAAACTATAAATCAAAAGGCCGGAAAAAATATAGCAGGAAACTTGTATCCACAAAAACTGGAAGGGCAATACTAATTTTTTATAAAATAGACTACACTATGGGATGAAATCCATCATAAGAGACATGGAGGGACACTATATAATGATTAAAAGAAAAAAAGATCAAGAAGACGTACACTTAATGAACATCTCTGCACTTAATGACAGTCTTACAAAATATATTTTTTTAAAAAAACCAAAATCACACATTTCATGATAATACTCTTTGGGTTTTTTTTTATATTTTAATTTATCTATTTTTCATTTCAATGAACATCTACAGAGATTTTGGAATCTCATTCATTCATTGTTGCACCCTTCTCCCTGCCC
>NW_006399762.1:16888269-16908147 GCF_000299155.1 Elephantulus edwardii
CAATTCCACTACTGAGAATATACCCCAAAGAGACCATAACTGCCACCAAAGCAGAAGATAGATGCACACCCATGTTTATCATAGCTTTGTTCACAGTAGCAAGTAGTTGGAAACAACTTAAGTGCCCATCAACAAACGAATGAATAGAGAAGCTGTGGTATATTCACACAATGGAATACTACGCTGCATTGAAAAAGAAGGAACTTGATGCAATATTATTCAAAATGGGTGACCCTGGAGGACATTATGCTGAGTGAAGTGTCTCAGACATAAAAGGACAAATACTTCATGGTGCCACTGTTGTAAAACAGGCGGGACATCCGGGTTGGGGGGAGGCTGAGAAAGATGGGATGAATAATGTATACTGCGTTGAAACAGAGAAGGGAGAAAACTGTTTAAAAGGGATATGTGATTAGGTATTTTTGTCATGACGGGAGTTCAGAGCAAAGGCTGCATAGTGGAGTGCACCTGGGGGGAGGGATTGTAGAACAATGAAAGAATTTTTCATTTACTTTTCCAAGAGGCTAGTGTACTGTGGGGGAGGGTTGGGAGGGGAGAAAAGTGCAATAATGAATGGAAATCCAAAGTCTCTGTAAATTTTCATTAAAATTTATAATAAAAAATTAAAAAAAAAAACACAACAGTTAAATTTTTAAAAATCAACAATACTACATAGTAGTAGGGGACTTCAACATACCATTCTCACCAAAGGGCAGGTCAACTAAAAATTCCTTGGTAAATACACTAAAGAATTAAACTATACAATTAGCCAACTTGGCCTCCTAGACTTATTCAGGGTATTTCATCCAACTAGATATTTGTCTATGAACATCTATTTTATAATCAAAATCTATTAAAATATTAACTACTTGATAGAAAATTTTATGTGCAAGCCATTAGGAATTAATTCTATGCAGACTTTTCAAAATTCAATTATTTTTGCCACTGTTATACAATAAAATAAATAAAATACAGTCAATATTGAAAGGATTTTACAACTGTAGTAATTTTCTATAAGTATTAAGGTTTTGTTTGAATTTGTGAAACACTTTTTTTCCAATATCACATTTAATAAAATTATTATTGTGTATAAACTAAATCTATTAAGAGAAATTAAATTTATCACATTTTATTTTAAAAATTTTTGACATTGTATTCAGGTTTGTGTGTGGATTGAACAAAGATGAAATTGAAGCAAAATTACAAGGTTAGATGTCTTTCCAACTAAATATTTTGTTCTGTAGGTGTTTGTCGTGTGTTAATATTCTTTTTCCCCCTCAGAAATAAATGGGTGGCACTTCAGACTTAGATTTAGGGCGAAGGCCTGCTTGAAAGTGTGGCTTTAGGCTTTGGGGCCAAATTTATTAATTTTAGAATTCATATTCTTTAAAAGACACAACAATCATTTGTATATTTGCTGTGCTGACAATTCGGAATTGCAGTGATGCTGAACACTGTTCCATAGTCTTGTCAAACACCATAATGGTTACCCATTATATACAATGTTTGGATGAGCTTTCAGATTGATTCATGTTGGGAAGCAGGAGTAGCATCCACTTCCTAAACTAGATGCCTCTGGAAACTCTACAAACTCTCTTAGATCTGTACAGAAATGATGTTAATCATAGAACAGAGTACAGATCTTTTGTGCAAAGCTTACTCTGAGTCGTATTTGATTTGACAGCACTTAACCACTGCTAAATGAGACTAGTGCTGTTGTATCTGGAGGAACATTTTTCCACTTTGCACATCATTCTTTGTCAATGTCCTGTATAAAATTATCTGGATTTGCTATGATGCTGAACCTTGTGCCATGGGGGTATAAAAAAACATAATAGTTTCCCAATGTGGACAGTGTTTGATGGAGCTCTCAGTTGTAAAACAGGTTTGGGAGTAGGAGTAGCATCCACTTCCTAAGCCACATATCTCTGCAAACTCTATGAACTTGGAGAAACAATGATAGCTATGAAAAGTCATTAGATCTTTTGGTCGTAGAGTAACTATGAGTCAACCTCAACTCGATGGCAATCAATCAATCAATCAATCAATCATCAAGACACAATTTACTTTCTTCTCAAGTGCCTTCTCCAGAACTGACTATATATTAGGACAAAAAGCAAGCCTCAGCAATTTTTTAAAAAAAATGAAATAATAAAAAGTATCTTCTCAGACCACAATTCTATAAAACTAGAAATTAGCAAGAGGACAAAATAAATCAAGGACACTCATAATGTAAGCTAAACAAGCCTTGTTTGACCATTACTGGCTTATTAAAAAAAAACCCTTTTTTAATTTCAGCTGATTTTGAGAAGAATGGGATTGATTGTGCTCATTCAGAACCTATTCCTGGACAAGGAGATTGTTTTTTTGTTTGTTTGTGTTTTTTTTGTTTTTTTTTTCCCTTTTCTCTTCTTCTCCCTGCCTCTTTTGAAACAGTCCCTCGGTAAGGACTATCCACTTAGCTTTGTATCCAAAGACGAAATTTGTAGGTGAAAGGAGTTAGGAGTTAGCCTTCGTTAGAGACTGGTTTATTTCAGGGTCGAAAATATGGAACGCTTCACGAATTTGCGTGTCATCCTTGCGCAGGGGCCATGCTAATCTTCTCTGTATCGTTCCAATTTTAGTATATGTGCTGCCGAAGCGAGCACTGGACAAGGAGATTGTTGTGCCAATGGAGCAGGGAAGCACTGCATGGTTTGGAATTGGGAAGGGAGTGCACCAGGTTGTATTCTGTTTCCATATTTATTCAATCTGTATGCTGAGCAAATTATTGGAGAAGCTGGACAGTAAGAGGAGGAATGCGGCTTCAGGATTAGAGAGACTCATCAATAACTTGCATTATGCAGATAACACAACTGTGCTTGCTAAAAGAGAGGACGGATTGAAGCACTTATTGCAGAAGATCAAGGAATGCTGCCTTTGGAATTAATTGCATCTCAATGTCAAGAAAACAAAGATTCTCACCACTGGACTGAGAGGCAGTGTCATGATGGATGGAGAGACTGAAACTGTCAATAGCTTCACCTTGTTTTAGATGCACAATTAACATCTTTGGTACCAGCAATCAGGAAATATGGAGACACACCGCACTGGGAAAATCTGTACTTGGGGACCTCTCCAAATTATTGAGGAGTAATGATATCAATTTGAAGACTAAGTTTCATCTGATTCAGGCAATAATCTTTCCAATTCCTAGCTATACATCCAAGACATGGATAATAAATAAGGATAACAGCAAAAGAATTGAAGCCTTTGAGCTGTGGTGTTGCAGAAGAGCACTGAACATCCCATGGATGGTCAAAAGAACAAACAGCTATGTCTTGAAGAAAGTGCAGCTACAGTGCTCTTTGGAGGCAAGAATGAAAAGGCTTCTCCTTACTTACATGGACATATTGCTAGGAGCAGCTATTTCTTGGAGAAGAACATGATGATGGGAAGCGTGGAAGGTTGGTGAAGGAAAAGAAGATTCTCAACCAGGTAGACTGACACGGTGACTGCTGTAATGGTCTCTTGTGTGTCAGGAAGTATGAGGATAGTGCAGGATAGAACAGGGCTCTGATCTTTTGCTCATAGGGTCGCTTTGAGTCATACTAGACTTGACAGCACCTGACAACAAGAAGAATAAATTGACTAAGAGGTTGTGAAACTGTCACTATACACAGATGACATGATAATGTACACAGAATCCCCCAAAGACTCAACACAAAACGTGTGACACCTAGTAGAGTGGCAGAATATAAGATCCACATGGAAAAACCAATTGGATTTCTCTGCAGTAACAAAGAAACCATGGAAAAGGAAACCAGAAAAGCACTATCATTTGCAATAGCCAGCCACAGAGGAAATACTTGGGACTAAAGCTCGCTAGCAGGAGTGGCATCCACTTCCTAAAAGACATGCCTCCGGAAATTCTATGAACTTTGATAAATGCTGATTGTTGTAGAGGGGCTTCAGGCCTTTTGTTCAGAGGGTCACTATAAGTCATGCTGAACTCAAAGGCAATCAACAACAATAGAGACACAAAAGACGCTTATAAGGAAAATCTAGATAAATGGAAAAATGTTCCCTGTTCATGAGTAGGAAATCGAAACACTGACAATTATAATCCTACCAAAAGTGATCTACATATTCATGCTATCCAATACAGATATAAAACTCATTCTTCAAGGACATAGAAGAGGCAATTTTCAGTTTCATTTAAAAAGGAGAGACCCAGAATAAACATAGCTCTTCTGAAAAATGACGATGAAATAAATGAGAGGCATAGGACTCTTTGATCTCAAAACTTACTACACAGCCATAGTAATCAAAAGAGCGTATTATTAGTACAACAGACCTACAGAACAATGAAATAGAATAAAAAATCCATAAATCATCTCATTAGCCTATAAATATTTTATATTTGACAAGGTAAAAAAAAGAAAAACCAAACACAAAAAACCTGATTAAATGAGGAAATGGCAGACTCTTTAACAAATGGTGCTGGCAAAACTGGGCATCTATCTGCAGAAAACAGAAACAGGATCTACATCTCACATCAAACACAAAAATCAACTTAAGGTGGATCAGAGACCTATCAGTAAAATCCAAAGCCATAAAAGTCATTAAGAGACAAAATGGAACAAATTTAGAAGTCCTAGCCTATAACAAAAATAGGATTACAAATATAACCAAAAATGAACGTACAATCTAGAGAAGATAACATCCACAAATGGGACTTTCTCAAAATCAAATGTTTATGTGCATGAAAAATCTTCTCCAACAGAGTGAAAAATAAGCCCACAGATGGGGAAAATTAAAAACATTTGCAATGACACTTCATGCAAAGGTCTCACAATGAAGGTTAACAGGACCTCCACATGAAAAAGAGTGATAACCCAATCACAAAATAGTCACAATCTATGAAGACTCTCTTCACAAAGGAGGGCTCTTGGGTGGCCAAGAAACACATGAGGAAATCACCAAACTCACTAGCAATCAGAGAGATGCAAATATCACCCAAGCAGCAGCAGCAAAGTTTAATAACACAGGCAACAATGAATATAGGAGAGGATGCAGAAATAAACTGCTGGTGGTATTGTAAAATGATACAACTGCTACAGATGGCAGTTTGGTGTTTCCTCAAAATGCTGAACATAGGAATCCTATATGACCGTGCTATTCCACTACTAGGAATGTATCCCAAGGAAATAAGAACTGAAATGTGTGTTCATAGCATCCCAGCATTATTTATGATAGCAAGAAAATAGAAACAGTCCTTATGCCCATCAACAAATGGATGGGTTGAGAAATTCTCATACAAGGGAAGCAATGCACTAAGGAACTATAGATTTTTAAAATATTACATAATGAGAGAGTCTAGAGAACATTATTTTGAGTGAAAGAATTCTTGTCACATCAGGAAGAATACTGCATAAGAAAAATATTTTGAAAATAGGAGACTAACCAAAGTATGTATAAATGTCCTAAAGTGGCAGGGGAAAGAGACAAGGGAGGGGGGGGTAGAAAAAAAGGAAGAGGGAAAATCACTGGGGTAGCAAAGGTTGATGAATGGAGAAGAAGTGAAAGAACAGGAAAGGGTCAGTGGAGACTTGAAAAGATCTGGTGACAATTGGCATAGATCAATGATAATTATATAAAATACAAGGTGTATGAATGATTGTATAAAAGACAATGTACATTAATGAAATATTGTATTAAAGTATTAAATACAAAAGAAACTGAGAAGGACCTGAGATGCTTGCTGCAGAGGGTCAAAAACTATAGCCTTCAATACGTATTGAGGCTCAATATCAAGAAGACAAAGATTCTCACCACTGGACCAATTGGCAGCATCAGGATGGATGGTGAAGAGACTGAGATTGTTCACAGCTTTAGTTTGCTCGGCTCCACAGTCAACACTCTTGGCACCAACAGCCAGAAAATTAAAAAAAGCATTGCCATGGGAAAGTCTGCTGTTAGGGACCTCTCCAAAGTACTGAAGAACAATGCTGTCTCTCTGGAGACTAAGGTGCATCTGACACAGGACATGGTTTTTGCAATCACCTGTTATACATCAGAGAGTTGGATAATGACTAGGAAGGATAGAAGGAGAATTTATGCCTTTGAGCTTTGGTGCTGGAGAAGAGTACTGAATATACCACAGACTGCTAGGAAAACAGATTCATCCTGGAGAGGGTTAAACCGGGCTGCTACATGGAGGCAAGGATTCTGAGGCTTCATCTGACATACTTTGGACATGTTGTAAGGAGGGACCGGTCCTTGGAGAAGGACATCATCCTTGGGAGTGTGGAGGGACAGCGCAGGAGAGGAAGGCCCTCTATGAGGTGGATTGATTCAGTGACTGGGGTAATCGGGATGAGTGTGTCAGAGACAGTGAGATTGGCACAGGACAGAGTAGAGTTTAGCACTGTTGTACATAGGGTCACTATGAGTCGCAAGTGACTCGACGGCACATAACAACAACATGTGAAACAAAATGTATATGAATTATTTTGTGCAAACCAATAAAAAATCTTTCTCTGAGAGATTCTATAGACAACAGATTTGAACCTTGTATTTGGACATTCCACAATGCAATTCTACTCTGTCCTAAAAGATTGCTATCAGTCAGAATCAAATGTATGTCAATGAGTTTTATTTGTTACTTTTAATGACTTTGGGCAAGTTACTTAGTCTGTCTTCACTTCTGTTTCCTTAATGTGAATGATACACCACGATTTTCTGTTTTCTGTGGATAGCTGTCCAGTTTTTCTTCAACAAGGCACGTTCTTTAAATGTTAGAATCTTGTATATTTTAAATGATGTCTGAAAATTTCCCCGTCCTTGCCAAGAGCAAATGTTAGGAAAGGTGGTATTTTTTCACTTGGAAAGAAACTGAAGGTTGCATCGAAGTTTTATTCCTCTTTCGAAATGTTTCACAGTCTTAGGAAACAGTCTAATAATCAAAATGAGAATGTTACTGATGATTCACATTTCATTATAAAACTGTTTTGTCTTCTCAAACTGCCCTTTGAAGTCTTATTTCACTCATTTCCATGAAGTTGGAACTGACACACAGATGTCACTCTGGCGGGTTTTTAAGGCTGTAAATTGCATGAGAGAAGATTTCCCATCTTTCTCCTGTGGAGCTGTTCCTGAATCAAAGCTTTGTGTAAACAGCACAACTCCACATGGAATATCCTGAGCTCCATTCATTGATTCCTTTTGCTTTAGCTCTCTACAGTCAAGAGCAAGTTTGAGGCTCATTTCCCATTCCTTCTGGTCTTTTCTTTCTTTACTGTCTTTTTAATGACCTTCTGGTTTTTTCCCCATGTGTGATGATATCTTTGATGTTATCCCATACTTGATCTTGTCTTTTGTCATTTGTATTTAAGACATCTAATCTATTCTTGAGATGGCTTCCACATTCTAATAGGATATACTCAAGGTTGTATTTTAACTCTTGTGAACTTGTTTTAATTTATTCAATTTCAATTTGCTTATAAATATTGTCAATCTTTTCCACAGCTGGGCCCTGGTCTTCACTGCTGTTACTGATCTTTTCCACCTTCTGATTCCACAGATGTCATCAATTTGATTCCTGTATATTCCATTGGGCAAAGTCCATGTATATTCACCATTCATGAAGGCTTGGGGGTTTTTGTGTATTTAAAGTTATTTGCAATGAGTAAGAAAGACTAAAGAAGTCTTTTAACTTCAGAGTTGGCAAAGAATATTAAATATCTAGTCAGCAAACAATTTGTCTTGGATAAAGTCCCCTTTAGAGGTAATGATGATAAGATTTCATCTCACTTACTTTGTACACATCAGGAATACTCACTCCCTGGAAAAGGACATCATAATTTTAAAAAGTCAGAAAAATACAGAAAGATCTTCAACAAAGGGACCTACACAATAACCATACCGTAGTAGCAGAGATAGTGCTACAGAGATAGTGAACATAGCTCAGGCTGAAACAGGTTTTTGTTACATTGTATGCAGCATCTCTGTGAATTCAAACCAACTCAGCAGCAAGTAACAGCAACAACAATTTCAATTACAATCTTAATTTAATTTTTCACAGGCAGGAAAATATCTTAATATTGCCTTCATTGGACATCAAAATAATAAGTTAACAAACCCTTCCACATTAATCCATTGAGTTGGAGAGTTTTTCTCTTGTTTATACTTGTGTTTTTAAAAGAGGTGTTTCGAGAAAGAAAATAAAAGAATATAAAGTACTGTTGTTGTTATTGTTGCTGTGTACCATCTAGTCAGAAGTGGCCTGTAGCTGATTCAGTAAATCACACAGGACATTGCCCACCTTTCTTCCCTAGTGCAACTGGTGGATTTGAACTACGTCTTTTTCTGTCGGCAGTGCAATTCCCTACAACCAGGCCAAGAGCCCTCTATTATTTTCTTCCTAGAAACATTATTTTTAAAAAATAAATAAAAACAATTAATAGAAACAGCAGAAAAGTCTTCCAACTTCAAACTCTAATTGTTCTTGTTATGTGTCAATGAGTCATCTGTAAGTCACAGCAACCCTATGTACAACAGCCCTAAACGCTGCTCCATCCTGTGCCAATGTTATTGTTTCTGACACATCTACCGCTATTTCTCCAGTCACTGAATCAATCTATCTCATCAAGGGCCTTCCTCTCTTAAGTTGTCCCTCCACCCTCACAAGCATGATGTCCCTCTCCAAGCACTGGTCCCATCTTGGAACACGTCCAAAGTATGTCAGACAAAGCTTCAAAATCCTTGCCTCCAAGAAGCAGCCTGGTCTCACTCTCTCTAGGATGAACCTGTTTGTTCTCCTAGCAGTCCATGGTATATTCAATGCTCTTCACCAGTACCACAGCTCAAAGGTATCAATTCTCCTATCATCCCTAGTCATGGTTCAGTTTTGTGATGTCTAGCAAGTAACTGTGAAGACTATGATCTGGATCAGGCACACTTTAGTCTCCAGACTGACATCATTCAGTACTTTGGAAAGGTCTGACAGCAGACTTTCCCAATGCAATTTGTCTTTTAATTTCCTGGTTGCTGGTACCAAGAGAGTTGATTATGGAACCAAGCAAACTAAAGCTGTTAACAATCTTAATCTCTTCACCATCTATCATTATACTGTCAATTGCCAATTGGTGAGAATCTTTGTTTTCTCAATGTTGTGAGTGACAGGACAATATTCATACACATATAAGGAAGTCCAGTGAATACCACCATCATTCAAATAAATGCACCAACAATCAGAGCCAGAGAAGGGAATAGAAGATTTCTACCAACTTTTGCAGTTGGAGATCAATCGAACATGCAATCAAGAAGCATTGATAACTTGTTAAATGACTTTTTATCTCTTTGGAAAATGAATTTGGTGTCTATATTGGGATTGCATTGAATAGGCCAATTGTATTTGGTAGGATTGTCATTATCACTATATTGAGTCTTCTTATTCGTGAACAGTGAATATTTTTCCACTTAGAACTATTATTGGTTTTCACAGTAGTGTTTTGTAGTTTTCTTTGTAAAGGTCTTTTGTGTCTCTTGTTAGGGTCCCTCCCAACTATCTCAACTTATAGTTGACCATGGTTAACGGCATTGCTTTCTTAGTTTCCTTTTCTGTGTCTCCTTTGTTACTCTAGAGAAATAACCCTGAGTTTTGTATATTGATCTTCAGTCTTGCCACTTTACTAAATTGTTCTACTAGGTATAAGAATTTTATTGTTGAGTTCTTGGTGTTTTCTATGGATAGCACCATATTGCCTGCATATAATGACAGTTTTACCACATCTTTGCCAATTTTGATGTGTCTTATTTCTTTCTTTTGTCATATTGCCCTAGCAGTTACATCTAATACACTATTGAAGGGGAGTGGTGAAAATTGACATCCTTGTCTGGTCACTGTTTGCAAGTAGAATACCTTTAATCTTTCTCCATTGAGGATGATATAAGCTCTCAGTTTCTGTACATACATTCCATTTTTAATGAAAATTCCTTTCTATTGCTATTTTGCTCAGTTTTAGTACTTCCTTCTATTTTTATCTTGCAGAGGGTTTAATCAGGAAAGGATATTGGATTTTGCGAAAATCTATTTCCACATTAATTGACAGGATCTGTAGTTCTTGTTCTTTGCTTTGTTGATGTGATGAATTAGGTTGTTTGGGGTTTTTTTTTTGTTGTTGTTGTTGTTGAACTATCCTTGCATAACTGTTATGAATTCTACTTGGTCATGATTAATTATTTTTTGATGTGCTGTTGGATCCTATTTGCCAGAATTTTGTTAGGGAATTTTGCTTCTATATCCATGAGATATTGATCTGTAATTTTCTGTTTTTGGTAGTATCATTGCCTGGTTTAGGTGTTGGGGTTATGATTGCTTCATAATTATTCTGAAAGTCTTTTTCTTTTTCTATTTTAAAAATAATTCAAGTAGACTTGATTATAGATCTTCTATGAATGTTTGCCATAATTCAGTTGTGAAGTCACCTGAGCCAAGACTTGCTTTGTGGGGGTGTCTTTTTATGACCTACTCAATTTCTTCTTTTGGAATGAGTCTGTTCAAATGATCTACATCTGTCTGTGTCAATCTTGGAAGGGCATGAATTTCAAGGAATTTGTCCATTTCTTCTGTTGTTGTTGTTAAGTGTCTTCGAGTCATAGACAACTCATAGCAACTCTATGAACGAAAGACTTGGACACTTGTATAACTTTCATCGTTTCTCTAAGTTCATACAGTTTCCAGAGGCAAGATATTTTGGAACTGAATACCCTCCTGCTTCCAACTCTGTTTTAATTTGGGAACTCCACCAAACACTGTAACCACCATAGGCCACCATCATCACATTTGACACATAAGTGTCACAGTGTTTAGCATCACATCAACTACGAGTTACTTCTGTAAAGCAAATTGGCACACCCGCGCTAGGTTTTCAAATTTACTGGAGTACAGCTTTTCATAATATTCTGATATTACTGATTTACTTTCATCTGATTCTGTTGTGATGCTACCTTTATCATTTTTTATTTGAGTTATTTGTGTCTTCTCTTTCTTTTCTTTCCTTTTCTTATGTTTGCCAGTAGTTTATTCATTTTAGTAACCCTTTCAAAGAACCGACTCCTGGTTTTGTTAATGGTTTCAGTTGTTTTTCTGTTTTCTCTATTATTGATTCCAGCTCTTGTCCTTATTTATAATTTCCTTTCTTTTAGATGTCATGGGGTTAGATTGTTGTTCTTTTTTTTTTTTTGGACAGAGGTGCTGAGTTAGGTCACTGTGTTTGCTTCTTTTTTCCTTTTTTATGTGTTTTCCTATTGCTATGAACTGTCCCCTGATAATCTTCAGCTGTATCCCAGACATTTTGGTATATTTTATTTTTATTATATTTTTTCATGTCTTCTATAACTCAATCATGTTTTCCTGTTTAGCAGGGTATTATTTATCTTACATCTAGGTAGTTTTATAAGCTTTATCATGTTGTCATCAATTTATAGTTTTATGGCATTGTGGTCTAAGAACACACTGTGGATTATTTCAATTCTTTTACCCCAGTTTTATTTTTTGTTTTCTCCTAGTTTATTTATAAAATTTGAATACCAATTCGAACAAATTCTTTCCATTTCCCTCACCTCTCACCCATCAAATTGTAAAACCCAGTTAAGTAGTCCCTCACTCTCACTGCACATCCACATCCCTCTGCTTCCAACCTCTCCCATCTCTTTTGGATCCTTATACTCATTCTACAATAATGTTTTCTACAATATTTATCCTTGTGTGACTGAGAAAGTTTGCTCAGCATAATGCTCTCCAGTCCCTCCGAAGTTAGGTAATAATTTACAAAATCATTGTTCCTGCATACTGCCTAGTGTGAATGTATTATAATTTCTTCATCCATTCATTTGTGGTTGGACATCTGGGTTGTTTCCATGCTCTTGCGATGGTGAATAACACTGCTATGAACATTTGTGTACAAATCTCCATTTGTGCTTCAGTTCTCATATTCTCAGGGTATATTCCAAGTAATGGAACAGCTGTGTCATATGGAATTTTTATGTTCAGCTTTTCAAGGAAGGGTCAGTCTACCTTCCAGAATGGTTGTACTTTAATTATTTTTTTCATATTCTGAGGCTTGCTTTGTGTCCTAATATTTGGTTAATTTTGGAGTCTGTACCATCTGCACTTGAAAAGGGAAGTAAATTGGTTTTTGTTTGAGTGTGATACTCTGAAAACATCCACAAAGTCTAGTTACTGACTGTATACTTTAGTTCTTCATCTTTGTTACGTTTCTTTCAACTTGACCTATCCTTTAGTGAGAGTGGTATAGTAAAGTCTCCTACTAATATTATGGTGCTGTCCATGTCTTTCATTTGGTCAACAGCTTCATTTTGCTTGGATTCACAGTTAACCCCCTTCATACCAACAGTCAGTAAATAAGGAGACACATTGCACTGGGAAAATCTGCAGTCAGGGACATCTCCAAATTATTGAGGAATAAAGGATGTTAGTTTAAGGATTAAGGAGTATCTGATTCAGGCCATAGTCTTTCCAATTACTTGCTATGCATCTGAGAGCTGGACAATGAATAAGTAGGACAGAAGAATTGACACCTTTGAGCTGTGGTGTTGGAGAAGAGTACTGAATCTACCATGGACATCCAGGAGAATAAATTTATATGTATTGGAGATGGTGCAGCTGGACTGATTTTTGGAGGCAAGACTGATAAGTCTTCTCCTAACATACTTTGGGTAAGCTGCTAGGAGGGGCTACTTCTTGGAGAAGGACATGATACTGGGAAGGGTGGAAGGTAGATGAAGGAGAGCAAGCCCCTCAACCAGGTGAATTGACATTGAGACTGCTGAAATCGGATCTTGTATGTCAGCAAGTGTGAGGATGGTGCAGGATAGCACAGGTTCAGATCTTTTGTTCATAGGGTCACTATGAGTCATGTTCAACTTGACGGCACCTAACAACAACGACAACAATATCATCTGGTGCGTAGTTATTAACTAAGGTTATTTCTTCTTGGCTTATTTTACCCTTCCTTATCCTTTATGACGGTTTTCATGCTGAAGTTTATTTTATCAGAGATTAGCATTTCCACTCCTGCATTTTTGTGGGTGCCATTTGCTTAGTATAATTTTATGGGGATTTCCCCCCTTTTTTCTTGTTTTTAGGTGTCTCTTACAGGCAGTATATTGATAGGGTGTGTGTGCATGTGTGTGTGTGTGTCTCTCTCTTTCTCTATGCGTGTGTCTTTAATTCATCCTACTACTCTTTTTCTTTTAATTGGTGCATTTAGTACATTCACATTAAGTGTGATTATTGACAAGGCAGATTTTGTCATTAACATTTTGCTCCTTTTTTCTATTGTTGTTTTTACTTTAATCTATCCACTTTCCTCTGCTTTTTCTATAGGAAGGACTCCCTTTAGCATTTCTTGTAGAGTTGGTCTTGTTTTCATTAATTCCTTAAGTTCCTGCTTTTTTTTCTGCAAATGATTTAATTTCTCTTTCTTATTTGACAGTGAGCTTTGCTGGATACAGAATCATTGGCTGGCAATTGTTTTCTTTCAACCTTCTGTATATGGCATCCTATTGTCTTCTTGCTTACATGATTTCTGCTGAGAAATCAGAACTTAGGCTAATTGGTTTTCCTGTGTATGTGACTTACACACACACATACGTACATACACACACACACACACTGCTTTCAGATGTTGAAGAACCCTGATGGTGCTCTGGCTAACTCAATTGACTAATTTTAAAAAATATGGATATTAATACTTAACATATATTTACATTTTAAAATACCCACCAGTGTTTTAAAAAAAGTACATCCAATGGCACACTAGCAACACAAACTGTTTATGAACTACAAATTATTTCATGATGTCATATTTGTCTATGTAAAAATACTAAAGAGAATAAGTAGACTGTTAAAAAATGGCAACAAGCAAATGAAAAACATTGTTATAAATAAATAGCAGAATAAACATTAGATTTTAAACAGAAACTCGCAAAAGATTTACTAGGTAAATATACTCACTCCAAAGACTCAACAAAAACACTTTTAGAGTTAATAGACCAATTTAATAGAATGGCAAGATATCAATCAATTTCTAATAATCAATAGCATTCCTCTACAGTAACAAAAAGATCTCAGTGAAGGAAGTCAAGAAGGCAATACCACTTACAATAGTCAACCACAAATTGAGATAACTGGGAGTGAACATAACTAGAGATACAAAAGATCTATACAAAGAAAACTATAGAACATTTCTGTAAGGCACAATAAAAGACCTAAAGAAAAGAGGAAATGTGGCCTGTTTATGGATAGAAAAACTCAATATTGCGAAAATGACAATCCTACCAAAAGCAATCAATGTGCTCAATGTGATACCAATCCAGATACCAAATTTATTTTTCAAGGAGATTGAAAGAGAAATTTTGAAATTTATTTGGAGAGGCAGGAGACCTCAGATACTCAAAACATTTCTAAGAAACAAAAATGAGGTTGGTAGCACAGCACTCCCTGACCTCAAAATCTACTACACAGCAGTAGCAACAAAATCAACATGGTGCTGGTACAATGACAGGCACATAGACCAATGGAATAGAATTGAGAACCCAGAAATGACTCAGCTATCTATGGTCAACTGATATTCAACAAGGAAACCAAAGCTATCAAGTCAGGAAATGATAACCTCTTCAACAAATGGTGCTGGCAAAACTGGACTTCCACCTGCAGAAAACTGAAACAGGATCTACATTTCACACCACACACAAAAATCAACTCAATGTGATAAGAGACCTGGGAGTAACCTCCAAAACCACAGCATTCATAAGAGACAAACTGGGATCAAGCTTAGAAGCACTAGTCCAAGGTATAAAGAGACTGCCAACTACAACCAGAAATGCACAATCTGAAGAGGATAAAATTGATGCATGGGACTTTATAAAGATTAAATCCAGGTGTGCATAAAAATGTTTTCCCAACATGGTGAAAAGAAAACCTACAGACTGGGAACAAACGTTGGTACTGGGAACAAACGTTGGTAATACCATCTCAGTCAAGAGTCTTATAACAAAAGTTTACTGACTACTCCTGGGCCTCCACAAGAAAAAGACTGATAAAGCTATTACTAAATGGGCAAAACGGCACGGAAAATTTTTCACAGAGGAAAATATTCAAATGGCAAGCAGATACATGAAGAAATGCTTTAAACCACTGGCAATAAGGTAGATGCAAATCAAAGCCACAATGAGGAACCATCTCATTCCAGTAACACTGACAAAGTTTAACAGGGCAACAAATAATAAATGTTGGAGAGGATGTGGTGAGATAGGAACTCTTATACATTGTTGGTGGGATTGTTAAATGGTACAACCACTCTGGAAGGCAACTGGCATATCCTCAAAAAGCTGAACATAGAAATTCCATGTGACCCAGCTATTTCATTACTTGAAATATAGCTATTCCACTACTTGAATATATTGTGAGATTATGAGAACTAAGGCACAAAAGGAGATTTGTACACCAATGTTTATAGTAGTAGTATTCACCATCACAAGAACATGGAAACAGCCAAAATGTCCAACCACAAGTGAATGGATTGAGAAATTATGGTACATTCACAAAATGGAATACTATGCAGCACGCAGGAGCAATGATTTTGTAAATTATTACCTAACTAGGGAGGGACTGGAGAGCATTATGCTGAGCGAACTACCTCAGTCCCACAAAGATAAATGTTGTATAAAACCATGATTGTAGAATGAGTATAAGAATCCAAGAGAGGTGAGAGAGGGTGGAAGCAGAGGGATGAGGATGTGCAGGGGGAACGGAGTATTAATCACGGAGTTGTACAATTTGATGGGTGGTGGGGGTGAGGGAAATTTAAAGAATCTGTTTTTTATAACAATTTATTAGAATTTTGTAAACAGACAGTATACAATTTAAAAAAATAGTAGGCACTATATACATCACAGATGAAAGTTAGTTAGCAGGTTAATACATTTTTCCTCTCTTAATTGAGGCTTAGGTTTTAAGGTTTAAAAAAACAAACAAACCAAACTTAAAATTGGGAAGGGTGTACATCAGGGATGTGTCCTATCTCCATACCTTCTCAACCTGTATGCAGAGCAGATTATCCGAGAGGCTGGGCTCTATGAGGAGAAGCGTGGCGTTAGGATTGGTGGACGATCTATCAACAATCTGCGTTATGCAGATGACACAACCTTGCTCGCTGAAACTGAGGAGGACCTCATGCACTTACTGCAGAGGGTCAAGGACTGCAGCCTTCAATATGGACTGAGGCTCAATGTCAAGAACACAAAGATTCTCACCACTGGACCAATCGGTAGCATCAGGATGGATGGCAAAGAGATTGAGAGTGTTCACAGCTTCAGTTTGCTCGGCTCCACAGTCAACACTCTTGGCACCAGTAGCCAGGAAATCAAAAAACGTATTGCGATGGGAAAGTGTGCAGTTAGGGACCTCTCTAAAGTACTCAAGAGCAATGGTGTCTCTCTGGAGACTAAGGTGCACCTGATACAGGCCATGGTTTTTGCAATCACTTGTTATGCATCAGAGAGTTGGACAATGACTAGGGAGGATAGAAGGAGAACTGATGCCTTTGAGCTGTGGTGCTGAGGAAGAGTATTGAATGTACCATGGACTGCCAAGAAAACAAACAGATTCATCGTAGAGAGGATTAAACCAGGCTGCTCCTTGGAGGCAAGGATTCTGGGGCTTCGTCTGACATACTTTCGACATGTTGTAAGGAGAGACAGGTCTTTAGAGAGGGACATCATGCTGGGTAGAGTAGAGGGACAGCACAGGAGGAGAAGACCCTCTATGAGGTGGATTGAATCAGTGACTGGGGTAATCAGGATGGGTGTGTCAGAGGCAATGAGATTGGCACAGGATAGAGCAGGGTTTAGGGCTGTTGTACATAGGGTCGCTATGAGTCGCAAACGACTCGATGGCACATAACAAAAACAACAACAACAATTGAGGCTTATCCAAAATAATTTTTTAGTATAGCACAAAATTACTGTTGTACATTTAAAAAGATTGGTAGAGGTTTCTTTTTCCTAATTCCTCCTCTACATTTACAGTATTGTCCACATCATTATGTAGATTTTGGGGAATGTCTTCATGTAATCCATTTGACATGTCTTCTTTTGATCTTTATTTGTATTGACCTCTCCAATTGTCTGTGCCCTGGGTGTGCCCATTAACAAGTTATTTCCTTAGTACTGACTCATTCAGAAGCTGTGCCTGCCTTCTTTCCAAGGCCAGTTATTTATTTCTCTCCATTCTCTGTTGCAGCTCTTCTGTTAGGCTTCTTCTTGACTCAGGAGCAAATCTTTGTGTTGTAGATGAGCTTGTCAAAAAGATACCTAATTCTGTAACAGTTACATCATGGTCATTATTTTCTACCATTTCTTTAGTATTGTTGACAAAATCATCTTGCATAATTGGAAGATCAAGTTGAATTTATTTTAAACAAGTCTGAACTTCCTTTTTATTTTTCAAATACTCAGCTTTGTCAACAAAACTCCCAAGCTGCAGTTTGTTGTCTATATGCCCAGTGCTTCATGTGTCTGATTAGCTTCTTCAAGTTTTCAGCCTCATGACCTTTACCTTAGCATTTTGCCTCAAAGTTGGAAGCCCTTTCTCTGAAATTAATCTCTGAGCAAAAAGCTTGGGTATGTTCATTTTACCTGTTTTCTTTGGAGGCACTGGAACAGGTGCTCTTCTCACTAATTCTTTATCAACTTCATCTTCTCCACCATCTCCTCTCTCTAGAGAACCTGGAGGTGGGAAAGGAGAAAAGGTTTCATCTTCTATCATAATCTGGGAGTTCAATTAAATCATTCCCTTATGGTTTCCGCATCCTTTCTTCTCATTCACAGTTTGTTGGGTGCCAAAGGCCAAAAGTTTTAATCGACTAGCTATTCTCCAGAGAAAGCTGTAGCAGCCTTCATCTGTAAATCTTTATTGCTTTGGAAATCCTATGAGGCAGCTCTACCTTGTCCTATAGGATCACAGAGTCAGAACTATCATTCATGGGATCTTTGTTTTGTTTGTCATTATCTGCATAGAGAAAACAAAACAAAACAAATCACAACTGCATAAGTAAACAACATTATTATAAATGACAAAAAGATTGAATTTGATGGAGTGATATTTTTAAATTCAGAATTAAACATATCGGTATAGTTATAAAACTGATCATAGTTTTATACAGCCTGCAAAACTAGTTACTTTGCCTTATAATTTTTTTTCCTTTCTTTAGTTATGTAAAATACTTTAAATTGCCTATTTACCAGGAAAGAAAATGCAACTTTCTTAGATTAGCGTTTATCTCTTTGAAACTGTTTTTCTCAATCATATGTAAATTGTAATTTAAGCTGGCTGCCTGTTTACCAGGAAGGGAAAATGCATCTTTCCTGATTTAGCATTTACCTTTTCAAAACTTGTTTTTCTTAGTCATATGTTAACTATTTCCTAAGTTGTGTGTTTACTAGTACCTATATGTAAACTGCTCTTTTGAAGTGTAGAAATCCTATTAACTTTAACTTACAAAAGTCTAACCCACGTATAAAAACCTAATTACTATCCTCAGTAAGAAAAGAAGTTTATGAGAAGAATCTCACTGTTTTCCCAGATCTGAAGTAAAGTGCTTTGCATATTACAATCCATCTGTCTTATTGGCAATTGATGACGGAAAGAATCCTTGGCTTTCAGTAATAAAGTTGTTGAGAATTTAATTTTACATGGATCTACAATCAATACTCATGGAAGCATCAAATGACAAATGGAAGAAATCAAATGACACATTTAACAGGGCAAATATTCTATAAAATATTTCTATAATTTGTGTTGCTCAAAGATGTCCCTGAAAAGACTAAGGTGTGCCTGATCTAAGCCAAAAAATTTTCAATCACCTCATAAGGATTTGCACTTCCACCTCATAAATACGTATTTACAATCCACCAACTGCTCCATGGAATAAAGATGGGCAATCTCTGCCTGTACCCTTGTCATTTTCAGCCTCTGAAAATTTGCTGGAGGGTCAGCTGAGTTGTTTCCAACTCAGTGGTACACAGCAATCATATTCATGGGAAAGCTTGACAGTGAATAAAGAAAATTGAAGAAGAATTGATGCCTTTGAATGAGAATGCAAGCAAAGTACACTGAATGTGTCACGAATGTCCAGAAGATAAAAGTCTGTCTCAGAAGAAATATAGCCAGAATGATTATTCATAGAAGCAAGAATCATGAGACAAAGAGTTCTCGTTTCTGGGAAGGGACATCATCCTTGGTAAGGTAGAGGATCAGAGAAAAAGGGGAAGATGGACTAACAAAGTGGACACAGCAATGAGCTCAAATACAATGATGGTACTGAACATAAACAGGAGGCTCGGCAGTATTTCTTTCTGTTGTACTTGAGAGCACCTAACAACATTTCTGTACTTTTTTAAAAATAATAAAACCTTTTCTTCTAATTATTATTTTAATGAAAGTTTATAGAAAAGTTGGATTTTCATTCATTCATTGTTGCACATTTCCCTCTTCTTTTCCCCTCCCCAGTTCACTTTCATATTTTTTAAGTATTAATTCATTGCTGCACAATTTCCTCCCTTCCCCCCCACTCCTGCCGTTATTCCCTTGTAATGTACCTCTTATCTACACTGTTGTCATACGTATAATGTCAAAACACATATTCATTTTAGACAAGTCTTTCCTTCATCTGTTCCAATGCAGTGTCCATTAACTATTTTCCTAATCTCTTACCAACCTCCCATGTCAGACCTACCTTGTAACAGTGGTGCTAGTCAGTATTTGTCCTTTTGTGACAGAGATATTTCACTCAGCATCATGTCTTCCAG
>NW_006399762.1:16908310-16912837 GCF_000299155.1 Elephantulus edwardii
TTGCTTTCCATCTCTTTTTTACTATGAATAATGCAGCAATAAACATAGGTACACATGCATCTGCTTGGGTGGCAGTTCTGGTTTCTTTAGGGTATATTCCCAGTAGTAGACTTGCCCAGTCAAATGGAATTTCTATTTCCCACTTTTTGAGAAAGTGCCAGACTGTCTTCCATAGTGGCTGCACCATTTTACATTTCCACCAACAGTAAATAAGGGTTCCATTCTCTCCACAACCTCACCAGCATTTGTTGCTTGCTGCTAAAATTGTCGTACTTGAGCCTAAGTACAGTTGTTAGTGACTGAGGAATATTTACACATTGAAAATGCCTGCAGTGAAACATGCTCATCCCTTGGAGAAACTGAATGTAATTCCTTAGAACTGATGTTTTTGTTTGCAGCACTCTGTCAGACTCTTTAAAACAAGTGGCAGAAAATCAATGATCAAATCTTGTAACTTTCCACTTCAGAGAACACAACTTGTGTTTTTATTACAACTGTGCCAGAAGCCTTGATTCTTAAATGCTAACAAAATGTCTGCTGCAGGAGAATTGTGAATCATTAAACTTATGAATGTTCAGAAAAGATAGCTAAGGTGTTCTAAAGCTGCCTTCAAAGGGGTTTGCTAAATTTTAAGGCATGGAAAAGGCTGATCCTTGTAGAATCTCCCCAGGAACTTAAATCTCTTCCTTTCATTACATTCTATTCCTTCATTAAGCAGAATGCTTAGACAAGTTGGTGTTTTGTTGTTTCTGAATTACCCAGGGCATTTGTTCTTATTTCTTGGACAATCAAAATGAAAGGAAACAAATGGCCTGTGCCATGCTACCCTCATTTGTAAATTGCCTAGAAAGATAATTTAGAAAGCTCCTAAAGCGGCAGCTAGTGCCTTTAAGGCTCTTGTAAAGATTCATCATTAAACTTTTTCTATCAAACTTTATTCTTGCTGTTCTAAAAAAAAAAAGTCACTAGAAACTAGAACGTGTGAGAGGGGAGCTCAGAGGATTCTGTCATCATAATAAAATCAGATTCTTTCCCAAGTCAGATGGATTACTAAAGTTGGTAGAATGCTTTTTAAATTTTCAGTGTAAATATCTAAAGGGCTCTGTTTGAGATCATCCCTAATGGACATTTTAGAGACTTTGACATTCTTGTCATTTTATAACCTAAGGATGTATACAGGAAAATATAATTAATTAGTTCTACAAGGAGACATTTTAAATTTTACATGTCAGAAGTGGAAAAGGAAAAATGCATTTATCTGATTATATAATGCCAAGTGTTTTGCCAGCTTTTTAGCTCCCTAAAACATATCTTACAAAAGCATTTGTTCCAAAGCATTTTCCACAATAAATATGTCTTTCAACCAATATGGGGACAAGCATACAGCTTAAATATGATATAATCATTTCCTTTCAAAGTACTAATTTGACTCAGAAATTTTTCATTTAGGCAGCTTTAAAAGAACAAAGATTGATTCTTGGCTTTTTATTCTAGCAAATACCATGCTCAAAATGAATTAGAAATGTGACAAAATCTGTTTTCACCTGTTAATTTTTTTCTTCTTATGAAGATTTTTCAGGTAATAAACAAAAATGCCATGCACTGTATTAAAATACAGGCATAAATAAAATAATAATTTTATGTGTGTTGTTGCTGTTGTTGTTGTTATGTGCCATCGAGTTGCTTACGACTCCTAGCGACCCTATGTACAAGAGCCCTAAACGCCGTTCTATCCTGTGCCCACCTCACTGTCTCAAACACTCATTCCCACCACACCAGTCACAGAATAGATCCATCTCATCGAGGGTCTTCCTCTCCTGAGCCGTCCCTCCACTCTCCCAAACATGATGTCCCTCTCCAAGACCAGTCCCTCCTTGCAACATGCCCAAAGTATGTCAGACAAAGCTTCAGAATCTTTGACTCCAAGGAGCATTCTGGCTTCACCCTCTCCAGGACAAACCTGTTTGTTCTCCTAGCAGTCTATGGTATATTCAACACTCTTCTCCAGTACCACAGCTCAAAGGCATCAATTCTATCAGCCCCATTCACTGTCCAACTCTCTGATGCATAGCATGTATCTGTGAAGACACCTTAGTCTCCAGCCTGATGTCATTGCACTTCAGTACTCTTGAGAGGTCCCTCACAGCTGACTTTTCCAATGCAATTCATCTCTTGATTTCCTAACTGCTGTTAGTTACCAAGAGTGTTGACTGTGCAACCAAGTAAACTAAAACTGTTAACTATCTCAATCTCTTCACCATCCATACTGATGATTCCTATTGGCCCAGTGGTGAGAATCTTTGTTTTCTTGATGTTGAGCTTCAATCCATATAGGAAGCTGTAGTCCTTGACCTTCTGCAGCAAGTGCTTCTGGTCCTCCTCAGTTTCAGCAAGCAAGGTTGTGTCATCCGCATAACGCAGGTTGCTGATGACTCTTTCACCAATGTGTATAGCATAAAAAATTCTAAAAGCAATACCTGTTTTAGTCAATAATTAGTTTATTTATTCAGGGAGCTCTGGTGGCCAGTGGTAAGAAGTTACGCTGCAATCATGAAGGTATGGGATTTGAATCCACCAGCTGCTGCTCAAGAGAAGGAAGAGTAATCTCCTCCCACACAACTAACTGCCTCTGAAAACCACCTGGAGGGTCAGGTATGGGTCGATTCTGACTCAAGAACACATTTTAATTTTTTTTCTCTCAACTTTAAAATCATATCCATCTGATTACTTAAAACTTAAAATAATAACTCAAACTCATTGTTGTCCAGACAGAACCAAATCATATTTCACCCATCAGGGAGTATCCAGAAGGTGTAAATCACATCAGAGGAGACTGTCCATCTTTCTCACAGAGCACTGCGAGTGGATCCGAAGAGCCAGAGAGGTGCCACTTTTAGGAAGTTCAGGCCCCTACAGACTATAAAACCAGATCTCCCTATTTGACCATTTATTTATTTTTTAAACCTATTTTCTGCAAAAAGGAATACATATTTTAGTAGACAAAATGTTGGCTTATGGTTTCACCAAATTATTCTTAATAAGGCAGTGATACAAAAGAATGTTTCAATTAATAAACTGCTAAAGTTTTAAGAAAAAACAACTTGGGGGGGAACAGTGACTCATTGTTTGCTGAATTAACTACAGATAGAGGAACACTATTCAGTGATATTAGTTAAGTTACCACTAACTACGTGTTGTTGTTGTTGTTGTTGTTATTGTTGTTATGTGCCATCGAGTTATCTGTGACTCATAGCAACCTAATGTACAACAGCCCTGAAGCCTGCCAGTCTCAATGATTCTGATACACCTATCTTCATTGCCCCAGTTACTTTATCAAATTATCTTATCTGGAATCTTTCTTTTTCTGCACTGTCCCTCCACCCTTCTGAGAATCATGTCCTTGTCCAAGGACCGGTCCCTCCTGCCCACATGCCCAAAGTATGTGAGGCGGAACTTTAAAATTCTAGCCTTCAAGGAGAAGGTTGGTTTCACCATCTCCAAGACAGACCTATTTGGGGTTGGGTTTTTTTTTTTGGCAGTCTATGGTATGTTCAAGACTCTTATCCAGCACCACAACTCATAGGAATTACATCAATTATTTTTCTGTAATCAGCTCTCTGATGCATAGCAATTAATTGCAAAGACTACTGCCTGGATGAGGTTCACCTTAGTCTCTAGACTGACATTGTCTCAGTATTTTGGAAAGGTCCTTGACAGCAGCTTTACCTAATGCAATTTGTCTTTTCATTTCCAGACTGTTGGTGCCAAGAGTGTTGATTGTGGAGCCGAGAAAGCTGTAACTGTTAGCAACCTCAATCTCTTCTTCATCTATCATGGTGCTGCCAATTGACCCAGTGGTGAAAATCTTTTTCTTCTTGATGTTGAGCTTCAATCCATATTGAAGTCTACAGTCCTTAACCTTCTGCAGCAAGCACTTCAGGTCCTCCTCACTTTCAGCAAGCAATATTGTGTCACCCGTATAACACAGGTTGTTGATGAGTCTTCCTCCAATCTTGAAACCACATTCCTCCTCACAAAGCTTCTTGAGTGATCTGTTCTGAATAAAGATTGAAAAGGTATGGAGACAGGGCACATCCCTGACACACTCCCTTCCTTATTTTGAACCATACAGTGTTTTCTAGCTCTGTTCGGCTTCCTGGTTCAAGTATAGGTTCTGCATAAGCACAAGAATTATGCATAAGTAAGTATTCTGGGATTCCCATTCTCCTCAAGATTAACCACAATTTGTTGTGATCCACACAGCTAAACGCCTTTACATAATTAATGAAAGACAGATAAACATTCCTTTGGTGCTCTTTGCTTGCTTTCTGCCAAGACCCATCTGACACTAGTGATAATGTCTCTAGTGCCAAGGGCTCTTCTAAACCCAGTTTGTGTTTCTGGCAATTCTCTGTCAATGTACGGTTCCAGTCATTTCTGGATAATCTTTAGCAGAATTTTGCTTGCATGTGATATGAGTGATATTATATGATAATTTCTACACTCTGTCAGGTCACCTTTTTTTTT
>NW_006399762.1:16913142-16913719 GCF_000299155.1 Elephantulus edwardii
TTGATTTTCAGACAACATGCATAATCACTGACCACAAAAGTCAGTGTTTCCCCTAGAGTAATACAAACATTTTCAGTATGCAATTTTATTCAGTATGTAATGAAGCAACATAAGAAGATAAATTATAAGAAAATACACACATATTATTATTTTCAGCATCTGAGAATTATTCTAGAAATTAAAAAAGCAGTGCAGAGCCTTGTTGTAAAGTCCATAAGACAATAATTTTATATCATATATCTCATAACTATTCAAAAGACTTATTCCTTAGATGTTAAGGCAAAATGAAAAAATTACAACTACATATTATAGCACATTGTTGCCAATCACTACAAAGATTTGAAAAAAGGAGCTGTAGGTCAAGAGCTTCTATAAATATCTAGATAATCACTATTAATGAGGCAATTATTCAGTGACATTATAATGAGAACTGCTATAATTTGGATTTTATGCTTGCCATTTCTCAAAATTATGAAAACACTTTGTGTTGTCTTTTATTCTTGTGATTTAAAATTCTCTCGATAGATAGATAGACAGATGATAGATAGATAGATAGATAGATAGATAGATAGATAGA
>NW_006399762.1:16916564-16936478 GCF_000299155.1 Elephantulus edwardii
AGGAACAAATATAGATCTCTTCCAGTCAGTTGGCCAAGTGGTTGTTCTCCAGATTTCTTGGCACAACTTGGTGAGCACGTCCAGGGCAGCATCTGTTAGCTGAAATATGTCAATTGTTATACCATCTATTCCTGGAGCCTTATTTTTGAGCCTTATTTTTTGCCATTTCCTTCAAAGCAGCCTGAACTTCTTTCATCACCATCGGCTCTTGCTCATATGTTGTTTCATGAAATTCTTCTGTGTCTGCCAATTCCTTTCGATACAGTGACTCAGTATATTCCTTCCATCTTCTTTTAACACTTCCTGGATCATTTAACAGTCTGCTGAAAGCATCCTTAATTATAGCAACTGGAGGTTTGAATTTGTTCTTCAGTTCCTTGAGCTTAAGAAATGCTAAGTGAGTTCGGCCCTTTTGATTTTCTGACTCCTTTCCAACTCCTTGAACATTTCATTGTAATATTTTCCTTTGTCATCCCGTGCTGCCTTTTGAAATCTTCTGTTCAGCTTTTTAGTATCTTGAATTCTTCTTTGTGCTTTGGCTTCTCTGCAATCCAGTGCAATTTTCAGAGTCTCTTCTGACATCCATTTTGGTCTTTGCTTCCTCTTCTGTCTTTGCAATAGTACTTAGACATATATCCCTTTTAAACAGTTCTCTCCCTTATCTGTTTCAATGCAATATGCATTATTTATCCCCTCTTTCTCCATCTTCCATTGACCCTGATGTCAGTCCCATTTTACAAGTGGCCCTATGCAATATTAATTCTTTTGTGACTGAGATATTTCACTCAGCATAATGTCTTCCAGGGTCACCCATTTTGTATAATATTTCATGAGTTCCTTGTGTGCTCAGTCCAAATACACTAGATGCTCTGCTGGAGAAGGAAGGGCAATCTCCTCCCATGCCAGTCAGATCCAATTCGACGGTACATAAGAAAAGAAAAACAAATAAAATAATCAAAGGCTTCCCTTCCATCTTCTTTTAATGCTTCCTGAATCGCTCAATATTCTGCCCATAGCTTCCTGAAGTATTGCTACTCATGGCTTTAAATTTGTTATTTTGTACCTTCAGTTTAAGAAATGCTGAGCAAGTTTATCCCTTTTGATTTTCTGACTCCGGGTCCTTGGACATTTCCTTATAATATTTTGCGTTGTCTTCCAGAACTGCCCTTTGAAATCTTCTATTCAGCTCCTTAACTTCTTAATTTCTTCTCTTTGCTTTGGCTTCTTGGTGCTCTAGTTCAATATTCAGTCTCTTCTGACATCCATTTTGGTCTTTTTCTTCTTCTTCCTTCATTGTAATGCCTTTTTGCATTCTTCTTGAATGGTATTCTTGATGCCTTCCCACCGCTTATCTGGTCTTCATTCATTAGTGTTCAAGGCCTCAAACCTATTCCTGAGTTGGTTTTTAAATTCATGGGGGATAGACTCAAGGTCACATTGTGATTCCTGTGTTTATGATTTAACTTTCTTTAGCTTTAATTTGAACTTGCATATGAGCAATTGATGGTCTGTTCCACAATTAACACCTGGCCTACTTTTTTACTACTGATATTGAACTTCTCCAATGATTCCTTCCACAGATGTAATCGATCTGATTCCTGTGCATCCCTTCAGGTGAAATCCATGTGGATAGGCTGCATTTATGTTTCTTAGAATATTAGGTACTATTATAGCTACATGGTGGTAGTAGGTTGAAACGTGCACTGCAAGATTGTAATGCTCACCCAGAACTCAAAATGTGACTCAGCTGGTTAGGTAGTGTGGCTATATTAAAAAATACTACATGTGAGGGAGTAAACAAGCAGACATATATTGTCTCACAATTTTTAGGAGGCTAGAATTCCAAATTCAGAGTGGTGGCTCTAGGGAAAGACTTCTCTGTGTGTATCTCCTTGCTCTAAAAGTTTTCTAAGTCACAGATTTGTGTCCAAAGGAAGGTCTCATTCCACTCCACTTCTACTTCTTCTTTCTTAGCAGTACTAAGATACCCCTTCTCTACTTAATTAGGTATTTTTGTATTTCTTAAAACATAAAAGGTTGTGCAGTTTACACTCCAGGAAAACTCTCTTAATATTACTTAAGTGCTGTGACAGGATTTAGGGTATTGTATTCATCCTACCTCTAATATTTCTATAATTTATTAGTTTGCCAGATCATTACTTGTCACATTGCATCATTAAATCCTTGACACTGAGAATTATGGTTCAGTCAAACAAACACGTATTTTTAGGGGCCAAAGTGATCTAATTTGCAAAGAAGTGACAGTGGAATGGAAAGATCCACAACATTGACTATATTTGAAAGAAGGCCTTTGTATGTGATGTAAGATAAGATTTAGGCCCTAAACAGACAGATTGATACGTTTATAAAGACAGAAAGAAAATGACATAGACAGTGAAAAGGCCACATGCAGGGCAATAGAATAATTTCCATATGCTTACAAAGAAGTCCAGTGTGTACCACTGTTATTCAAATGTATGCACCAACAACTACAGCAAAAGAGGAAATAGAAGATTTCTACCAACTTTTTACAATCACAGAATGATTGAACACCAGTCAAGATGGAGTAATAATAAGGAATGACTGGAATGCAAAAGTTAGGAACAGAAAGAAGGATCAGTGCACTTGGTGACAGAAATAAGTCTGGGGATAGAATAATGGATTTTATACAATCAACGACTTATTCATTGCAAACACCTTTTATAAGTAGCTTGACTGAGTCTATCTCACGTGAATCAAAAAAGCATCTCAGGAATAGATTTGAGGCCTTGAACACTAATGAACAAAGACCAGATGAGCTGTAGAAGGATATCGAGAACATCATCCACAAAGAATGCAAAAGTTTATTACAAAGACAGATGGGGCAAAAAGACAGAGACGGATGTCAAAAGAGATTCAAAGTATTTCACTAAGCACCAAGAAGCTAAAGCAAAGGGAAGAAGCAGAAAATTAAGGAGGTGAACAGAACATTTCAAAAGGCAGCTCAGGAAGACAAAGCAAAATACTATCATGGAATGTGCAAAGAGCTGAGTCAGAAAATCAAAAGGGACAAACTTGCTCAGCATTCCTAAGCTGAAGGAACTAAACAACAAATTCAAGCCTTGAGATTCAATACTTAAGAATGTTATGAGCAGAACACTGAATGATCTAAGGAGCAATAAAAGAAGATGGAAGGAGTTTACAGAGTCACAATACCAAAAAAAACTGGCGCACATAGAAGAATTTCAAGAAACAACATATGATCAGGAGGCAATGGTGATGAAGAAAGACGTTTAAGCTGCTTTGAAGAAACTGGTGAAAAACAAGACCCCAGCAATTGATGGTATACAATTGACATGTTTCAACAAACAGATGCTGCCCTGGATGTGCTCACCAAGTTGTGCCAATAAATCTGGAGGACAACTCACTGGAAGAGATTCATATTTATTTACATTCCATAAAAAGATTGTGGAAATTGTCTATCATTATCACTAATACCACACACACAAGCAAAATCTTGCTGAATATTATTAAAAAACAACTGGAAAAGCAAACTGATAGAGAAATACAAGCTAGGTTTAGAAGAGGTTGTGGCACTAAATACATTATCATCAATGTCAGATGGATCTTGTCCAAAAGCAAATACCAGAGGAGTGTCTGTGTTTCATTGACTATGCAAAGATATTTGACTATTTGAATCACAACAGATTTTAGCTAATCTTGAGGAGAATGGGAAACCCAGAACACTTTATTAGGTTTATGTGAAACTTGTACTTGGATCAGAAAGCAGTGTCAGAACAGACCAAGAAAACACTGTATGTTTCAAAATCAGGAAAGGAGTGTGTCATGGTCGCCTCCTGTCTCCATATCTTTTCAACCTATATGTGGAACAGATCATTCGGGAAGTTAGCCTTCATGAAAAGGAATGTGGCATCAGGATTGGAGGAAGACTTGTCAACAATCTGTGATATGTAGATGACAATCTTGCTTGCTGAAAATTGAGAAGGACATGAAACACTGGCTGCAGAAAGTCAAGGACCATAATCTTCAATATGAATTGAAGTTCAACATGAAAAAGACAAAGATTCTCATCACTGGTCCAATTGGTATCACCACGACAGATGTTGAAGAGATTGAGGTTGTTAACAATTTCAGCTTGCTCGGCTCCACCTTCAACACTTTTAGCCCCAACAGTCAGGAAATCAAAAGACAAATTGTATTGAAAAAGTCTGCCATCGGTAAACTTTCCAGTTAACCGAGAAGCAATGATGTCAGTCTAGAGACTAAGCTGCACCTGATTCAGAGCATGGTCTTTCTGATCACTTGCTATGCATCAGAGAGCTGGACAATGACTAGGGATGACAGAAGAAGAATTGATGCCTTTAAGTTGTGGTGCTAGAGAAAAGTATTGAACATATCATGGACTTCCAAGAGAATAAACATGTCTGTCTTAGGGTGAAGTAAATTTTCTCCTTGCAGGCTAGGATTCTGAAGCTCTGTCTCACATATTTGGGCACAGGTTCAGGTCACTGGAAAAGGACTTCATGTTTGGAAGGGTGGAGAGCCAGTGCCAGCACAGGAGATGAAGATCCCAGAGGAGACGGATTAACACAGTAATGGTGTAATAGGGTTAGGTGTGTTGGAATCAGTGAGACTGGCTCATGATATGGCAGGCATGAAAACTGTTGTATGTAGAGTTTCTGGGAGTCTCAGGTGACTCTATGGCACAAAACAACAAGAACAGACCAATACAGATAACAGAGTTACACTGCCATGGCCCAACAAATGTCCAAGGCTATCAGAAACTAGGGAGCTCGAGGAGTACAGCCCTTATAGAGCTGTGTTACTAACCCAAAGGATTTTTCTCATCGTCTCAGCTATAGTGCAAGTGGAAATCGCATAGAGTTAAATTTATAGTTTATCTAAGTGAACCTACAGTGCAAAAAAAAGTGTGTTTCTTTGTACTCCTTGTTAGCTTTTTTTAGCAGAGAATGAGCATTAATGACCTTATGAATAACAGACCTGAACCTGTCCTATCCTGTGCCATCCTCACACTTTCTGATAGACTAGAGTCCACTGTGACAGTCAATGTCTCAGTCCACCTGGTTGAGGAACTTCCTCTCCTTCCCTGACTCTCGTCCTTTCCAACCATGATGTCCCTCTCCAAGGAACAGTCTCTCCTAGCAACATATCTGAAGTATGTGAGACAAAACTTCATCTTCTTTGTCTCTGGCTGCACTTTTCTGTGTGTTTACTGCAATCCAAGTGAAACAAAATAATTTACAACTTCAATCTTTTATCTACCCATGTATCACAATGTTACTTAGTATCCAGTGGAGAGAATTTTGTTTTCTAAATATTGAGATGTAAACCATCTTGAAGGCTGTAGTCTATGAAAAATAATTATTGAGCATTGAAAAGAATTCTATGTAAGGAACTGAAGGATCATTTAGAGTTCTGCATTTTAACAGATAAGCCTATAAAATTTAAGTGTTATTCTTTCAGAAGTTATGATAGTTAAATTCCAATTTTGCCAACTTGGTCTTCTACACAGAGTTTTAATTACATTATGAGACTGATAGGTGATTTACTCATAAACCTTAAAGTATGTCTGAGAAACATCAAATAAAACAGAAATTTGGGAATTATCTACCTATCTACCTGTGAACAATAAACCATAGACTTCAAAGTCTTGAATTTTATTGACTTATTTTACTGACTTGTCTGATTTAGCTAGTCACTTGGGTCAAATTAAATAAATAATACTCACTGTGCAAGGACACTCATTTTTATAACAATATTTTTCAGAATTTATATGATGACAATATTGTTTCCATTTATAGCCCAGGTAATATTCATATTACCCCAAACTGTGCAATTCAGTCAAGTGCTGTCATTATTTGATCCAATTGAACATAAAGTTCCCAGGAATGCCTAGGAGATAACAATACAGAAAAAGGCTGTTTCTGAGATGTGAGAAAGTGCTTACAATTTCTCTTCTCTAAAATGGCAGTCTCCATTCTCTCCTTGCACACCTGGGTTCCTACTAACAGAGAAGTTGTTATGATCTCTTGTGTGAGTCAGAGAGCAAAACTCACATGGAGTGACCCTCTAAAATTTTAACTTGGGAAATCTCAACATGTTGTTGTTATCATGTTATGTGCTATTCCGTTGACTATAACTTATAGGGACCCTATGAACAATGACTCTGAAATGTGCCTTAACTTAAGCCAACCTCATTGCCTCTGACACACCTAAACTCATTGCTAAAATCACTGTATTAATTCGTCTAATCCAGGGTCTTGCTCTCCTGCACTGATCCTCCACCCTTCCAACCAGAATTTTCTTCTCCAAGGACTGGTCCCACTTGGCAATATGCCTAAAATTTGTGAGACGGCGCTTCAAAATCCTTGCCTCCATGAACAACCAGGTTTGATCCTCTTGAAAACAGACTTGTTTGTTCCCTTGGCAGTCTGTGGTATGGGCTCCTTCTTCTGCAGCACCACAATGTAAAGACTTCTATTTCTTCTGTCCTACTTATTCATTTTCCCTTTCTCAGGTATGTAGCAAGCAACTGGCCTGGAACAGATGCACCTGCCTCTCTAGACTAACACCGTTGTTCTTTACACTCTGTAGAGGTCCTTCAGCCAGTGTAAGACAGGTTATGGAAGCAGGAGTGGCATCCACTTCCTAAACCACATGCCTCTGAAGACTCTATGAACTTTGGAGAATCAACAATAATTATAGAAAAGCTTTAGGCGTTTTCTTCATAGGGAGACGATGAGTCCTGCTCGTCTCAACAGCAATAAACAACAGCAATAAAAAGAAGTCCTTGACAAGAGATTTTCCTCATGAAATTTGTCTTTTGATTTCCTGACTGCTGGTGCTGTTGATTTGAATCTGAGCAAGACGAAATCGTTAGCAACCTCATGATGCCACACTTTTCTTCACAAAGTCCAGCCTCCTAAATGACTGTTCATTATACAGATTAAAAAATCCTGAAAAAGGACACAACCCTGACACATCCTTTACTTGCTTTTGAACTATGCAGTGTTCTCTTGCTCTGTTTGGACTACAGCTGCCTCATCTATGTTCAGGTTCCACATGAGCACAATCAAGTATTCTGTGATTCTCATTCTTCACAATATTAACTTCAATTTATTATGATTCTCACAGTCATACTCCATAGGACTTGACTGTTCAACAGCTCTGATATTTAGCTCATTTCTTGGATAAGAGAGAATGTCATGAAGGCTAAAACAGATAAAGCTGTTTGATCACTTAAACTCTAAAAGGTGTCGTATAATTTAAAATCATTTAAAAATCAAAAGAAAATTTCACATTTAATTACTTATGTCAAAATTTCTGTGAAACTGCATGACACCCTATTGTATTTGCATATTTCTTTTTGTCTGGGTAGAATTGGTGTTTGGGAATTCTTTGCATATTTCAAGCTCAGCTTACTCTCAAAGACATTACATTTGCAAATATTTGCATATTTTTCATTCTTTAAAATTAGTTTTTATTAAGTTTGAATTGTGTAAACTGGCTCCTCTACCCTCTTTACTATTTGATTCCCTAGAAGTAGAGCAATGAACTCTCACTTTAAAAACAAAGAACTATATTAATAAATATGTGAAACAATAGTACCAACCTTCATTTTTTTTTCTGTTTTGTCAGTACAGTATTCAGTCTACACTGGCAATAATTGAACTCTTCTCTCTTAGAAGAAAAGAATCCTAGAGAGAATCAGGAGAGTAACTTGATGGAATGGAAAGGATTTTGTATCAAACAAACTCACTGCCTTTGCATAGAACTGACTCATCAACTGGCTCTTCAATGGGATTTAGAAGACTGTAAATTGCCAGGAAGGATATGGCTCATCTGTCTCCAGAGGAGCCTCTGATGGATCTAAACCACCAGAGAACTGTTGCCTTTGGCTTAGCAGTGCAGCTTCCTACGAGCCAACCAGGGAAAATGCCTAGTTTTTCAGCCTCCTGACTGTTGAATATTAAAATTAGACTCCCAGCTTCCTTCTCTATAATAAAATGTTGAAATATCATTATTTATCAAGACATATATGTACAGCAACTACCCCAATGTTTATCCATAGTACACAAATAGTAATAATAATAATTTGCACATTTCATTCCCTTCCCTCAATCTATAGGCCCTTTTAGGTTTTTTAAAATTTTATTTTATATTGGTTTGCTTTCAAAGTTTGTATGCATTGCATTTCACACTATTCTTCATTCAATCATTTCCATTCATTATGTTTTATAAAATTAATCACATTGGATTCAACAGAATTGCACAATTTGATGAGTGGAGAAAAGGGGTAAAGGAAATGGGAAAGATCTTTTGGTTACCTAAAATACATGGTAATGGTGGGCACAACCCAACAGTACATATTCCATTTTAATACTTTGCTTTGCTTTTATCTTTTCAAGCTGCCCTTTGAATATTCTGTTCATAATGTAATGGCATGTGCAGGAAGCTTTCATTGGAGAATAAAGAGGAAAGAATTAACTCAGCATTTCTCAAGGTGAGAGAACAGAAAAACAAATTTAAGCTCCGAGTTACAATATTGAAGGATGCTGTGAGTAATATGCTAAATGATCCAGGAAGTACCAAAAGAAGATGGAGAGAATACACAGTCACTATAACAAAAAGAATTGACTGATGCTGAAAAACTTCAGTAAATACCATACAAATAGAAGCCAATGGTAATGAAAGAAGAATCTGAAACTGCACTAAAGGCATAGGCCCCCATAGGTCCCCAGGTGTTGATGGGATACTGATTAACATTTTTTAACTAGCAGATGAAGCCCTGTATGTGCTCACTAGGAAGTTTGGAGAATAGCTCTCTGGCCAAATGACCGAAATAAACTCATATTTGTCCCATTCTCAACAAAAGTGATCCAACAAAATGTAGAAATTATTGAACAATATCATTAATATCACATACAAACAAAGTACTGATGAAGATCATTCAGAAATGGCTAAAAAAGTACATAGGAAAACTTCCATGTTCGAGTAGGATTTAGAAGAGGCTGTGGTATTAAGGATCTTATCTCTGATGTCAGATGGATACACACTAAAAGTAAAGAATGTGAGAAAAATATCTATTTATGCATTATTGATTATGCAAAGGTGTTTGTGAGGGTTATAACAGGTTGTGGCTAACATTGAAAAAGAGTAAGAATTCCAGAGTACTTATTTGTGCACATGTGAAATCTATACCTAGACTAATAGGCTGTTGTGCTAACAGAACAAGAGAACACTTGTTGTCGTTGTTAGGTGCCATTGAGTCATTTGCGAATCATAGTGACTCCATGTAAAACAGTCGTAAACTCTGCTCTATCCCGTGGCAATCTTGTCTCTGACAAACCTATCTTTGTTACCCCAGTCACTGAATCAATCCACCTCATTGAGAGTCTTCCTCTCCTGCGCTGTCCCTCCACCGTCCCAAGCATGACGTCCCTCTCCAAGGACTGATCCCTCCTTACAACATGTCCAAATTATGTCAGATGGAGCTTCAGAATCCTTGCCTCCAAGGAGCAGTCTGGATTCACCCTTTCCAGGATGAACTTGTTTGTTATTCTTGCAGTCCACTGTATATTCAGACTCTACACCAGCACCACAGCTCAAAGGCATCAATTTTTCTATCTTCTCTAGTTATTGTCCAGCTTTCCGATGCATAGCAAGTAATTGCAAAGATCATGGCCTATATCAGGTGAATCTTAGTCTCCAGACTGACATTGTTGCTCTTCAGTACTTTGGAGAGGTCTCTAACAGCAGACTTTCCCAATGCAATACATCTTTTAATTTCCTGGTTGCTAGTACCAAGAGTGTTAATCATAGATCCAAGCAAACAGAAGCTGTTAACAATCTCATTCTCTTCACTATTGATCATGATGCTTCCATTGGCCCAGTGGTGAGAATCTTTGTTTTCTTGATGTTGAACTTCAATCCACATTGAAGACTTCAGTCCTTGACCTTCTACAGCAAACGCTTCAAGTTTTCTTCAGTTTCAGCAACCATGGTTGTGTCATCTGCATAACACAGATTATTGATGAGTCTTCCTCCAACCCTGATGCCACACTTCTCTTCATGAAGTCCAGCCTCCCAGATAATCTGTTCTACATATAGAAGATAGGACACATCCTTGGTACACATCCTTCCCAATTTTTAACCATGCAGTGTTTCCTTGCTATATTTTGACAGCTTCCTCCTGGTCCAAGTATAGATTTTGCATAAGCACACTAAAGTGTTCTGGGATTCCCATATTTCTCAGAGTCAGCCACAGTTTGTTGTGATCCACACAGGTAAATGCCTTTGCAGAGTCAATGAAACACAGACATTCCTCTGGTATACTCTGCTTTCAACCAAGATCCATCTGACATCATATGCAAGCAAGATTCTGCTGAAGATTATGTAAAAACGACTAGAACAGCACATCAGCAGAGAACTGCCTAAAGTTCAGGCTGGGTTTAGAAAGGGCCGTGGCACTAGGGATATTATAGCTGATTTCAGATGGATCTTGGCTGAAAGTAAAGAGTACCAGAGGAATGTCAGGTGAAGAGAACATTAATTATATAGTTTAAAATTAAGAACGGAGTGTGTCAAGGTTGTATTCTCTCTCCATACCAATTTTATCTGTATCATAAGCAAATTACCCAAGAAGCTGGACTCTAGGATAAAGAATGTGACATCAGGATCAGGGGAAGACTCATCAATAACTTGCATTATGTAGATGTAAAAATCTTACTTACTGAAAGTGAGGAATTGAATAATTTTTACAGATCAAAGAGTAGAGCCTTTAATATGGTTTGTAACTTAATGTCAAGAAAACAAAAATTCTTACCACTGGATCAATAGGTAACATCATAATGTTGTTGTTGTTGTTATGTGCCATCGAGTCGTTTTCGACTCATAGCGACCCTATGCACAACAGCCCTAAACCCTGCTCTATCCTGCGCCAACTGCACTGCCTCTGACACACCCATCCCGATTACCCCAGTCACCGAATCAATCCATCTCATAGAGGGTCTTCCCCTCCTGTGCTGTCCCTCCACCCTCCCAAGCATGATGTCCCTCTCCAAGGACCCTGGCATCATGTCCAAAGTATGTCAGACGAAACCCCAGAATCCTTGCCTCCAAGGAGTAGCTTGGTTTAATCCTCTCCAAGATGAATCTGTTTGTTTTCCTGGCAGTCCATGGTACATTCAACAGTTTCAGCTAATTTAGATCCACAATCAACACACTTGGTGCCAGCAGTCAGGAAATTAGGAAACGTATTGCACGGGGAAAGTCTGCAGTGAGGGACCTGTCCAAGTTTTTGAGGAGTCATGATATCAGTTTGATGATGACATTCCATGATCTTGATTCAGTGATTCAGTGATAAAATTCCATGATCTTGATTCAGTCCATGATCTTTTCAGTCACTTGCATTCTACTGAGAGCTGGACAATGAATAAAGATGACAGAAGAAGAATTGATGATTTTGAGCTGTGGTGTTGAAGAAGAATACTGAGCATTCCCTGGACTGCTAAAAGAACAAACAAATATATCTTGGAGAAAATGAAGACAGAAAGCTCCTTGGGGGCAAAGGTGGTAAAGCTTTGTCTCACATATTTTGGACATGTTTCTAGAAGAGGCTATTCTTTAGGGAGGACACCATGCTTGGAAAGGCAGAGGGTCAACGAAAGAGAGGAAGACCTTTAACCAGATGGTTAAAAAAAACCTGATAGACTGTTGCAATAGGCTCGAGCATATCAGAAAAGGTGAGGACAGCACAAGATAGGGCAGGGTTTAGATTTGTTGTTCATAGAGTCTCTAAGGGTTGTACCAACTTGATGGTAGCTAACAACAGCAACACTACTAGTACTGGTGAAGTAGTCTTTATTATTATTATTTTACATACAAAGCTCATAAAGTTCGTATACATTGTTTTTCACTTAACCCTCAAAACTATTGTGTACTTAATGGTTTTAAGTGTTTCAGCTGGTTTATGGATATGATTCACTTATGGCATAAATAAAGTCAGTCATAATTCATGGGTCAAGGCATTCAGTATGTAGTGAGAGACAAATTCGAATAATTATAATGAAATGCCATATGGAGCAGAACTGTTTATTCACAGTACTTTGGATTACAGAGGAAATGACTAATTAGGGGTGTGGTGGACTGGAAAAGAGGCATTTAGTCTTAAAGAGTTTGCAAGAGGTTTTCCCTGTGAATAAAACTACTTTGTGGATAAGGCTTTTATTCAGAAATAAAGGTCACTTAAATTACTACTTTTTCCTCCAAAAACATTGGATCTGAGATTTCCAGATAGTCCTTGCTCTAGTGAGTCAGCCTTATTTCCTCTCTTCAGCTGTAGACAAGACTAGTCACTTTCATGGCCTCTAATTACACATCCTCAAATGTCTCACGTTTCAGTTCACCTGTATCTCTATCACAGACAGAGTATTGTCAGACGCCTAATTTCACTCAGATATTCATTGCCTCACTGCCCTCAACAGCATCTACTCTGTCTATATCTCTTATTCTCAAACCCTTTCACAACAACTTTTTCCTTTCATCAGAAAATTCCTTTTTTCAACCTCCGTTAACTGTACTCAGGCATTTGACTGTGTGCATCATAATAAATCATGAAAACGTTTGAGAAAAAATGGGAATCATGGGACACTTAATTATGCTCTTGCGAGACCACAAATCTGTTGTTTAAACAGAACTAGAGAAGACGGCAGGTTTTAAAACAAGGAAAAGTATGCATCAGGTTTAAACCCTTTCTTCATACCTATTCAATCTGTATGTAAAGCAAATCATTCAGGAAGTTGGACTATATGAAGAAGAATGTGACATTAAGAATGATGATTCATTAAGACCCTGTATTATGCATAGTACACAATCTTGCTTGCAGAAAGCAAAGAAGACAATAACCACTATTGCAGAAGACCAAAGACTACAACCTTCAGTAGAAATCAAGAAAACTAAAATCCTCATCATTAGACCAGTAAGCAACATTGTGGCACATGAAAAAAAAATTGAAGTTCTCATAGACTTAATTTTTCTTGGGCCTACAGTCAACATTCATTATCAGTGAAAAAATTGAAAAGATGTTGCTTTGGGAAAATATGCTGTCAAGAACCTCTTCAAAGTGCTAAAGAAATGGATATTTGTTTAAAGACTAAGGTATATCTGATCAAAGTGATGGCATTTCCCATTACTTCTTACGCATCTGAAACTTTGAAAATGAGTAAGGCCAAAGAAGAAATGATGACACTGAATTGTGGTGTTGATGAAGAATAGTTAACATACCATGGAGTGTCAATTGAGTGCAGTTAGACAGCTCTTAAAGGCAAGGATGGTGAAACGTTGTCTCATATACTTCAGGCTGTTTTCAGGAATGGCTAATCCTTAGAAAAAGACATCACCTACCTTTCCATCAAGAGTCAGTGAAAGAGAAGATCATCCACCAGATGAATTGATACAGTGACTGTAATAATGGACTTGAGCAATGTACAATTGGTGAATATGGTACAAGATAGGGCAAGTTTCAGGTCTGTTGTTCTTAGAATCACTATGACTTATAGTTAATTTGACAGCATCTAACATAAATAATAACAGGGAACATTTATTTCCTTCAGAATGTTGCTGAAATTGGACCAGTTTCCAAAGACACTGTTTCTCTGTAGCCTTTACAGGGCAATCTAGTTTTAGGGGTTTTGTTTTCTCTTTTTTCAGTTATACTCTAAGTACTACTTTAACTCCTGATGCTTGAGGTAGCATTCTCTTTTCTTCTGTTGCTAATTCCAAACTACCACTTCTCTCAGTTTTTGTTGTTTATTGCCTTTGAGTTGAACACTACTCATAGCTGCTTTGAAAAACAAGGAACGCATGCAATATAATTCAAAATGGATGACCCTTGAGGACATTATGCTGAGTGAGATATCACAGTCACAAAAGGACAAACACTGCATGGTGCCACGGTTGTAGAATGGGACTGACATCAGGGTTGGGGAAAGAATGAGAAAAACTGGATAAAGTATGTATACTTCATTGAAACAGATGAGGGAGAGAACAGTTCAAAATCAATATATTATAGGGTATTATGATTATTGTAAGAGTCAGGAATGAAGGTTGCAGAGTGAAGTATACTCAGGGTAACGGCGGGAGGGTGAAGGGGGATTGTATACCAATGAAGGAATTTTACTTTACAAAGAGAAGAGTGAACTGGGGGTTTGGAGAGCAGGGAGAAAAGTGCAACAATGAATGAAGGAATGAAGGAATGAAGGAATGGAAATCCAAAATCTCGGTAAAAATGTTCATTAAAATTAATAAAAAATAAATAAAACAATAATTTTTTAAAAAAGGCTTAAACCCTTCTTATAACTATCATCATTTACCAAAGTTCATAGAGTTTCCAGACGCATGTGGTTTAGGAATTGGATGCCATTCCTGCTTCCAAATCTGTCTTAAACTGGGAGCTCCAACAAACCCAGTCCACCATGGTTATGGCATATGACCCCTCAATGGCATAAGGTTCAGCATCACAACAAACCCAGATTACCTCAGTACAGCATATTGACAGAAGAGTACTATACCACTAAGAAGAATGTTCCTTCAAAATATTATAACAACCAACTTTAAATACAAAGGCCCTCCAGAGGTGTTGTTGACTCTGAACAGAAGGCTTAAATAAAAAACATCCAATGTAGAATGTTATTTTTGTTATGTGCCATTGTGATGTATAGCAATCCTATGTACAGCAGCTCCGAACCCTTCCCTGTCTTGAGTCAGTCTCACTAACTCCAACACACCAACTCTCATCACCCTATTATTGTATCAATCCATCTCATCCAGGGTCATCTTCTCCTGTGTTATCTGTCCACTCTTCCAAGCATGATGTCCTTCTCCAAGAACCTGTCTCTCCTGGAAATGTACCCAAAGTATGTGAGGCAGAGCTTCAAAATCCTAACCTCCAAGGAGAGCCTTTCTTTCACCCTCTCCAAGACAAACCGAGTTTTATTATTTTTATTTTTTTTGGTAGTCCATGATATGTTCAGGACTCTTCTCCAGCAACACAACCCGTTCAAAAATCTCATGCCTTTGCAATGCATGTTTTCATACTCAGTTCATCCTCACAGTCTAATCTCTGACACATTTAAACACATTGCTACAGTCACTGGGTCAATATGTCTAACTTGGATGATAGTCTCCTCTCTTTGGCCGACCCTCTACATTACACAAGACAGAACAGTGTTAAGATTCATGTTGTTGTTGTTATGTGCCATCAGGTCACTTGCAACTCACAGTGACCCTATTATGTAAAAGAGCCCTAAACGCGGTTCTATCCTGGGCCAACCTCGCCATCTCAAACACACTCATTCTCACCATCTCAATAAAGAATAGATCCATCTCATCGAAGGTCTTCCTCTCCTTAGCCATCCCTTCACTCTCCCAAACATGATGTCTTTCTCCAAGGACCAGTCCCTCCTTGCAACATTCCCAAAGCATGTCAGACAAAGCTTCAGAATCCTTGACTCCAAGGAGCACTCCGGCTTCACCCTCTCCAGGACAAACCAGTTTGTTCTCCTAGCAGTCCACGGTATCTTCAACACTCTTCTCCAGCACCACAGCTCAAAGGCATCAATTCTCTTTCTATCATCCCTATTCACTGTCCAACTCTCAGATGCATAGCAAAAATTGTGAAGACTATAGCCTGGTCAGGAGCACCTCAGTCTCCAGCCTTGCTATATATCATGGTCAATTTGATGGCAACTGACAACAGCAAAAACAACACATTTTGTTGCCTTTTATCTGTCTCTTTGACTGCTATGAATCTGAGACACTAGTCATACATTCATATCTTTTCTATCTTCTTTTTTTTTACCTATTTAAGTGGCAACTCAACAATCCAATCAGCATCTTGACTATTAAGTCACTTTATTTTCCTAGCTTCTATAATATTTATATCCATCTTTTCTCTATGACTCAGTTACAAATCATTTCTAGATCTTATCACTTCTCAAAACATTATCATTTTGCAGCTTCAATTTCAAATAAATCATGCTGATTTTTATCTTCTGTTCAGTCTATTTACCCTAGAATATATTCCATGCAATTCTCTAGCTCATGAAAATCAATAATTCATTGACTATAACTTTTATATATGTGTGTCCTCACATGTAACCTTATCTTGTTTTTCATGATCATGCTCTATAATTTAAAAAAGGACAACAAAAACAAACACCAACAACAGATTTTGCTATTTAATTGATTCTGATTCATGGCTAACTTCTTATTTTCTTACCACAATCTTTTTCTTCTTACCACAATTATTTTCTCTTAAGTTATTCATTTCCAGAAAAAAATTTAACCAAGATCAAATACAAGTATAATTTGTCTCTACAGCCAAGTGACTGGACTTGACAATATTACTTAATTATAATTATTAGAGTAATTCAATAATATCCTGCTAAGGACAGTGGCTAATTATATGTTTTCATCTTTCACTCCTTTTCTATCCCTTCCTCTATGTATATGTGGAATTGCATTGAAAAAATCTGTTGTCATGGATCTCTCCAGAGTGCTGAAAAGCAACGTTGTCAGTCTAGAGACAAAGTTCTTCTCAATTCTTGTTATACTTCAGAGAGCTGCCAATGACTAAAGATGACAGAAGGAAAATTGATGCCTTCAAGTTGTGGTGCTGGAGAAGAGTCTTGAACATACCATGGATTGGCAAAAAAACCAAATTGGTCTGTCTTGGAGAGGGTGAAACCAAGGCTCTCCTTGGAGGCTAGGATTCTAAAGCTCTGTCTCGCATATTTTGGGCACATGGCCAAAAGAGATTGCTCTTTGGAGAAGGATATTGTGCTCAGAAGGGTGGATGGACAGCACAGGAGAGCAAGATCCCAGATGAGATGGATTAATATGGTATTTGAGTCAATGGGAGCTGATGCGTTGGAATTAGTGAGACTGGATCAGGACAGGGAAGGGTTCAGAGCTGTTGTACATAGGGTCACTATAGGTTGTAGGCAACTCAATGGCAGATAACAAAAACATACTATATTGGCTGTGTTTGTTTAAGCCTCATGTTTAGAGTTAAGACCTTGGGGAGGGCTTTTGTATTTAAAAGCCGGTTGTTATTATATTTTGGAGGAACATTCTTCTAAGTGGTACAGCATTCTTCTGTCAATATGCTGTAGTGAGGCAACTTGGGATTGCTGTGATGCTGAACCTTGTACCATTGGGCTGTCAAATACCGTAACAGTTACCCATGGTGGACAGTGTTTGGTGGAGCAGATTTGAACAGGTTTGGAAGCAGGAATGACATTCATTTCCTAAACCACATGCCTCTGGAAACTCTATGAACTTTAACAAATGATCATAGTTATAGAAAGGCTTCAGACCTTTTGTTCATAGGGTTGCTATGAGTCGTGCTCAGCTTGACGGCAATCAACAACAACATGTATTGTGGCATAAAAGGTTTATTGTTCAAAATGTCTTTCCTAGCCATTGATTAACTGTTAATTTTGTGCTAAATTATTTATTGTATTAAGAAGATATTATTAGGGCTGGTTACAAGCCTCATCCTACTAGAGACTTATATAAGCCCATGAGAGCTCAATTCTAACTCTTTTTCTTATGCTAGCTTTCCAGCTGCACTGCAACTGATAGTCTACAATACTTACCAGTCTCTGCAAAACCAGTTTACATACCTATAATCAATTGAGTCATCCCCCTGATGTGTCTAAATCTCAGGGAGATCTTCCAGTCAACCACCTAACCCAAGGGACAGAAAGCAGTGAGGGAACAGAATGAAAGAGGGATTGTTGATGTCAGAAATCATAGAAATACAGAAAATCAAACATCTGAGACACTGTTGATTCCACACCTCTTATAACTAGTCTGTTACTTATCTTAGCAGAACATAGTATTAATACAATATATAACACATTATTGTGTGATACAGCTCTCTTGAGTATCTGTGTGTTTAGAATTCTTATAAAATGCATGTTTATTGCCTGAGGAAAATGCCCTCTTTTGGGGGTTCCTTGGCTCCATGGCTGCAGGACCATCTCAGGTAAAACAGGACAAGATAATTTGGGACTGAGAGCTATAGCATGGGAAAGACTTTCTCAGCTTTCTGTGAGAGAGAAGGCAGACTTGAAACCCCTGTATACAAACTGCTTAAGTTAGTGCCCCTGATATCGCAGCACTCCAGAGACAAGGGAAAACATGAAACTTCAGGAGAAGCAGCACGTCAGGTAAGATAACCCTCCTCAGAGATAGCACTTTTGGATGCTCGTGGGGAGCTAGGGGACTGAAAGTTCCTTGGATAAAAGTCCCTCAATTTGAGGATTCTTGCTTCTAGAGCTGAGGGGCTATCTCAGGTGCCAACAGGACAAGAGAGTTTGGGATAAAGAACTACAAATAGGGGAAAGACATTCTCAGCTTTCTCAACTGATACATTGAGCTATAAGAAAAGAGAGCTGACTTAAATCTCCCTCAAACAGAAAGTGCTTGTGTGGAGCTCCTGGTCTCACACAATTAAATCACTCCATAGAGGAAGGAGGACAATAGAGTTTGGGAGATGAAACTACATTAAGGTGAGATTCATTCAGGACTGCAGTGCAAAACAGAGAGACCTGAAGGACTTTTCTTGTTGTTGTTGTTTGATGCCGTCGAGTCATAGATGACTCATAGCGACCCTATGAATGAATGGCCTGAGCAGTGTTCGTACATAGAGTTTCCGAAAACAAGCCATTTCGGAAGTGGATGCCGCTCCTGCTTTCAGGCTTGATTTAGTTGGGAAGCTCCAGCCAACACTGTCCACCATGGGTACCCATTACCACAATTGGCACATCACTGTCACAAGCTTCAGCATCACAGCAACCATGAGTTACCTCTGTACAGCAACACACAGACCAGTGCTATACCACCTAGAAGAATGTTTGACAGGAAAACAATTTGAACCTGGCTGAGGGCCATAGATGAAAAATCACCCACCTTTGGCTTGGTAGCATAGCTTCCTTTCCACTAGGCCAATGTAGCTCTCTCTTTGTCGTTGTCATTATTATTGTTGTTTGATACCATCGAGTCATAGACAACTCATAGCGACCTTTTGAATGAACGGCCTGAGCACTGTTTGTACATAGAGTTTCTGGAGGAAAGCCATTTCGGAAGTGGATGACCCTCCTGCTTCCAGGCGAAGGACTTTAGTAAAGACAAATTTTTCCAGAAAGGACTTTTAATAGAGTGAGTGGCTTGGCTCACCCTTTAGATTGAATATTTTAAGTCGGCAACTAATGAATAACATAATAAAGATAAGAACCAACACCAACAGAAGTAGATACAACAGAAATGGCCTAACACTTATCAAGAAAAACTTTACATAATGCCAAGAAAGTAGCAGGGAGCTTCAAACACTGTGAAAAACAAACCAGGCCTTCTCCAAATAAAAGCTGAGAATACTATAGATCCAATGAATACCCCAAAGTCAAGAAGACATTCAAATAGCTATAAAAGTACAAATGAAGAATCAATGGAAGCTACAAATAAAGGAATATCCTAGAGGTAAAAGAAACAGATAAATATATTGATGTGGAATTATTTGAAGAGCTGTTGAAGAAGGTGTGAATAACGGAAGAAACAATAGAAACAATTAAGAAAGCAAGTACTCCGGAGAAACAGAGCCAGAAAAAAAATATGTTGATGAGAAGGAACTTGAACAGCTACAGAAGAAAATGCAAAAGATGGAAAGAAGAATTGAAACTATAAAGAGGTAAAGAACTTAAAAATTCATTGCAAGATACACAACTTCTAGCTCTCTCTACAGTATCAGAAATATCAGAAATGCATGAAATAGAACCCATCCTCGTGGCTGACAGGATTGACAGGCCCCAGCTCCCAGCTGGAAACAAA
>NW_006399762.1:16936923-16938626 GCF_000299155.1 Elephantulus edwardii
AAAAAAAAAAAAAAACCAACCAAACAAACAAAACCCACACAAAAACAACAGAAGGGATGGATCAAGAGAGTCGATAACATAGAAGGCAAGAGCCTTGAATGGAAAATTACAAGAAGAAAAATCACAGATGAGACATTAAGAAAATGAAGAAAATATTAGAATCATTGGGACAACACCAAAAGGAACAATATACATATAACTGGAAATTCAGATTACCAGAGGGACTGCGAAATCACTGAGAAAACTGGGGGAGAGGTGCTAGAAGAAACCTTTCCAGGTATCACGAAGAATGGTTAAATCCACATTCAAGAAGCTCAGCAAACACTAAATAGACTAGATCCAAAAAGTAAAACATCAAGATATAGTACAGTCAAATTCTCCAAAATAAAAGATAAGAAAAGAATATTAAAAGCAGCAAGAGAAAACACAAAGAGTCATCTACAAAGGAAAAGCAATAAGATTAATTTCTGATTTATCAGCAGAAATTATGAGAGCAAAAAGAAAAATTGGATGGCATTTTTTGAAAGTTGAAAGAAAACAATTGCCAGCCAAGGATCCTATACCCAGCAAAGCTCTCCTTCAAATATGAAGGAGAAATTACATCTTTTGCAGAAAAGAAGGAATGTAAAGAATTTGTGAAAACAAAACTAAATCTGTAAGACTTCTTAAGGGAACTACCTCACACAAAGACACCAGAGGAAAGTGGATGGGCCATAGTAACAAGAAACAACAACAAAAAACAGAGAGCAAATGGAAATGATAAGACCTGGCCTGTGAATTTAATGTGAATGGACTAAATTCACCAATCAGGAAAAAAAGAGTAGCAGAGTGGATAAAGAACCCAAAGACCATCAATATGTTGTCTACAAGTGACACATCTAAAAAAAATAAAGATAAGATTGGGGAAAAAAAATACCAAGAAAATGACATCCACAAAAAAGGAGGAATGGCACAATACTAATCTCTGATAACATAGACTTCATAATGAAAACCACCGTAAAAGACAAAAAAAGGGCACTGTAGAATGATTAGAGGCAATATAGATCAAGAAGACTAAAATTGGTCAACAACTATGTAACAAACGATGTTGTTGTTATGTGCTTTCAAGTCATCTGCAGCTCACAGTGCCAAGGAGAAATTTGGTTTCACCAGCTCCAGGACATACCTTTGTTTTCTTGGCAATCCGTGGTGTTCCCAAGACTCTTCTCGAGCACCACAACTCAAAAGCATCAATTATTCTTCTGTCTTCCTTAGTCCTTATCCAGATTTCTGATGCATAGCAAGTAATTGTGACGACCATGGTCTGGATTAGGCACACCTTAGTCTATAGATTGACATTGTTTCCTCTCAGTACTCTGGAAAGGACACTGACAGCAGATTTACCTAATGATATTTGTCTTTTGATTTTCTGACTGTTGGTGCCAGGGGTGTTGATTGTGGAGTCAAACAAGTTGTAACTGTTAATAATTTCAATCTTTTCTCCATCTACTATGATGCTGCCAATTGGCCCAGTGGTGAGAATCTTTGTCTTCTTAATGTTGAGCTTCAATCAGTATTGAAGAGTACAGTCCCTGCCATTCTGTAGCAAGAACTTCAGATCCTTAACAGTGTCAGCAAGGAAAGTTGTGTCATGTGTATAACGTAGGTTGTTGATGAGTCTTCCTCCAGTCCTGATGCCAAATTCCTCATCAAAAAGAGTACTG
>NW_006399762.1:16939011-16940725 GCF_000299155.1 Elephantulus edwardii
TAGTTGGGAAGCTCCAGCCAACACTGTCCACCATGGGTACCCATTACCACAATTGGCATATCACTATCACAGGCTTCAGCATCACAGCAACCATGAGTTACCTCTGTACAGCAATGCACAGACCAGTGCTATACCACCTAGAAGAATGTTTGACAGGAAGACAATTTGAACCTGGCCCAAGGGCCACAGGCCCAAGGGCCCTTTGGGCTTAAGGCCGCCTCCTGGTTCAAACTCTAGGCTCAGGCTGGCTAGCCTCACTCCAGGGACAGAGCAAACCTGCACGTCAAACACATTCCCGGAAAAGCAATCGACTCCACAAGCTTGCCACGATTCCTGCACTCCCACCACCACACTCCTGCCTTCTGGGAAGGAGAGCTTCCCATGAGCCTGGGAGGAGCCAGCCAAATCAGGAACAACATGACCGCTTCTTTCCCAGCTGCCTTGGGCTTAAGGCCACCTCCTAGTTCAAACCCTAGGCCCAGGCTGGCTAGCCTCACTCCAGGGACAGAGCAAACCTGCACATCAAACACATTCCCGGAAAAGCAGTCGACTCCACAAGCTTGCCACGATTACTGCACTCCCACCACTAAATGGCATCAAATGATAGGCATACTAAATTCATAGAACAACTTTTAACAGAATTGAAGAAAGAAATAGCACCATAATAGTGGTATGAGACTTTAACATGCCACCATCACTAAAGGATAGGTCATCTAAAAAGAAACTTAACAAAGATTAAGAAGATCTAAACTACAGGTTTAGCCAATTTAACCTTGTGGATATATTCCAAGCAATACATTTAACTAAAACTCAATTAATTTTCTTCTCAAGTAAACACGGTATATTCTCCAGCATTAATCACACAGTAGGGAAAATGCAAGCCTCAACAAATTGAAAAAACACTGAAATAATTCAAAATATGTTCTCAGACCACAATTTCACAAAACTAGAAATTAACCAAAAAGAATAAAATTTATAAAACCACCAATGTGGAAGCTAAGTAATATCCTGGTAGAACAACACAGAGTTACAAAAGAAAAATGTTGTTGTTGTTGTTGTTATTGATTGCCCTCGAGTTGATCATGACTCATAGTGACCTTATGAACAAAATGCCTGAAGCCCATCTACAACTATTGACATTTAGAGAAGTTCAGAGTTTCTGGAGGCATGTTATTTAGGATATGGATGTCACTCCTGCTTTAAAAAAAAAAAACAAAAATAGAATGAAATAAAAAGTTTCTTGAAACAAATGATAATGAAAATGCAACACTTCAATACCACTAGACTGCAACTTAGACAGACTTTAGGAGGCAGTTCAGTTAAATTTGAAAATGGACAAATTCACTGAAATTCATGCCCCACCCAGATTGACATAGACTGATGTAGAACCTTTGAACATATCCATCACAAAAAAAGAAACTGAGTATGGCATATAAAGACTCCCCCATAAAAAAAAATTTTGGACCAGATGGCTTCATGGCTGAATTGTATCAAACATAAGGAGAATGTCTTCCTTGGTGAAGTGTCTGTTCATATCCTGTGCCCATTTTTCAATTGGATTATTCACCTTTATCTTGTTGTGGTGTGCAAGTATTTTATAAATTCTAGATATAAGTACCTTATCTGACATGTCATTACCAAACACTTTTTCCCAGTCTGTGGCTTCCCTTTTTACCCTGTTAGAGAAGTTTCTGGATTTGATTCTTAGAAGGTC
>NW_006399762.1:16942798-16969311 GCF_000299155.1 Elephantulus edwardii
TAGGCGACTCATAGCGATCCTATGAATGAAAATCCTCAACAGTTGTGTGACTTTCATCCTTTCTCCAGGTTCATAGGGTTTCCTAAGGCAAGCTATTTACAGAAATGGATGCCACCCACTCCTGCTTCCAAGCTTGTTTTTATCTGGGGAGCGTTACTAAACACTTTCCACCATGAGTAACCATTATCGCATTTGACATGTCAGTGTCACAGTGTTGAGCTTCACAGCGACCACAAGTTGCCTCTGTACCGCAAGTGGACACACCAGGGTTATACTACCAAAAGAATGTTTTACCAAAAACAATTAAAGACAGGTCTTAGGACTGCAGATTAAAGTCACCCACCGGTGGCTTGGTAGCATTGCTTTCGGTCCAATACGCCAACTGGTCTCTATGTTACTAAGTGTCGCCGAGTCATAGGTGACTCATAGCAACCCTATGAACGAAAGCTCTCAACAGTTGCATGAAAAATATTACCAAAAAAGAAAACTACAGATCAATATTTCTCATGAACATACATTTGAAAATCCTTAATAAAATCCTAGCCAATAGAATCCAAAAGTATATCACAAAAATTAGTTTATCATGATCAAGTAGAGTTCACAACAAGTATACAAGAAGAGTTAAACATAAAAAATCAGCATAATTCATATTAACAAAGCAAATAATAAGAACCATAAGATCTCAGCAATTGATGCAGAAAAGGCATTTGACAAAATCCAACACCTTTTCTAGATTAAGACATTTCATAAAATAGGAATAGAAGAGAATTTCCTCAAGAGTGAAAAGTATATATGTAAAAATAATAGCCAATATCATTCTCATTAGAAAAGACTGAAGGCATCCCTTTGTGAACAGTGACTAGACAAAGATGCTCATTGTCACCATTTCTATTCAATATTGCATTGGAAGTACTTGCTAGTGCAATACAACAAGAGAAGGAAATAAAAGGCACGCCAATGAACAAAGAGATGGTTAATCTGTCACTATATGCAAATGACATGATAGTGTACACAGAAAACCCAAAAGACTCAACCAAAAACTGTTACAGATAGCAGATTAATTTAGTAGAGTGCCAGGATACAAGATCAACATCCAAAAATCAGTGGGATTCTTTTATAGTAACAAAGAAAACTCAGAGAAGGAAATCAAGAAAGCAATACATGCACACCCATGTTTATTGCAGCTTTGTTCATAGTAGCAAAGAATTGGAAACAACCCAAGTACCCATCAACAAATGAATGGATAGAGCAGCTGTGGTATATTCACACAATGGAATACTAGGCTGCATTGAAAAATAAAGAACTCATGAAATATTATATAAAATGGATGACCCTATAGGACATTATGCTGAGTGAAATAGCTCAGTCACAAATGGAAAAATACTGCATAGTACCACTGTTGTAAAACAGCACTGACATTGGCGCTGGTGGGACCCTAAGAAAAGAAGGAATAAATAATGTATACTGCATTGAAACAGATGAAAGAAAGAACTGTTTAAAAGGAATATAGGATTAGGTATTATTTTCATGACAAGATTACAGAAAAAGAAATGCATATTAAAGTGGACTGTAGACTTGAAGGCGGGGGATTGTATAGCAATGAAAGAATATTTTTTTTCTTCAAAGAGAGAAACGAACTATGGGGAAGGGTGGGCAGGGAGGAAAATGTACAACAATGAATGAATGGGGGATATTAAATGGAAAGAATATGCTGTAAAAAAATTTAAAAAAGAAAGCAATACCATTTATAATGTGGTTGTTGATTGCTTTTGAGTCAAGCACGACTCATAGTGACCCTATGAACAAAAGGCTTGAAGCCTTTATATACCTATAGTTGTTTCTCCAACTTCATAGTTTCTAGAGGTATATGGTTTAGAAAGTGGATGCCATTCCTGCTTCCAAGCCTGTCTTAAACTGGGAGATCCACCAAACACTTTCCACCATGAGCAGCTATTATGGCATTTGAACACTCCAATGGCACAAGGTTCAGCAATCAGAACAACCCCAGATTACCTCAATGCCACAAATTGACAGAGAAGTGCTGTACAACCTAGAAGAATGTTCCTAAAAAATAAAATAATACTACACTCTCAAGCCCAACTGATTTTTAAGTTCAGGGCTCCTCATTTATATATATGAACAAAAGGCCTGACCTTTCTATAACTATAGTCATTTCTCCAAGTGCATAGAGTTTCCAGAGGCACGTGGTTTAAGAAGTGCGTGCTACTCCTGCTTCCAAACCTGAATCAATGTGGGAGCTCCTCCAAACAATGCTCATGATGGGTAGCCATTATGGTGCTTGGAACACGATGGCACAGTTGTTCCATTGCGGCATTTGAAACCCCAATGGCCCTCAGTGTCACAGCAAACCCAGATTACCTCAGCACAGCAATTGACCAGAGTGCTCTATGACTTAGAATAATGTTCCTCCAAAATATAGTAAGAAGTGATTTAAATATAATCCCTCGGGCCCAGCATTTAAATATAAGAGCCCTCCTGGAGGTCTTGTTGATTCTAAACAAGAGGCTTAAATTAAAAAAAACCAAAAAACAAAAACACAACCACACAATCCACACAGATCCTCAACCAAAACAAGAGTACCATCTTACAGATTCCAGCCGCTTCACCCAACTCCACAAAGGAGACAAGGGCCTGAGGTTATATGTTGTTGTTGTTGTTGTTGTTATTAAGTGTCATTGTGTAGCAACACTCTAAAACAACTTAACCCTGTTCTATAACTATTAACCTTTCTCTAAGTTCATAGAGTTTCCACAGGCATGTTTAGGAAGTGAATGCCACTCTTGCTTCCAAGCCTGTCTTAACCTGTAAGCTCTACCAAACATTTGTAAAACATGTGAACCATTATGGCATTTTATGCACCATGGGAACATTGTTCAGAATCACAGAAATCCCGTTACCACTGTATAGTGAAATAACAGAACAGTGCTGTTCCACATGGAAAGAAAATGTTCATTTCAAAAGCAAGTAAAACCAGGGCCACAGGCAGTTGGGCCTAACTAAATTTTAAAAAACCTCAGCTGGCGCACCTGTCTCTCATTGACTCCAGCAAGAGGCTTCTTGTCCACTCTCACCACCAACCAATCAGGCCAGAGCTGACCTCCATCCAGCACAATACAACTTCTCCCTCCAAAGTCTAACAAATTTTCAAATACACACTAGTCTCTCCTTGGTGGTCAACCACAAATTGAGATACTTAGGATTGTCTCTAACTAGAGACACAAAAAATCTGTAAAAGAAAACTACAGAACATTTCTGTGAGATACAATAAAAGACCTAAAGAAATGGAAAAATATGCCCTGTTCATGGATAGGAATACTCTACATTGTGAAAATGACAATCCTACCAAAAGAAATCTACATGTTTAACATAATCCCAACCCAGACACCAAATTCATTATTCAAGGAGATCAAAAGGGAAATTGTCAAATTTATTTGGAAAGGAAAAAGAATCTGAATAAGGAAAACATTTCTGAATAACGAAAATGAAGTAGGAGGCATAGCACTCCCTAATCTCAAAACTTACCACACAGGGGTAGTAACCAAAACAACATGGTACTGGTACAATGATAGTCACATAGACAATGGAAGAGACTAGAGAATCCACAAATTGACCTCTTTATCTAGGATCAATTGATATTTGACAAGGAAATAATACCTATCAAATGGGGAAGTGACAACCTCTTCAACAAATGGTGCTGGCAAAAACGGGCTGCTACCTGCAGAAAGCTGAAACAGGATCCACATCTCACACCATACACAAAAAAAAATAAGTCAAATTGCATCAGAGACCTTAGAGGAAGGCCCAAAACCATAGAGTTCATAAGAGGCTAACTGGGACCAAGTTTCGAAATCTTAGTCTATGTTAAAAAAAGAAGCTGACAAATACAGCCAGAAATGCTCAATCTGGAGAGGATAAAATTGATGAATGGGATTTTCTAAAGATTAAATCTCTATGCTCACCAAAACCATTTCCAACAAGGTGAAAAGAAAATCTATCAATTGGGGGGAAAAACACTTGGCAATACCATCTCAGACAAGGGTCTCATAACAACGCTTACAGAATACTACTGGGCCTCCAGAAGAAAAAAACAAACTGATAACCCAGTCTCAAAAGACATGTTCACAGAGAAAGATATTTTGATGGCCAACAGACATAGGAAGAAATGCTCAAAATTATTGGCAATTAGAGATATATAAATCAAAACCATAATGACATACCACCTCACTCCAGTAACAGTGGCAAAGTTTAGCAGGGATTGTTGTTATGTGCCGTCGAGTCGCTTGCGACTCATAGCGACCCTATGTACAACAGCCCTAAACTCTGCTCTGTCCTGTGCCAATTACACTGTCTCCGACACACCCATCCCAATTACCCCAACCACTGAATCAATCCACCTCATAGGGGTCCTTCCCCTTCTGCGCTGTCCCTCCACCCAACCGAACAAGATGTCCCTCTCCAAGGACCTGTCCCTCCTTGCAACATGTCCAAAGTATGTCAGATGGAGCCTTAGAATCCTTTCCTCCAAGGAGCAGCCTGGTTTGACCCTTTCCAGGATGAATCTGTTTGTTTTCCTAGCAGACCATGGTACCCTCAATACTCTTCTCCAGCACCGCAGCTCAAAGGCATCAATTCTCCTTCTATCCTCCTTAGTCAATGTCCAACTATCTGATGTATAACAAGTGATAGTAAAGACCATGGCCTGTATCAGGCCCACCTTAGTCTCCAAAGAGACACCATTGCTCTTCAGTACGTTGGAGAGGTCCCTAACAGCAGACTTTCCCACTGCAATACGTCTTCTAATTTCCTGGTTGCTGTTCCTAAGATTGTTGACTGTGGAGCCAAGCAAACTGAAGCTGTGAACAATCTCAATCTCTTCACCATCCATCCTGATGCTGCCAATTGGCCCAGCAGTGAGAATCTTTGTCTTCTTGACACTGAGCCACAATCCATATTGGAGGCTGCAGTCCTTGACACTCTGCAGCAGGTGCTTCAGGTCCTCCTCAGTTAGAGCAAGCAGGGTTGTGTCATCTGCATAACACAGATTGTTGATAGATCTTCCACCAGTCTTGACCCCACATTTCTCCTCATAGAGCCCAGCCTCCCGGATAATCTGTTCTGCATACAGGTTGAAAAGGTATGGAGATAGGATGCATTCCTGGCGTATGCCCTTCCCAATTTTGAACCATGCAGTGTTACCTTGCTCTGTTCTGATGACTGCCTCCTGGTCCAAGGTTTCACATTAGAATGATGAAGTGTTCTGGGATTCAAATTCTTCTCAAAGTCAGCCACAGTTTGTTATGATCCACACAGTCAACGCCTTTGCATAGTCAATGAAACACAGATAGACATTCCTCTGGTATTCTCTGCTTTCAGCTAAGATCCGTCTAACATCAGCTACAATATCCCTAGTACCACGACCCCTTCTAAACCCAGCCTGGACTTCTGGGAGTTCTCTGCTGCCACTCGTGTTTGGATAATCTTCAGTAGAATCTTGCTTGCATGTGAAATCAATGATATTGTTCTATAGTTTCCACACTCTGTTGGGTCACCTTTCTTTGGAATGGGAACAAATATAGACCTCTTCCAGTCTGTCGGCCAGGCAGCAAGCAATAAATGTTAAACAAGGTGTTGAAAGCTGGGAACTTTGTTGGTGGAATTGTAAAATCACACAACCACTCTGGAAGGCAGTTTGGTGTTTCCTCAAAAAGGTGAACTGAGAAACTCCATATGACCTAGCTATACCACTACCAGTAATATACTAAAAAAAAATTAGAACTAAGACACAGAGATTTATACATCGTTGTTCATAGCAGCATTATTCATCATCGCAAGAACATGGAAACAGACCAAATGTCCAACCAAAACTGAATGGATTGAGAAATTATGGTACATTTACAAAACGGAATATTATGCAGTACTCAGGAGTAACAATTTTTAAAAAAATTACAGGGGAGCTCTGGTGGCCTAGTGGCAAGAAGCTGCAACTACAATCCCAGAGGTGCACGGTGCGAATCCACCAGATGCTCTGCCGGGGAAGGAGGGGCAATCTCCTCCCGTACCAGTCAGATCTGATTTGACAGTACACGCACACAAAAATAATAAAATAAAATTTTTTTTAAAAATTACATAACTTGGAAGAGACTGGAGAACATTATGCTGAGTGAACTAACTCAGTCTCCAGAAGGACAAATACTGCATAAGACCATTATTGTAAAAATAGAAAGTTAACTCATAAAACATGTATGAGGACCCAGTGGTGGAAGAAGTCAGAGCAGAGGAGTGAGGATGGGTAGGGTTGACAATTTGGTAGGTGGAGGGAAGGAGTGAAGGGAAAGGGAATGATTTGGCAGGGATTTGAAAAGACAGGGTAATGATGGGCAATGTTCAATGGTGATTAATTTTATAAAACATAATACAAGGGAATGTGAATGAAGAATAGTGTGAAACACAATGTATATGAACTTTGTAAGCAAACCAATATAAAATAAAAAATTTTTAAAAGTCTTTTTAGTGCATTTTATACAGAATTCTCTCTGAGACACTGCTCTTGTTTTTATTGTGACATCCTCACAATCTCTGACACTTCAGCCCATTGCTCTAGATCCTGTGTCAGTGCACCTGGTTGAGGGCCTTCCTCTCTTTAGCCATCCCTTAAACTTTCCAAAGATGACGTCTCTCTCCAAGGAATAGCTATAACTCACAACATGACCAAAGTATGTGAGACAAAGCTTTATCATCTTTGCCTCTGAGAAACACTCTTACTTCACCTTCATCAAGGCATCTCTCTTTGTACTTCTCTCATTTCATGGGATATTCAGTACTCTTCTCCAACATCACACTTCAAATGCATCAATTCTTCTCTCTCATCCTTATTCATTGTCCAACTCTCAGATGCATAAGTGGTTGAAAAGACCATGTCCTGAATCAGGTGGCACCTTAGTCCTCCAATTGACATGCTTGTTCCTCAATAATTTGGAGAGGTTCCTGAGTGCAGATTTTTCTCCCCAGTGCACCTCCTGATCTCCTGTCTATTGCCACCAATGTGTTGATTTTGGTCCAAGTAAGGTGAAATCATTGACAACTTCAAACTTTTCTCCACAGTGTGGAAATTATTGAACAATATCATTAATGTCACACACAAGCAAGATTCTGCAGACAGTTATCCAAAAATGACTGGAACAGCACATGAACAGAGAACTATGTGTGGGCTGGGTTTAGAAGAGGCGGTAATACTAGGGATATTGTAGCTAATATTAGATGGATCTTGGCTGAAAGCAGGGAGTACCAGAGGAGTGTTTATCTGTGTTTCATTGACTACGCAACTGCACCTTATGTGTTAATCACAACAAACTGAGGACAACTCTGAGAAGAATGGGAACCCCAGAACACTTCATTGTGCTTATGCAAAACCTATACTTGGACCAGGAGTAAGCTGTCAAAACAGAACAAGGAAACACTGCATGGTTCAAAATTAGGAAAGGTGTAAACCAAGGATGTGTCCTATCTCCATACCTTTTCAATCTATATGCAGAACAGATTATCTGGGAGCCTGGGCTTTAAGAGGAGAAATGTGGCATCAGGATTAGAGGAATACTCATCAACAATCTCTGTTACACAGCTAATACAACTCTGCTTGCTGAAACTGAGTAGGACCTGAAGTGCTTCCTGCAGACAGTCAAAGACTAAAGGCCTAAATATATATTGAAGTTCAATATCAAGAAAACAAAGATTCTCACCACTGGGCCACTTGGCAGCATCAGGATGGATGATGAAGAGATTGAGATTGTTCACAGCTTTAGTTTGTTTGGCTCCACAATCAACACTCTTGGTACCAGCAGCCAGGAAATTAAAAGATGGAGTGTTTTGGTAAAGTCAGCTTTAAGAGACCTCTCCAAAGTACTGAAGAGCAGCGATGTCAGTCTGGAGACTAAGGTGCACTTGATTCAGGACATGGTCTTTGTTATTACTTGCTATGCGTCAGAAAGCTGGACAATGAGTAAGGATGATAGAAGAATTGATGCCTTTGAACTGTGGTATGGAGAAGAGTATTGAATATACCATAGACGGCTAGGAGAATAAACAGGTTTGTCCTACAGAGGATGCAATCAGGCTACTACAGTTTGGAATAAAGGATTCTGAAGCTTCATCTGACATACTTTGGACATGTTGCAAGGAAGGACCAGTCCTCGGAGAGGGGCATCATACCTGGGAGGTTGGAGGGACGGTGCAAGAGAGAAAGATCCTCAATGAGATGGATTGATTCAGTGACTGGGATATTGGAGGTAGGTGTGTCAGAGACAATAAGAGTGGCACAGGATAGAGCAGGGTATAGGGCTGTTGTACATAGGGTCCCTATAAATTGCAAGCGACTCTGGCACATAACAACAGCATGATATTTCTTGTTGAGCCATTGGTTAAGAATTTTTGTTTTCCTGTCATTAAAAAGCAACCCATATTGAAGGTTGTTGTTTTTGATCTTTTACAGCAAGTCCTTCATCACTTTCAGCAAGCAAGGCTATGTCATCTGCATAATAAAGGATACTGATGAATTTTCCTCCAATTCTGATACCACTTTCTTCTTCAGAGAGTTCAGCTTCAAGCCTAATTTGCTCATCATACTGACTAAATACATATGGAGAAATGATACAACCCTAAGACAACATTTTTAAAAAATTTTACACTGTGTACTGTTCTCTTGCTTTGTTCTCAAAATAATCTCTTGGTCTAGGTATAGGTTTTGCATGAGCACAATGAATTGTTCCGAGATTCCCTTCTTCTTAATGTTTCCTATAATTTGTTATCATCAACATCGTCAAATGCCTTTGCATAGTCAATAAAGCATAAATAGAAATTCTTCTGGTATTCTTTGCTTTCAGCCTGGATCCAACTGACCTCCACAACATCTTCTAAATACAGCTTGAACAACAGGCAGTGCTCTATGTATACAGTTCTAGGCATTTTTAAATGATGTTCAGCAATATTTTACTTGTATGTGATATTAATGATTTTGTTCAATAGGTTCCACATTCCTTTGGATCACCTTTCTTGGAAATGATGTTTTCCAATCGATTGGCCAGGCAGGTGTTCTCCAACTTATGTGGCATAAACTGGTGAGCATATGCAGGGACGTATCTGTTACTTGAAATATGTCAGTTGGTATCCTATCACTTCTTGGGCCACTGTCATGACATTTTATCTTCCCATCGACCCCACACAAGGAACTACCAAAGATATAGGACATTGCACCGAGATCTAGACTAAGAAATAAAATTGCCAGAAATTACTGAAGAATATATATTTAGAAAAAGAAATTTTTCCTAGTGTTTTTCCCTGTACAAGTACTTAATAAGGATGTATGACCTTTAAAAATTATTCATCTCACTAACATTGTATGACTCTCTGATTCCCCCATGAAAATTTTAGAAAATGTGCAATGTATCAACTTTCACTTGTCGTATATTGTTATAGCATTTAATTTCCTTCTGTCAGACATTATTAAATGCATCTGACTTCAGCTTTCTTAAAGCTCATCAAAGATGCTTTTGTACCAGGGATCATGGGTTATTTTAGATCTTGAATTCAATATACCTCAAATCTCGAGTGGTTACAGAATGTATCTGTTTTAGGAAAAATTCTTTGTTTCTGAACCACCTATAGTGAGTATTTTGGAGAGAAGGAAGGAAATGGAATATAAAGGATAGCTCATTTTTCTTATCTGTTTAACATGAAGAACAGAACAAATACTAGAAGATTTCTGTGATATTAAGTCAATACTGTTGTTGTTGTTGTTGTTGTTATGTGTGATCAAGTAGCCTGTGACTCATAGCGATCCTATGGACAATAGCTCTGAACTCTACCCTATCCTAAGCCAGTCTCACTGACTCAGACACACCTACCCTCAATACCCCAGTTACTGTGACAATCTATCTCATCTGCAGTCTTCCTCTTCTGCACTGTCCCTCCACCCTTCAAAGCATGATGTTCTTCTCCAAGGACTGATCCCTCCTGGCCATGTGCTCAAAGTATGTGACACGGAGCTTCAAAGTCTTACCTCCAAGGAGAAAATTGGTGTCACCATCCTCAATAATGGCCTGTTTGTTCTCTTAGCATTCCACGGTATTTTTAATATTCTTCTGCAGCACCACAACTCAAAAGCACCAATTTGTCTTCTATCATCTTTCACCATTGTCCAGCTCTCTGATACATAGAAGGAATTGTGAAGACCATGTCCTGGATCAGGTACACCTTAGTCCCTAGGTTGACATCATTATTCCTTAGCACTTTAGAGCAGTTCCTGACAATAGGCTTCCCCAATGCCATTTGTCTTTTGATTTTCTGACTGCTAGTGCCAAGAGTGTTGGTTGTGGAGCCAAGTAAGCTGTAACTGTTAACCTTAATCTCTTTTCCATCTATCTGCCAATTGGCACAGTGCTGCCAGTTGGCCCATTGGTGAGAATCTTTGTTTTCTTGATATTGAGCTTCAATCCATATTGAAGACTACAGTCATTGACCATCTGCAGCAAGAGTATCAGGTTGTGTCATCTGCATAATACAGGTTGTTGATAAGTTCTCCTTCAACCCTGATACCACATTCCTCTTCATAAAGCCCAGCCTCCTGAATGATCTGTTCCACATAGAGACTGAAAATGTATGGAGACAGGACACATCTCTGATGCCTCCTTTCCCAATTTTGAACCACACAGTTTCCTTTTTCTGTACTGAGGACTGCTTCCTGGTCTAAGTAGGTTTTGCATGGGCACAATTACATGTTCTGGGGTTCTCATTCTGCTCAAGTTTAGCCACAAAATGTTATGATCCACACAGTCAAATATCTTTGTCTAGTCAATGAAACACAGGTAATCAATACAGATAAATATTTTAATAGGGTCCCAGTATATAGTATGCAACCAATAGCTGTCAGGTTGTGCTGGCATCTAGGAAAGCAACCCATTACAGACCAGTGAAAGTGAGGAGAATCTGAAATTCTGCTGTACTTCAAGGACTACAGCCTTCAATATGGATTACATCTCAACATCAAGAAAACTTAGGTCCTTTCAACTGAATCAGTGGACACATCATGATAGAGAAACCACTGAAACTGTCAATGATTTAATCTTATTTGCATCCATCATCAACATTTTTTTTGCATCAGCTGTCAGGAGATGTACTCCGATGTCAGGGGCCTCTCTAAAATACCAAAGGGCAATGATGTCAGTTTGAAGACTAATCTGCACCTGATTTAGGCCATCATCTTTTCAATCACTTGCTGCGTATCTGAGAGCTGGACAATGGATAAGGATGACAGAAGAAGAACTGATGCCTTTGAGCTGTGGTGTTAGAGTGCTGAATATTCCATAGACTGCCAAAAGAATGGACATATATGTTTTGGAGAAAGTGCAGCCAGAGCATTCCTAGGAGGCAAGGATGGCAAAGCTCTGTTTCACATACTTTGGACATGTTGTTAGGAAAGCTATTCCTTATAAAGGGATATCCTGCTTGGAAAGGTGGAGGGTCAGCAAACCCCCAACAAAATAGATTAGCAGGGTGACTACAGAAATGAGACTCAAGTATATCAAAGAAGATGAGTATGGCACATGTTAGAACAGGATTTAGGTCTGTTCATAGGGTCACTATGAGTCATACACGACTTCATGACACCCAATAACAAGTTCAATATCATAACTCCTGGCTTCACATTTCAAAGTGACCTACAAGATAGTAAAGAATGGCCCTGTTGGCTTTTCCATAAATACTTAAGCGGACTATTACACTTTTCTTGGGTTCATAGGTAGTTTGATTATAAACTGAGTGCTGAAAAAATAGCTTAGCAAAAGAATTCTTTTTTATTCTTTTTGCTTTGTTCCCTTTGTCATCATTCTCTCCTTCTCTCCAGAAAGTTTCTTTCAGTATTTCACTGGCTTTTCTTCTCAGCTGGCATTTAAAGGTCTCTTTCTAATTTTCACTTTAATATTTCACTCCAATTAAATTCTATTCGACTTCTAATAAGATTTTCTGGAAATTTTATTTATAGCGATGGTCAAATAAACACCCAAATGTCACAACTGGATGGAAATAAAAATTCTAACAAGTATTAAAACAAATTTTAGATGTGGTATTTGTTAATCCTGTGAAATTCATGGAGTCATTAGTATTTTTCCCCTTTTAAAATTTACCAAGATTCCTTAATCACAGAAACAACCAGAAGACTAGGCCTTTTAGTACTATAAATATTTTAAGAGGAACCACAAAAGTCTATGCCACTCCTCTGTCAGTTTTTCATGTCACCATTATGCCACCTGTTTTTAAAATACTAGTACAGTCTCCCATGGAGGATAAATTTCAGCAGAACTTTCAAACTAAAACAGACTAGTCAATGTTAGCCATAATAAAATTGTCTATTAGAAATAAAGGGGCAATTTAGATGGAATTTTATGCTTATTTACAGAATCAAACAACATGCCTTATCTTCAAATTTGCTTAAAAATACCTTTGTCATATTTTCTGTTCTAGCGTAAGCCTAGTGAATTATTGACTGGTAAGAAGATTCTATGGCTAATGTGTGGTAAAGAATATAAAAATTTAGAGGTATTGTGAATAAAGGCTTTACTCACCAAACTCTATACAGGTAAACTTTTTTAAAAAAATAAATCTCATTTTAAGTCATTTCTCATTTTCATTACTTGAAATAAGAAAATTGTAATACATAAATACTGACTTTAATGTTTTTAGGAAGAATTCAAAGATTCTGGTAAAATTCTGGCAACAAGCAATATTAAACTGACATTTTAATTGCATATATCCAAGGATTTCCCTTTTCCTCTGGATAGATTTTTCTGGGCACTTTTGCAATTTTGGTCTCTTGGGAATTTCAGGGGCAGAAAAATCTATTTTAAATTGAGTGAACAAAAATGATTGTCTTCAACTACATTCACAATGAATTTCATTTTATTAGTTCCTCAGAGTGAATTACAAACTATGTTGTGTGCTACAGTGTGACTTCTTTTCCTTTGAAACAGTTTCTAAACACAATTGGAGAGGCAATTTAAAAGAAAGAACCAAAGCTTTTACAGAAAAATGACTTAATGACATGAAAGAATTAAGATGAAAACAAAGGGATAAATAAGAACAAGAACGGAAACACTTAATATCCTAATAGTATCTGATAAGTAGCTTATATTTAACAAAACTTTTTGGTTTTTGTTCCTGATTATAGTGAAAAGCTTTGCTTTTTCATAAACTGTGTCATCTTGCATTGTTACAGAGCAATTTTCTTTTTTCTTTTTTTTTAATAGGGAAAGTGCACATGTAGTCCCCCACTACTACAAATTATGAAGTCGAGCTTGCTGCATTTGGGAAAAATCACAGGAGTTAACACATCCAGAGTGCAATGCATGAGTCTTGTCTTGAGAAAACCACGTTCGTGATCAGGGTTTTTCCTCTGTCAAGTAAGTATAACACAGAGCCACTTTAATATGCATAGTTACTTTCCTTTTTACATCATAAAATAGGGAGGTATTTCTTGTTTTCTATCAGAGCATATGAGAGGCAAACATACCTGTATATATGTTTCATTACATGTTGTTTATGTTGTTGTTATGTGCCATCTAGTTGACTACAACTCATAGCAACCTTATGTATAATAGCTCTGAACCCTGCTGTAAAAAGAGCAAAGGCCATGTGGGCACTATTATGCCCGATCTTACAGATTTTACAAAGAGGAACTGTCCCTGGAAACAACATCATCAACATAAAACCAATTTCTATAAGGTCAGACATGTCCCCCACACCTCTCTCAACACCAATTTTACTGCTTTCCTGGGTACAAAATCCGATGCAATCGTTTACAGGCCACACAGAATCATACTGGGGAAGTCAGAAGGTTATAATCTAAGTTAGTAATAGAATGCAGTTAGAATGGCTTCTGAAATGTGCTCAACGATATCTCAGCCTTGAGCCTCATGGCTTTAGATTAGTGTTGTAAAGTACTCAGTCCTTGGAATTATGGGCCCCTACTCCCAGTTGTCCAACAAACTCCCTTCTTGATTTTGAACCATGCAGTATTTCCCTCCTCTGTTCTGAGGACTTCCTTATCCAGGCATAGATTTCTCATAGACATAATCTAATGGTTCTCAGATTATCATTCTTCTCAATGTTAGCCACAATTTGTTGTGATCCACACAGTCAAATGTCTTTGCATAGTTAATGAAACACAAATAGATATTCATCTGGTGCTTCTGCTTTCAGTCAAACTCCACCAGACACTGGTAATGGTCTTCCTAGTGATATTTCTGGGTCATTACTTTTTACCAATCCCATTAGAGCAGCTTGAACTTTCTCTTTCATAACTACAGACCTATGATCATATGTTGTTCAACGCAATTTTGTTGTGTCAGCCTGTTATTTTTGGGATAGTGACTCTATGTACTCCTTCTGTATCTTTTGGTGTTTCCTGGACCATCATGTTTACAAGCACCCTTTCCATAATGTATCTTCAAAAGAATGTCCTCATAGTTTAGACTATGGTGGTGAACCTTCCTTTTTAATGTAACAATCATAGTTTGGGTTAAAATAAGGTATTTAATATTATTTTGGATTCCATTTCCTGAACCAGAATGAAGAAGTGTAGAATAGTGTCAAAAAGAAATCAAACTATAAATAACATATTCAAGCATGTAGGGAAATAATTTGGTTTGAAACAAAACAAAAACCATGACTCAGTGAAGGCTAGTTAGAATGAGGTTTTTAAAGAGCAAAGGAAGTATTCATTAGGAATCAAGTGGCCAATCTTAATATAACTATTAATCCCTATTTTATTGTGTATTCAAAGACATTTGACTACATTGCTGTTGTAAGGTGCCGCTGAGTTGAGTAGAACTCATAGTAATCCTAGGAAGAACAGACCTGAACCATGTCTTTTCCTGTGCCAACATCACCATCTTTGACACATGTGAGCCCACTGCGGCAGTCATTGTGTAAAGACCCTTCCAAGGAAGAGCTTCTCCCAGTAACATGTCCAAAGTAGATTGTAATTATGGACAATATTTTGAAGAATATAAATTCTAAAACAGTTAATTGTGCTCACGTAGAACTAGAACAACAATAATAATTTTAAACTAATGGAACTATGCACCCCATTACTTAAATCAGGCTCAGAAGAAGAAGAGAATGGATTATTTGTTTGTAAACATCTTCAGGTGTAGTCCAGAGGTTTCAAAAGAAACAAGCCCAACTCACTGCAGGCAAGGTATTTCTAACTCATAGTAACCCTCCATTGGATTTTGGAGATAGTAAATCTTTAGAGGAAGTGCCCATCTTTCTTCCATAGAACTGCTGGTGGATTTAAACTGCCAACCCTTTGTTTGATGTTTGAAGACATTATGCAACCAGGACTCGTAAAATCACAAAGAACACTCAATTACTCAGCTCATTCCAAGAGTTACCCATCAGTTATGTTGCTACATGTCATTAACTTAGTTCTAACTCATAGATATACTAAGGACAACTGAATAAAACACTAATTAATACTGCATTATCTTCACAATCATTGTTATATTTGGGACCATTGTTCCAGTCATTGTGTCAATCCATCTAGTTAAGGATTTTCTTCTTTCTTGCTGATCTTTTACTTTACCAACCTGAAGTCCTTCTCCAGAGACTCATCCATCTTGATAATATTTCCAAAATAGTTGTGGTGAAGTCTCACCATACTTGCTTTAAGGAGCATTCTCTCTTCCTTTCTCCCAAGACAAATCTCTTTGCTCTTCTGACAGTTATTGGTATATTCTTCACCAATACTATAAGTCAAATTCATAGATTTTGCATGCAGCTGCTTTACTCTTGCTTCTTTATTGTCTTGCTATTGTATGCATGGAGAGTCATTGTAAATACACTGGTTTAGGTCAGACACACCTTAGTCCGTAAGGTTACACTTTGCTTTTTAACACTTTAAAGAAGTCTTTTGCCAGGGATTTTCCCAAAGTAATTTGTTTTCTTGACTGCTGTTTCCATGGGTGTTGATTGTGGATCCTTTAAAATAAAATCCAAGATAATTCCAACCTTCTCTCTATTTATCATGATGTTGCCTATTGGTATAGTTCCAAGGATTTTTGTTTTCTTGATATTAAACTGTAATCCATATTGAAGACTGTAGTCTTTTATCTTCATCAGCAAATGCTTCAAGTCTTCTTTAATTTCAGCAAAGATGTGCCATTTACATACAAAGTGTTGTTGATGAATCTTCATCCTGATATCACATTCTTAATTGCATAACCCAAATTCTCTGATTTTTGACTTAGCATATAGATTAAATAAGATGCAATGATACACCTCTGACCACACATTTCCCCTGATTTAAAACTCCACAAAATCTTCTTGTTCTGTTCAAACAATTGTCTCTTGGTTTATGTACAGGTTTCTCTTGAGTACAATTAGTGGTTTAGAATTCCATTTCTTCTCAATGTTATCCATAATTTATTATTATACTCACAGTGCAATGCCTTGGTATTGAAATGCAACACAAATAAACATCGTTCTAGTACTGTACATTTTTAGTCAAAATCCATCCATGGAGTTACATGGCCCTTACTATGATTATCAGGGTCCTTCTAGTAATAATCTTTTGTTAATACTGCACAATCACTAGGTGGAACTATAATAATAAATTGTTTTTGCTTTATGTTCCAAGAGGATTGGACAGCTTGTTATTAATGCTAATAAAAGTAGGGAGCATGAGATGGCTAAAATTATATGCCAATTTGTACGGACAATGAGTTTCTTGTCATTTGGTATTTATGTAATGATATAATTTGGTGGTTATGAGATTGTTCTCCATTCTGTGATCTGATGTAATTATCTTCCTTTGTGATGTGTTTTTAAACCTTAGCCTCTGTGCTATGATTATGGTCTCATTTGGGAATGAATTGTTTGTTGTGCTAATGAAGCATCATAAGGGTGAAATTTCTCAATTTACCATCTTCCTAAAGGGTGGGACACAAATCTCCACCCTCATCAGTCTTATTTCCCTTAATGAAGCCATATCCTTGTAACACCTTGCTCAAGTGAAAGTTTCCTTCAGTGTATGGTTTGCATCAGCTATCTGCAAGACTGTTCTGGGAAAGTTCTCCGTTACTCCAAATCCTGCATCTGGGTTATCAATTTATGGTTCTTGATCCAGAAATCTATCATCTAATCTGATTTGCCAGCTTCAACAGGTTTGTGAGCAAGTAGTCTGACCTGTTGATTTGAGTTGCTCAGTCTGACACCTGACTTGGGATTTGATTTACCAGCCTCCACAACCATGTGAGCCACTTCCCTGAAGGTAAGTAAATTCTGTGGTATGTTGTAGTAAATGATGGAATCCTAAAACAATAGAGTATACCTCAGGGAGGAGTTGTTTACTGTTGTGTGTCTTCAAGTTGAAACCTGCTCATAGTTGACCCTCCAGCAGGTTTTCAGAGGCAATTAATTAGACAGGAGGAGAATGCCCATCCTTCTCCCTCTGAGCAGCTGGTAAATTCAAACTGTATGCCTTTGGGATTGCAGCACAACTCCTCACCCTGGGCCAACCAAGTTCACTCTGGAGGAATAGTAGTTGATATTAGAGATGATAAAATAGTATACTGGTTTTTAAAAACTGGGCATTTGCAACATATTTAACTTCTCTTTCACAGGACCAAATTTGTACTGATCCTTATCAAAGAAATTATTCATTCTATCTAATGTCAGCACAGTGTGTTGTGAGTCGGTTTGATGCTGGAAGTTATGCTGGCCTCTCACATCTTGAGGAAGGACCAGTACAGAATGCTCAGACTCTGATGCTTTTCTTTGAATCCCAAGTGGGTGTCAGCAGTTGGGACTTGCCAGATGAACTGGGAGTCTCTGGCTAACAGTCTACCAGCATGTGGACATGCTGGAATTTTTAAAAATTATTATTAATTTTAATGAAAGATTGCAGAAACTTTGGATTTCCATCCATTCATTGTTGCACTTTTTTCCTGCCCAACCTCCCCCCTCCTCAGTTTGCTCTTCTCTTTGAAAAGTAAAAGAAAAATTCTTTCATTGTTATGCAATCCCTCTGCCCCCAAGTCTACTCCCATGCAGGGATTTTTTTTAATGTTGTTAGGTCCCTCAGGCCAAAGGCCCTCAGGCATAATTTTAATAGTTTTTTGTCAAATATCCTTCTAGGTGGCATAGCACTGGTCTGTCCGTTTGCTGTACAGAAGTAACTCGTGGTTGCTGTGAGGCTGAACACTGTGACCCTGACATGCCAAATGTTACATTGCCCCCCCATGGCGGACAGTGTTTGGTGGAGCTCCCCAATTAAAACAAGCTTGGAAGCAGGAGTGGCATCTACTTCCGAAATACCTTGCCTCTGGACACCCTATGAACTTGGAGAAATGAAGAAAGTTATACAAGTGTTCAGGTCTTAGTTCAGAGGGTCGCTATGAATAGCCAACGACTCAATAACACAACAACAACAAAAGCAAAATTGTGTAATTATTTTTAATTGAGATTTTTAAGGAGAGTTTACGGAGATCTTGGATTTCCATTCATTCACTATTGGCACATTTTCCTCCTCCCCCCTCCCCGTATGCTTTTCTTTTTGGAAAAAAAAAACGCAAAACAAAACAAATTTTCATTGTTGCAAAATTTCCTCCCTCTCCCCACCCCAGTTCACTTTGCTTTGCACCTCTTGTTCTGGACTGCTGTCATTCAAATAATACCTAATTATATATTCCTTTTAAACAGTACTACCCCTCATCTGTTTCAATACAGAGTATTTATCCTCTCTTTTTTTAGTTTCCCCAGAATACCTATGTCAGACCTGTTATATAACCGAGGTATTATACAGTATTTGTCCTTTTGTGATGGAGATATCTCACTCAGCATAATGCCCTCCAGTGTTACCCATTTTGTACAATATTTTATGAGTTCCTTGTATCACAGTTTCTCTTTCCATTCATTTGTTTACGGGCATTTGGATTGTTTCCATCTCTTTGCTATTGTGAACAACACAGCAATAATCATAGGAGTGTATATATCTGGTAGTTCTCATTTCTTTAGAGGAGGAATGGCATCCACTTCCATAATAGCTTGCCTCTGGAAACCCTATGAACCTGGAGAGAGGATGAAAGGCACCTAAGCATCAAGGACTCTCCTTCATAGGGTCGCTATGAGTCACCTGCGACTCGACAGCACTTAACAACAACAACATATTCCCAGTAGTAGAATTTCTGGGTCAAATGCTATTTCTAATTGCAACTTTTTGAGAAAGCTCCATGCTGCCTTCTATAGTGGTTGCACCATTTTACACTCCCACCAACAGTGAATAAAGGTTCCAATTTCTCCACAACCTTGCCAGCATTTGTTGTTTGCTGCTCTATTGACCTTTGCTATTGTTCCTGGGGTGAGATGATATTTCATAGCTGTTTCGATTTGCATCTCTCTTAGAGCTAGGGATTTTGAAAATTTCTTCATGTGTTTGTTGGTCATCTGAATGTCTTCATTGGTGAAGTGTCTGTTCATATCCTGTGCTCATTTTTTGATTGGGTTGTTTACTGTTATCTTGTTATGGTTCTTGAGTATTCTATAAATTCTAGATATAAGTCCCTTATCAGACATGTTATTACAAAATATTTTTCCCAGTCTGTGGCTTTCCTTTTTACCCTATTGGAAAAGGTTTTGATTCACATAGGGATTTGATTCTTAGAAGGTTCCATTCAACTATTTTATTCCCTCCTGGTTGTAGGTTTTTCAAGATGCTTGCAAGATTGCTTATGTTGTGGTTTAGGGCTTCTAGAGTTCTTCCAAGCTTTTCTCTGATGAAGTTTATAGTCCTTTGTTTAACTTGTATGTCCTTGATCCACTTTGAGTTAGTTTTTGTGTATGGTATGCGGGTCTTATTTGAGTTTTCTGCAGATAGCTTTCCAATTTTGTCAACACCATTTGTTAAATACACTGTCATTTCGCCACTTAACTGATTTCATCTCCTTGTCAAAAATCAATTGACCATAAGTAGATGAGCTTATTTCTGGGTTCTCACAGTTTGAATCTACTACTGCTCTGCTGGAGAAAGATGGACAATCTCCTTCCATGGTATTAACTAGAATAGTCAGCTATGGGTCAATTCTGACTCAATAGAATTCAACAATTACAGCAATGATAACCCTCATCGTATTTCTTCTTTTGAATAAGACTTAAATTTTTTTGGCAGTTTCCTACTGATGTACAACTGTAACTACTTTTACATTATCTTCAGCAAATTTAACTTCATATGATATTGTTATGTGCCATTGAGTTGAGTATGACTCATAGTGATTCTATGAATAATCGTTCTGAATTTTTTCCTATCCAGAGCCAACCTCACCATCTCTGATATTCTTGACCTCATTGTAACACTCATTCCATCTCATCCAGGGTCTTCTCCAACATTGACTCTCTACCCTTCTAAGCATAATGTCCTCCTCCTATGACTGGTCCCTTTTGGCAAGAGGCCCAACATTTATGAGTACAGCTTCAAAATCCTTGCCTCCAAAGAGCAACCTGGTTTCACCAACTCTAACAGAGACCAGTTTGTTCTCTTGGCATTTCAGGTATGTGCAATACTCTTCTCCAGCTCTACAACTCAAAGGCATTGATTCTTCTTCCATCATCCTTATTCATTGTCCAACGTTCAAATGCATTAAGAGCAATTGAGAAGATCATATATATATTAATTAAGTATGATATATGGGCATTCCCCCAAGATAGATATACTTCTTAACAGACATATTTTTTCAATCTTCTAGTAGCTTATTGTATAGTAAATATTCTTAACTAATATTATAGTTCACGTGTATCAATAGTTTTCAGTATTCCTTATTAATCTTCTAGCTTTTACCTGTATAAGAGACAAAAAAAAATTCAAATCTGCCCTAGAAGAAACATAATCAAGAAGCTCCTGGATGAGGCTTAATCTCACATACTTTGGGCACGTGTTAGGAAGTATCATTGTCTAGAAAAAGATTTCATGCCTTTAAAAGTAGACAGACAATGAAAGAGAGAAAGAACTACAATAAGATAGTTTTCATAGAGAATGCAGCAATGAGCATGGGTATGGTGAAGGCTGTGGGAATGCAGCAGGTGGGAAAAGTTTTCAATGTATTGTTCATTGGGTTGCTATGAGTCAGAGTGCACTTGATATATCAATTAGGTTTTCTCGATTTTACTGAGATCTTCAGTACCAATTTCATTCTGAACTGTGTGCTAATAACTTGGCCTTTCTTACACTTGCAACTAGTTAAGATTTGATATTTAAATTAGGATGGTTTGACAACAATCCTTTACTAGGAGGATTAAGATAAATTAGTTCTTGCTGTTGTTATATGCCATCGAGTTGCCTGCGACCCATAGTAACCCTACATGCAATATCCCTAAACCCTGCTCTACTCTGTGCCAATCTTATTGTTTCTGACACACCTACCCTCATTACACCAGTCATTGAATCAACCATTTCACTGAGGGTCTTCCTCTCTTGCACTCTCTCTCCACCCTTCCAAGCATGACGTCCTTCTCCAAGGACTGGTCTCTCCTTGCAACATGCCCAAAGTATGTTAGATGAAGGTTCATAATCCTTGCCTCCAAAGAGCAGCCTGGTCTCACCCTTTCTAGGACAAACCTGTTTATTCTCTTAGCAGTCCATGGTATAGTCAACACTCTTCTCCAGCACCACAGCTCAAAACATCAGTTTTCCTTCTATAACCCCTAGTCATTGTTTAGATCTTTGATGCATAGTAAGTAATTGCAAAGACTATGGTCTGGATCAGGTGCATCTTAGCCTCCAGACTGACATTGTTGCTCTTCAGTGCTTAGGAGAGGTCTCTCTGATAGCTGACTTTTGCAATGTAATTCATCTTTACTGTTCTAAATATGAGCATTCAAATTAAGAGAGACAAGAAATATGAATTGGTCATCCACTTCCAAAATATCAGTCTTTTGTAAATCCTTTGTGCAAGATAAATTTACATTCCTTAAAAGCAATTTCTGGCTAGTTTGCCCTTTTTTTCTGCTCTATACAGGTTCACATGATATAACCTAGCCTACTTGATGACAACCAATTGACTTTTCCCATTCAAAATTGACCAACCATACAATCAAGAAGCATTCATAATTAATAGTGACAGAAATGTAAAAGTTAGAAACAATGTAGAAGGGATGGTAGTTGGAAAGTACGGTCTTGGTGACAGAAATGAGGCTAGAGATAGAATGATTAAATTTGGTACAGTCAATATTTTAGTCATTGTCATTTTTTTTATTAAACATGAGCCTCAATTGATCGACTGCATAAGGATCAGAATGACTACATCTTCAGAAATATCATTGAAGCAACTTGGTATCAACAGTCAAAATCAGACCAGATGCTAACAGTGTAAAAGACCATCAATCACTCATGTGCAAGTTGAAACTGAAGCTGAAGAAAATGAAAACAAACAAATTTGCAAGAACTAAAATATGACCTTGAGTGTCTCTCATTTGAATTTAAAAATCATCTCAAGAGCAGATTTGAGACACTGAACACTAATGATCAAAGACTAGAGGAGCTGTGGGATGGTGACAAATATATCATCCATGAAGAGAGCATAACATCATTACAAAGGCAGAGGATGAAGACAAAACCAAAATGAATGTCTGAAGAGACTATAAAAATTGCATTAGAGCACTGAGAGGTAAAATAAAGGGAGGAGGTGACAAAGTAAAAGAGTTAAACAGAAGATTTCAAGGAACAGCTTGAGATGACAAAACAAAATATTGTAATGAAATGTGCAAAGAACTGGAGTTAGAGACTAGAAAGGGAAGAACTTGCTCAGCACTTCTCAAACTGAGAGAACTGAAAAACAAATTCAAGCCTTGAGTTGCAAAACCAGAGATACTATGGGCAAAATCTTACATGATTCAGGAAGCATCAAAAGAAAATGGAAGAAATACACAGAGTCACTGTACCAAAAAGAATTGGTCAACACTAAGTAATTTTAAGAAGTACCATATGAACAAGAGCCAATGGTAGCAAAAGAAGTGTTTCAAGCTGTATTGAAGTCATTGGCAAAATATAAAGCCCCAGGAATCTGTGGGATACCAGTTGGCATGGATCCACTAACTGATGCAACCCTGTATGTATTTAAGAATCTTTGCAAGGAAATTTTTAGGGCAGCTGCCTGGCCAACTGACTGGAAGTGATCCATATTTGTTCCCATTCCCAAGAAAGGCAACCCAATACCAAACAACATCAATAATATCACATTAAATTACTCCAAAACAGCTAGAACAGTATATTGACAGGGAACTGATAGTTCAAACGGGGTTTAGAAGAAGTTATGGCACCAGGGATATCACTCCTGACTGAAAGCAAATAATACCAAAGAATGCCTATCTGTGTTTTACTGACTGTGCAAAGGCATTTGACTATATAGATCCTAACAAATTATGGCTAACACTGAGAAGAATGGGAATCCCAGAACACTTAACCGTACTCATACAAAACCTATACTTAGACCAAGAAGCTGCTACCCATTTGGAACAAGGTAACACTGTATGGTTTAAAATCAAGAAACGTGTGAGTCAGAAATGTTTCCTTATCCTATACCTATAACAATCTGTAAGCTGAGCAAATGATTAGAGAGCTGGACTCTATGAAGACGAATGTGCTATCAGGATTGAAAGAAGACTCATCAATAACTTGTGTTAGGCAGATGACACAATCTTGCCTACTGAAAGTAAGGAGGTTTAAGGCTAAGATTAGGAGGACTTGAAATATTTGCTACTGAAGATCAAGGACTACCATCATCAATATGGATTACATCTCAATGTTAAGAAAGCAAAGGTTCTCATCACTGGGCCAATAGGGAACTTTATAAAAGATGGAAAAAAGGATTGAAGTTGTCAATGATTTCATCTTGCTTGGATCAACACTCAATATCCATTGTACCAGCTGTCAGGAAATCAGAAGACATATTACATTGGAAAAAGTTGCTTTAAGGGATCTCTCCAAACAGTGGAAAGTAACAATATCAGTCTGAAGATTAAAGTGTGCCTGGTTCAGATCACGGTCTTTTCAGTCACTTATTATGCATCTGAGAGCTAAAAATTGAATAACGGTGATTGAAGAAAAATTGATGCCTTTTGGCTGTGATATTAGAGAAGAATATGGAATATTCCGTGAACTATCTTAAAAATAAACAGGCATGTCTTGGAAAAAGTGCAACCAGAGTGCTTCTTAGAGGCAAGGATGGAGAGGTTAAGTATGTCTCTCATATTTGGGGTTTGTTGCTAGAAGAAGTTATTCCTTGGAGAGGGTCATTATGTTTGGAAAGGTCAGTGAAAGAGATGAAGAATCTCTATGAGATGGAGGACAGTGACTGCAGCAATGGTCTCAAGTGTGTCAGAGATATAAGGATGGCACAGAATAGGGTCAGATTCCGATTTGTTGTTCCTAGTTCAGTCAGGAATCACACTTAACTAGAAGCCTATCAACAACAACTACAATTGACTCAGTGCCTATAAAAATGGGCTTAAGCCTGTAGGAAATCATGAAGAGGGCACTTGATGAGTCAAGGTTCGGATCTAATGTTCATAGGGTTGCTATGTGTTGTAGCCAATAGCACAACCCCAGCATCTTTTATACTCCTACAACGTTTTCTGTTATATAGGATCTAAGTATATGCTAAATGCATTCTAGCTAATAATTTATAGTCTTTCCCTTAAATAAAGATTGAATTTAAAATTTGTTTGTCTTTTGTCTTAACAGTTCTGAAAATCTCTACAAATGTTCATTAAAATTAATAAGAAGTATATATTTCTCATACGCACTGAAACAATTTCATAATACAATAAAAAATCTATTCCTCATTTTTGTTATTTTATAAATAAATGCATAATGACATTAAAAAAACCTCAGCACAGCTCTTAACAATGACAACAGGAATTGCTGCCAAACCGTTGCAGTTTAAGTAATTTCTTATGGTTAATATTTGGTTTTGTGTGTCAAGAAAGTCTTAAAACAAAAGTAAGATGTCTGTTATTATTTTTTCTCATTCAACAACAGTATCAAGAACGAATTCCTGTAAAATGATAAAAGAAATATTTTTAATACATAATCTACAGAGTTTGGTAGCTGCTGAAATAAACAACATAAGTGGACAAATACTGAGTTTTTAATTTGAATAAAAGGGGAAAATAGTATCTTTAACAGAGGTCACTTTGGGAAAGACACTCTGAGTGTAGGAGCAAAAGGAGAATGAGTCAAACGTTCCATGCTATTGTTGTGTGCTGTCAAGTGGACTACGACTCATAGCTACCCTATGTATAATAGCTCTCAATCCTGCTCTATCTTGAGCCAATTTCGTTGTCTCTGACACACCTACTCACTGTACCCCAGTCACTGAGTCAATCCATCGCATCCAGGATTGTCCTTTTTTGCACTGTCCTTCTACCATTCTAAGCATGATGTCCCTCTCCGAGGACTGGTCCCTCCTGACAATATGCACAAAGTATGTCAGATGGAGCTTCACAATCCTTTCCTCCAAAGTGCAATCTGGTTTCACCCTCTCTAGGACAAACTTATTTGTTCTCTTATCAGTCTCTGGTATATTCAATACTCTTCTCCAGCACCACAGCTCAAGGCTTCAATTCTTCTATAATTCTTAGTCATTGTCCAGTTATCTGATGCATAGCAGATGGAAGGAACCCCAGTACTAGTCCTGTAAACTTTTTTACTCTAATTGTTGATGTATTCTAATCAGATTCTTCTCACCACTTACGTTTCATCCCTGTATTATGATGGATTGTAAAAGCCACTAATTATGGTTCGTGATGACTTTGTCTTCAAGTTGCATAAATTATTGGAATAATTGTGATGATTTCTCTCTTTCCAGAATGATTTGTTATTTGTTAGTCTTTTTTTTCCTGTTAATGTCTTAATAAAAAGGACATTACAGAATGTTTCATTCTTAGTCATTGGATGAAATTCCACCGAATCCATTTTATCATTCTGGAAAAAGAGAAATGATCAGAATGACTCAAATAATTTATGTGACTTGAAGAGAAAGAAAATCATCACCAAACCATAATTAGTAGCCTTTACAATCCATCATAATGCAGGGAGGACAACATAGGTGGGGAGAAGAATATGATTAGCATACATGCACAATTGCAGTAAAAAGGTTTATAGGACTAGTTCTGGGGTCCAGCCATCTGGAGCTATTGGTCACAGAAATTATTAAGGAAATGACTGATCAAATTCCGTGGTTCTATCTGGTCCAACCCACAGTATTTTCTCTCCACTTTTATACATGCGAAAGTTAGACAGAAAAAAAGGAAAACCAAAGAATTGATGCCTTTTTATTGTGGTGGTAGGAAGAATGGTAAATATAGCAAAGACTGTCAAAAGAACAAACAAGAACATTTAGAATACTTCCTAGAACTGTTGTCCAATAAACTTTGTAAAATGCTTTTGACTTAGC
>NW_006399762.1:16969723-16970834 GCF_000299155.1 Elephantulus edwardii
AATGAAAAAGGGGGGAAACCCCTCAAGTTCTGGTGGCCTAGTGGCAAGAAGCTGCACTGCAAACCCAAAGGCATGTGGTTCAAGCCCACCAGCTGCTTTGCAGAAGAAGAATGGGCAATCTCCTACCATGTGATTAACTGTCTTTGAAAATCCACTAGAAGGTCAGCTATGGGTCAATTCTGACTCGACAGTAAAAAAAACAAAACGAGAGAGAGGAAAAAAAAGATGGATTAACTTAACACAGCAATGACAAAATGAGTTTAAGTGCTGCAGAAATTGTTGGGGTGGTGCAGGCAGGATCAAGTGCACATAGGGTACCAGTGAGTTGGAGTTGACTCAAAGGCACAAAACTACAGCAACAGATTAAATGAATCCATATGAATGTCAATTCAGCACCTACATTTCAGAGGAGAACCTGAACATCAGCTTTTGATTTTTATTAGGAATGCCTTGTTGAAGCTCTTTCCAGAACTGATCTTGGAAAAAGTGCTTAGGAAATGAGATGGATTTGGGACATTAAAAGAAACTAGCATCTGCTGTCATGAACCTCTCCAGAGTGCTGAAGAGCAACAATGTCAGTCTAGATACAAAGGTGCACCTAATCCAGGCCATGACCTTCACAAATACTTGTAATGCTTCAGAGAGTTGGACAATGACTAAGGATGACAGAAGAAGAATAGATGCCTTCAAGTTGTGGTGCTGGAGAAGAGCCTTGAACATCCCATGCACTGCCAAGAAAACAAATAGGTCTGTCTTCAAGAGAGGGTAAAACCAAGTTTCTCCTTGGAGGCTAGGATTTTGAAGCTCACTTTCTTTGGGCACATGGCCAGGAAAGACTGGACCTTGGAGAAGGACATCATACTCAAAAAGGTGGAGGGACAGTGTAGGAGAAGAAGATCCCAGATGAGATAGATTGATACAGCATCTGGGGCAATGGGGTGTATTGGAGTTAGTGAGACTGGCTCAGGAAAGGGAAGGGTTCAGAACTGCTTTACATAGGGTTGTTATACATTGCAATGGTATGTAACAACAATAACATACTATATCAGGTTTTGTTTTGTTTTAAATTAAGCCTCCAGAAATCTGGAGAACGACCACTTGGCCAACTGAC
>NW_006399762.1:16972174-16973828 GCF_000299155.1 Elephantulus edwardii
TTGTTATTATATTTTGGAGGAATATTCTTCTAAGTGGTACAGCACTCTTCTGTCAATATGCTGTACTGAGGCAACCTTGGGTTGCTGAGATGCTGAACCTTGGGCCATTGGGATGACTAATGCCTAACGGTTACCCATGGTGGACAGTGTTTTGTGGAGCTCCAGTTTAAGACAGGTTTGGAAGTGGCATCCACTTTCTAAACAACATGCCTCTGGGAAATCTATGAACTTTGATAAATGTTGATAGTTATAGAATGACTTCAGGCCTTTTGTTAATAGGTTCCATATGGGTCATGCTCTACTTGAAGGCAATCAACAAAAACAGCATGCTTCACTTTACAAGGATAATTATTTACGACTTAGAAATTTATCTAGACCCCAAGCTAGGTTAATCTCCAGATAAGACAACAAATTATATAGAAAAGTATGGGAATTAGGATGAAGAAGAAGTAAAATAAGTATATGGAACCTACAATGAAGAGAAAAGAGAAAGGTCCTTTTAACCTCCATAGATGAGGCAATATGTACAGAACCAGTACATTTAGATCACAAATATATCTAGAAAAAAAATTGTGACTCACTGGGAGAATGATGTTATTTGTTGTTGTGTACATTGAGTTGGAACTGACCCACAGCTGACCTCTTGTGAGTTTTCAGAGGCTGTTTATTGCACGGGAGGAGATTGCTAAGTGAAGAAAGAAATGCACCTGCCTCTCCTCTGAGACATTTTACATCCATAGTCCATTTGTTCACTGATGTTCTCTTTAAAGATTGGCTAAAGCTAAAAAGCAAACTTTAAACAAGTCCATAATACAACTAAGTTTATCCTACCTTGAATTTAAAAACTAACTCAAAAAGAGATCAGATGCAATGAACGCTAATGAGTGAAGACCAGATGAGTTGTAGGATGGCATCAAGAACAGAATCTATAAAGATCATTAAAAGGGCAGGAAACAAATAATGACTAGAATGGAGGTCAGAGGAGACTTTAAAACTTGTCCTTCTTTGACAAGCACTGTGGCATTTGGACAAGAACAAACTGGGAGGAGGGTAGAGAGAATAGTGCAACAATGAATGAATGTAAACACAAAATCTCTGTAAATGTTTACGAAAATCTCTGTAAATGTTTACGAAAATTAATAAAATATAGAAAAAAAACAAAACCTTGTCCTTCAATGTAGAAAAGCCAAAGTGAAGGGGAAAGATAATGAAGCAAGTATTCTGAACAGAAGATTTCAAAGTGCAGTTTGAAACGGGAAAACAATGTATTTTAGCAAAATGTGTCAAGACTTGGAATTATAAAGTGAAAAGGGAAGAACCTGCTTGGCATTTATCAATCTGAAAGAACTAAAGAACAAATTCAAGTCATAAATTATAACACTGAAGGATTGTCTAGACAAAATATTAATGCAAGAAGCCTCAAAAAAGGACTGAAGATATGCACATAGTCACTGAAACAAAAAGAATGTGTCAACAAAGAACCGTTTCAGGAAGTAGTATCAAGTAAGATAAAGAATCAGTGGTACTGAAGGAAGAAAAGCAACTGACACTGAAGGCATTGCCAAAAAATAAAGCCTAAGGAATTGATGGGGTCCCAAATGAGTTGTTTTAGCAAACAGTCCTGGGGATGCTTACTTGTTTTGTTGTTGTTGTT
>NW_006399762.1:16977148-16993257 GCF_000299155.1 Elephantulus edwardii
ATTTTGGTGTTGCCAAAAAGTATTGTTTGTCCCAAGGAGTGTCAAATAAATAAAATCTGTCTTGGAGGAAATGCAATCAGGGTGCTCATAAAGAAAAAAATCAAGGATCTTGAGATTTCATCTCAAGTACTTCGGGTGTACTATCAGACCTATCCTGATATCATGTGTAGAAAAGCAAAGAGTCATTGAAAGAAAGAAGCCCAATGAGGTAGATTGACAGAGTGTTTGTGACAATGAGTTGAGCATGGGGAAGATTGTAAGGATGGTACAAATTTTCTATTGTTGTTTATAGGTTCCTTACGAATTTTAGTTAATAGCAAGAACAAGAAATAGCTAAATATTTTCAGTTGCCTAACCTATTTGGAAAAAAAAAATAATAAAGGATCTCTATAAGGATCGACCAATAACAGAAAAATAGAAATACAGAGGGAAATATGCTATTATTATTGATTGGTGGAGTCAAATTTAGGTTGTGATTTATATGGAGATACACACACACACACACACACACACACACACACACACACACAGCAAAACACTGCTTTGTCCTGCACTATTCTTACAGTTTTGAGGATGCGATCTTTGAGCCTACTGTTGTAGCTACTTTGTCTACTGTTGGGGAATGTTGGGGAGGAAGGAAGGGCTCCTGGCCAGGACAGAGGGCCTAGCCCCAGATAAGTGCAAACCTCCCAATGGCCTTTAATACGAGATAGAGAAAGCTCTCCTGTGTTTGGCCATACTGACCTGAGAAAGCTTGTCACCTGGGAAGATGGCTGTCACATCTGTTGAGGGGCAGTAGTCTGCATGAGGCTGAGGTTCTCCTATCCAATCCATATGTCTCACGTCTGCAAGCCCACCCTAGCCTGTCTTCCTGTTTACTTGCTCATATATAAGTGCACTGCATCCCCCAATAAAATTGAGCTGGATCAACTCTCTGAATGGCTCCCAGAGTGGTGTGTCTCCATTGTGCTTACCCCCATCAGGGTGTCACTGTTCATTGCCAGCAAACGAACAACGACAGACTACCTTTCTTGTAAATGGTCTTTCTCTTTTTTGATGATCTTTAACTTTATTCAGCAGCCTTTGGCATTGTTGTATGAATTGTTGAGCTGCTATTCTGAAAGCTACACCATTGTGATAGTTTGAGCCTACCAACTACTTTTTGGAAGAAAAAAGAAGGGCAATCTTCTAGTGTCATTTACAGCCTCAGAAACCCAATGGGCAGCCTGCTATGAGTTGGTTCTGAACTAGTGGCATTTAGGGATGTTTGCTTGTTTGTTTGTTTTATTTTGTGTAACTTTATCCAATATAATGATGATCCCTCTTGACCACACATGTAAAGTATATGAGAGGGAGTCTTACCATCCTAGATCCTAAGGAGTATTCTCGCTATACTTTCAAGACTGATTTGTTTGTTCTTTTGGAAGTCTGTTGCATACTCAATTTTCTCTGTCAATACACTAAATCAATGCATTAATTTTTCTTTGATGCATGTTGTTTTTGTTGTTATGTCCCATCAAGTTGCCTGTGACACATATATATATGTATAGCAGCTCTAAACCCTGCTTTATCCTATGCCAATCTTATTGTCTCTGACACATCTACCCCAGTTACTCTAGTTACTGAATCAATCTACCTTCTTGAAGGTCTTCCTTTCCTGCACGGTCCTTCCACTCCTGCAGGCATGACTTCTCTGTCCAAGGACCAGTCCCTCCTTGCAAAATGTCCAAAGTATGTCAGACGAAGCTTCAGAATCCTTGCCTCCAAGGAACAGTTTGGTTTAACCCTCTCTGGGACGAACCTGTTCATTCTCTTAGCAGTCCATGGTATGCACATGGATTTCACCTGATGGTGTGCATAGGAATAAGATCAATTACATATGTATAAAGAACCACTGGAGAAGCTCAGTATCAGCTCTGAAAAGTAGGCCAGGTGCTGATCGTGTAACAGACCATCAACTTTCATATGCAAGTTCAAACTGAAGCTAGAGAAAATGAAATCAAATCCACGGGAACCAAAATAATACCTTGAGTCTATCCCATGTGAATTTCATAACCACCTAAGGAACAGGTTTGAGTCCTTAGTCACTAATGAGCAAAGACCAAATGAGTTGTGGGAGGATATCAAGAATATCATCCAAGAAGAATGCAAAAAGTCATTACAAAGATAGAAGAGGAAGAAAAGACCAAAATAGATGTCAGAGGAGACTCTGAGTTTTGCACTAGAGCACTGAGAAGCCAAAGCAAAGGGAAGAAATCAAGATACTAAGGAGCTGCACATAAGATTTCAAAGGGCAGCGTGGGAAGACAAAATAAAGTATTACAATGAAATATGCGAAAAGCTGGAGGAGCTGAAACTTGAACTTTGATGTGTAACTTTCCTAATTTTAAGCCATACTTTATCTCACTCTTCTGTTCAAAAGACTATTTTTGGTCTATGTACAGGTTCCATATGAACATATGAGCATATGGGTGTGTCGTTCTTCACAATATTATTCATAATTTGTAATAATCTACACAGTTATATGCATTTGCTGAGTAAATAAAAAGGAGTCATGGTGGTATATTGTATGAACACATTGTGTTCCTCTACTCACTGAAAAGTCAGCAGTTCAGATCCATTAACTGTTCCACTGGTGACAGATGGACAGTATCCTCCCGCAAAGACTTACAGTCTTGGAAACTCAGTGGAAAGCCCATATGAATCAGAATCAACTTTAGGGCAGTTGCTATGCTAGCGAATAAAACACTAGTGAATACCTTTCTGGTATACTCTACTTTTATCCAAGATGCACTTGATATCAGGAATTATATCTTAAGGCATCTTCAGAATATACATGTATTTCTGCAGTTTCCTATTGATGTATTCTTTGAATTGCTTTATTTTTTAAATTACTTCAGTATAACTTTACTTGTATTTGATATTAAAGATATTGTTTGATAATTTCCACATTCTATTTGATCACTTTTCTTTGTATTGGGTACAAATATGGCTCTTCCAGTCAGTTGGCCATATTACTATCTTCCAAATATTTTATGGTAGATTAGAGAGCACCATTAAACATTGCTTCCTTTTGTTGAAACATTTCGTTTAGTCTTTTATATTACTGGAGCCTTGTTTCTTGCTAATGACCTCCCTGCAACTTGAACATCTTTCTTTGATACCACTGATTCTCGATTTTATGTTACTTCCTGAAATGGTTGAGAGTTGACCAATCACTGTGTATTTATTCCGTCAAACGATATATATTTCATTGAAGACATGGGCTCTGGAGCTCAGTTTATATGGGCGTGGTTTTTTTTTTTTTGCCCTGCAAGTTCCTTTAGACATTTATCTTTTTTCTATGTAACATAATGAAGATAATGGAAAATGATCTCATAGAGTTTTGGGGGGCACAAAGTAAGCACTCACAGTTGTTATTGCTGGATGCCAACGAGAAAAGTATGACTCATAACAGCCCTGTGAACAACAGATCTGAATCTTGTCCTATCCCATGCCATTCCATCTTCTCTTATACTCTCTCATCAATTGCTGCAGTCACTGTCATTGAAGGTCTTCATCTCTTTCGCTGACCTTTCACTTTTTGAAGCATGGTGCCTCTACCCAAGAAATATTTCTTGCAACACCTCCGAAGTATGTTGGATGGAGCTTTGTCCGCCTTGACTCCAAAGAACATTCTGCCTGCACCTTTTCCAAGATATATCTCTGTACTTTTTGTAGTCCATGAGATATTCAGTATTCTTCTCCAATGCCAGGGCAAAGAAATCAATTCTTCTACTTTTTAAATTTTTTTTACTCTGATTTATTTACAAAGTTTGAATATATTGTTTTTCACAAAAGATCCTTCCCATTTTCCTTCATCCCACCTACCCAACAAATTGTGTAACCCCATACAATAATTTTTCTGGCTGGCTTATTCACTGTCCAGCTTTCAGCAGCATAGAAAGTGTTTGAAGGATCACGGCCCGAATCAGGCACACCTTAGTTGTCAAACTGACATCATTACCTCTCAGCAATTTAGAGAGGTTCCTGACAGCAGACTTGCCTAATGCAATAATACATCTTCTGATCTCTGGACTGCTGTTACCAAGGGTGTTGATTTTATATCCAGGAAAGATGAAACTGTTGACAATGTAAACTTTTTCTCCACCTATTGTGATGTTCTTATCATTTCTGTGATGAAGATTTTTGTCTTCTTGATGTTGAGATGCAATTCATACTGAATGAAGGGTGTAGTCTTTGATCATCTGCAGTAAATGTTTCAAGTCTCCCTTTCAGCAAGCAAGGCTGTATAAAGCTTGTTGATCTTCTTCCAATCATGATGCCATATTCCTCTTTATAGATTCCAGCTTCTCAAATCATTTGTTCAGCATATAGATTGAATAGGTATGGAGAAAGGAAACAACACTGAGGCACACCTTCCCTGATTTTAAATCATGCATTGTTTCCTTCTTTTTTTCAGACAACAGCTTCTAGGTTTAGGTATAAATTTTGAATGAACATAATTAAGTGAACTGGCTTCTTGAATCTTTTTTTTTCCTTGTCAAAACTTTTAGTCTTACTTCTTTTTAAAAAATATAGAACACTTCATGAATTTATATATCATCTTTGTACAGGGGCCATGTTAATCTTCTCTATATTGTTCCAATTTTAGTATATGGGCTGCTGAAACAAGCACCCTTTTCTTCTTAATGTTAACCATAATTTGTTATGATCCACATAGTCAAATCACTTTGAATAGTCAATAAAACACAAATAAACATTCTTCTAGTATTCGGTTTTCATTACTATCCATTAGACATCAACGATGATATCGCTGGTGCCAAGGCCTCCTCTTAACCCAGCTTGAATGTCTGGCAGTTCTCTGTCAATGTACTGTTCCACGGAATTCTTTCAAATTTAAAAAAAAGATCTTGAGCAATATTTTACTTGCATGTGATATTAATGATATTGTTTGGTACTTTTCCATTATGTTGGAAAAATTCTGGGAATGGGTACAAATGAGGATCTTTTTCAGTCAGTCAGTCAGTCAGTCAGTCAGTCAGTCAGTCAGCCAGTCAGACAGTTGTCCTCCAATGTTCCTACCATAAACTGCTGGCCTCATTCAGGTTAGAATCCGTTAATTTAAACATGCCAATTTGTATCACATTGATTCCTGGGATCCTCTTTTTTGCCAATGACTTCAGTACAGCTTGCTTCTTCTTCGAGGATGAAGACAAAGACCAAAATGGATGACAGGAAAGACTTTGAAAATGGCACAAGAGTACTGAGAATTTAAGACAAAGGGGTGAATCATAGAAATAAAAGAGCTTAACAGAAGATTTGAAAGGGCAGCTTGAGAAGACAAAACAAAATGTTATATTGCAATGTGCAAACAACTGGAGTTGGAGAATAAAGAGGAAAAACCTCACTCAGCATTTCTCAAGTTGAAAGAGCTGAAAAGAAATATCAAGCCTCGGGTAGCAACATTGAGGGCTGCACTGGGAAAACTCTTGAATGATGCAGGTAGCATCAAAAAAAAGATGGAAAGAAGACACAAAGTCCTTGTATAAAACAACAATTGATAACACTGAAAAAAATATCTCAGAAAGTATAATGTGAATGGTCAGAGATAAAGGAGGAGGTAATAGATAGTATTGTTATTGTGATGTTTGAGAGACTATTAAGTATGACTCCTTATCACTGTTGTTGTTGTTGTTGTTGTTGTTGTTGTTGTTGTTGTGTGCCATGACTCATTGTTGACTGATAGATTGTTATGTGCCTGTGACTTACGCATAACAGTTCTGAGCCCTGTCCTATCCTGAGTCAGTCTCACTGTCTCTGATTGTGAGACTGGAAGATACATGGACTACTATAAAGGCCCACTTAACTTTATATTCACCAAAGAATCCTAGTGGTGTAGTTGATTAAATGTTCGGCTGCTAACTGAAAAGCTTGCAGTTCAAATTCAACAGCTATTCAGTAGGAGGAAGATAGAGCAGTTGTTTTTGTAAAAATGAAGAGTATATGGATCAGTTCTACTCTTGTTCTATATGGTCCCTTTGAGTTGGAATGGTAGTGGGTTTGGCTTTTATTTTGTTTTCACTAATACCATGACCTAAATCCAAGCCTTAGTTTCTCTTATATTGCCTTTTAAATGAATCACTTTGGGTTGCTGGAACTTCTTTTCTACAAGGCAGCAAAAATGAAATTTGTGAAATGGAAATGTCACATTTATTCTTAAAACATTTCAGCATGTCTTCAGTGATCTTCACATATTTTAAAAGGCCCCAGGTGGTCTTTTCTTATTTTGCTCACTGTACCTTAACTTCATTGTACTTTTTTTTTCTTGTTCCTTGAAAATGCCATTTTATTCTACTCTAATGGTCTTCCTTGTATCCTCTCTTTTATCCAGTCAGCCTAGTCACGCTTCAGATCTCATTCGGTTTATCCTTTCTCAGAATAACCTTCTCTGCTGTCTTAGATATCTAGTGCTGCTGTAAAGACACATCACCAAGGGGGCTTTACCAAACATAAAATTATTGTTTTAAATTTAGGAGAATAAAAGTCCAAATTTAGAGTGCTGGCTCAAGAAGACAGCTTTCTCTCTGCATCTGTTCTGGATTATGGTCAATATTTTTTTCTGAATCTATACCCCAATATGCCTTGGAGATCTCAATGTGTCTTGGCTTTCTCCTCCATTAAGGAGCTTCCAAGCAATATGTTCTATCTTCTCCTGGTAATTCTTGGTGGTACTAGATCTTTCTTGTCTGCTGGCTTCTCTCTCCTTTTATTTCTCATAAAAGGGAGAACTCTGGTGGCTTAGTGGATATAGAGTTTTACTGTCAAATCAAAAGCAGGCAGTTCAAATCCACCAGTGTCTCTGTGGAAGAAAGAAGAGCAATCTTCTTCAGTGCAATATGCAGCCTCTAAAAGCCTGCTGTAGGGTCAGCTATGAATCAGTTTCTGAATTGATAGCAGTGAATTTTGAAAAAGACAAAATTATATAGTACGTACCTCAGGTAAATGCCTTTTAATTAGGATCTCAGAGCTGTGAGAGATTAAGGGGCATTTCAGTCCACCTTTAATCCTTTTATAACTATTTTATTAGATCATGGGGCATCATTACATAGCTTTCATTTTTTATTGTTGTTGTTGTTCTTATTATGTGCTGTCGAGTTGCTTGTGACCCATAGTGACCCTAAGTACAGCAGCTATGAACCTTGCTCTGTCCTGAGTCAGTCTCACTAATTCTGACACATTAACCCCCATGTATCTGTCCATCTTATCTGGGGCCTTCCTCTCTTGTGTTGTCTCTCAGCCTTTCTAAGCATGATGTCCTTCTCTAAGGCCTGGTCTCTTGGCCATGTGCCCAAAATATGTGAGGTGGAGCTTCAAAATCCTAGCCTCCAAGGAGAGACTTGGTTTCACCCTCTCCAAGATAGACCTATTTGTTCTCTTGGCTGTTCATGGTATGTTCAAGAATCTTCTCCAGCACAATTTGAAGGCCTTGATTTTTCCTTCTGTTATCCTTAGCCATTGTCCAGCTAGTAATTGTGAAGACCATGGCCTGGATTAAGTGCACCTTAATCTCTAGACTGACATCGTGGCTTTCAAGACAAGGTAAAGTATTATAATGAAATGTGCAAGTAGCTGGAGTCGGAAAATGAAAAAGGCCAAACTTGCTCAGCACTGACGGAACTGAAGAATAAATTCAAGCTGAGAGCTGGAATACTTAAGGATGCTATGTGCAGAATATTAAATTATTTAGGAAGCATTACAAGAAGACAGAAGGAGTATACAAAGTCGTTGTACCAAAAAGAATTGGCTGACATAGAAGAATTTCAAGAAACAACATATGACTGAGAGGCAACAGTGATGAAAGAGGAAGTTCAGGCTGTTCTGAAGGACTTAGTAAAAAATAAAGCCCCAGAAATTCATGGAATACCAGTTGGCATATTTCAGCAAACAGATGCTGCCTTGGATGTGCTCACCAAGTTGTGCCAAGAAATCTGGAGGACAACTACTTGCTCAACTGACTGGCAGAGATTTATATTTATTTCCATTCCTAAAAAAGGTGACTTGAAAGACTGTGGAAATTATTGAAAAATTTCACTAATATCACACACTAGCAACATCCTGCTGAAGATTATCAGTAACAACTGGAACAGTACATTGACAGAGAACTCCCAGAAATAGAAGCTGGGTTTAGAAGAGGTTGTGGCACTATAGACATTATTGCCAATGCCAGATGGATCTTGGCAGAAAGCAAAGAGTACCAGAGGAATGTCTGTCTGTGTTTCATTGACTATGCAAAGGCATTTGGCTGCGTGGATCACAACAATTGTGGCTGACCTTGAGAAAAATGGGAATCCCAGAACACTTGATCGTGCTTCTGTGAAACCTACACTTGGACTAGGAAGAAGTCCTCAGAACAGAGCAAGGAAACACTGCATGGTTCAAAATCAGGAAAGAAGAGCACCAGGTATTCATCCTGTCTCCATTTTTTAAATTTTTGTTATTGTGTAATGTAGAGTCCAAAGCGACACATAGCTGATCCAACAGTGGGGTTTTAGAGGCAGTTAATTGCATGAGAGGAGATTGCCCATCCTTCTCCCATGGAACAGCTGGTGGCCTTGAACTGCGTGCCTTCAGGGTTGCAGTGTGGCTTCTGACACCAGGCCACCATTTTATATTATGTACATATATTTTGCTTAAATATAATTCAATCTATGAATACTGCCTACTGTCTCCTTTTCCAGACATAGCGCATGCTATTTACTATAGCCTTCCTTTATAATGCCTGTCTTTTAAGTTAAAAATAAACTCTGATGTTTGGGACAATATTTTTGTTGTTGTTATATGCTACTGAGTTGCCTGTGACTCATAGCAACACTTTGTACAGCTCTGAATAGCTCGGAATCCTGTCCTATCCTGAGTCAATCTCACTGTGTCTGACATACCCACCTCCATTACCCCAGTTACTGTGTCAATCCATCTTTTTTCTCCTGTGCTGTTCCTCCACCTTTCCGAGCATGATGTTTTTCTCCAACCACTGGTCTTTCCAGGCCATGTGCTCAAAGTATATGAGATGAAGCTTCAAAATCTTTGCCTCCAAGGAACAACTTGGTTACATTCTCTCCAGAACAGACCTGTTTGTTCAATACTCTTCTCCAGCACCACAATTCAAAGGCATTGATTCTTTTTCTATCATCTTTAGTCACTGTCCAGCTCTCTAATGCATAGCAAGTAATTGAAGACCATGGCTTGTATTAGGTGCACTTTAGTCTCTAGACTGACATATACAAAATATTTATGTTACCCTCTGTAAAAATAATAAGGACTGCATAGGAGAGGTTGAGTCTAACTTGTACTAACTGTACGAAGGGTATTTCCCCCATTATCAGCCACAATACAAAACCAATTTTGATGAAATCAGACATATTCTACACATTACATTACCTCTTTATAGCAATTCTAACACCAATCCTACTCTGCTACTGAGTTTGAAATGCATTGCAATAACTCACAGACCATACAGACCCATACTCATGATTATGGGGTTTATTAGGGAAGATAACAGAAAAAAATTTATTGGAGTAGCATCTTAACTGTGGGCACAGGCCTGTCAACCACCTTCAGCTGTGCAGCTTTAAACCTGTATTACAAAGCCTTCTTAGTCCTGCTAATTATGGCATCTCTCCCCTACTCTTCAAACAGACTTGGGCAAAGACTTCAAGCTCTGGTTCCATAGGATAGTAGTCCCAAGATTAGCTCTATCTCACATCAGGTGTCTGTTTCTCTATTTCAGAAGCTGCTGCTGCTTCTTAGGCCCTGGTCTGAGTGGCCTCAGAATCTTTGGCTCCTAAGAATATGCACTCTGCATTCTCTGTTCTTCTTTGCTGGTGGTGAGAGTCCCAAATTCTGTTGCTGAATCCACTTAATTTAAAGTGTGACTAGCCAATTCCCTTGTGGTAGTTGTTGTGTACCATAGCTATGATGTTTGTAAGCCTCTGTGTGTATGTATGAGTGTTTTATTATTTTTTTATTTTATAGTGGTTTATTTACATTGTTTTTCACACTACATCTTTCTCATTTTCTTAATCCCTGCCTCTCCCTACCTATCAAATTGTACAATCCTATAACCCCACCCACACTCTGCCCATGTTTCCCCCTCTGCTCCTACCCTTCTCTCTGCCTTGGATCCTCATATCATTCTATAATAATGGTCTTATATAATATTTGTCCTTATGGGACTGAGTTAGTTCACTTAGCATAATGCTCTCTAGTCTCTTCCAAGTTAGGTGGTAATTTACAGAATTATTGCTCCTGTGTGCTTCACAGTATTCTATTACATGAATGTACCATAATTTCTTAATCCGTTCCATTGTGGTTGGACAGTACGCTGTTTTCATATTCTTCTGATGGTGAATAACACTGCTATAACATTGGTGTACAGGTCTCCATTTTTGCCTCAGTTCTCATTTTCTCAGGGTATATTCTGAGCAGTAGAATAGCTGGATCATATGGAATTTCTGTGTTCAGCCTTTTAAGGAAACACCAAACTGCCTTTGAGAATGGTTGCACCATTTTACAATCCCAACAATGTAGGAGAGTTCCTATCTCCCCACATTCCCTCCAACATTTATTACTTGCTGCCCTGTTTAACTTTGCTACTGCTAATGGAGTGACATGGTATCTCATTGTGGTTTCAGTTTAAATTTCTCTTATTGCCAGTGATTTTGAGCATTTCTTCATGTGTCTGTTGGTCACCCAAATATCTTCCTCTGAAAATTCTTTCCATATCTTTACCCATGTTGTAATTCTGTAATCAGGATGTTTCTTGTGGAAGCCCTGTAGAATTCTGTCTGAAACAATATTTCCAAATCTTTTTTTCCCAGTCAATAGGTTTTCTTTTCACGGTCAAAAACATCTTTAGATGTACACGGGGATTTAATATTTAGAAGGTCTCATTCATCAATTTTATCATCTCCATACTGAGTATTTCTGGCTGTATTTGGCAATTTCTTTATACCATAGACTAAGCCATCTAAGCGTGATCCCACTTTGTCTCTGACCAACTTTATGGTTTTAGGTTTTACTCTCAGGTCTCTGATGCATCTTGAGTTGATTTTTGAGTGTATGGTGTGAGATGTAGATCCTGTTTCAGCATTAGCAGGGAGCAGTCCAGTTTTGTCAGCACCATTTGATGAAGAGGTTGTCATTTTCCCATTTGATAAGTTTAATTTCCTTATCAAATATCAGTTGACCATAAATAGCTGAGTCCATTTCTGGGTTCTCAATCCTTTTCCATTGGTCTATGTGCCTTGTCATTGTACCAGTACCATGCTGTTTTGATTATTACTACTGTGTAGTAGGTTTTGAAGTCAGGGATTGCTATGACTCCCACTTCAGTTTTATTTTTCAGAAATGCTTTGCTTATTCGGAGTCTCTTTCCTCTCCAAATAAACTTGACAATTTCCCTTTGGATTTTCTTGAAAAAATGAATTTGGTATCTGTATTGGGAAGGACCTTTCTGGAATACTAAGAAGCAACTATGTCAGTCTAGAGAATAAGGTGCACCTGATCCAGGCCATGGTCTTCACAATTATTTGCTATGCATCAGAGAGCTGAATAATGATTAAGGATGATGGTAGAATTGACACCTTTGTGTTGTGCTGCTAGAGAAGAATCTTGAAGATACATGGACCACCAAGAAAACAAATAGGTCTGTGTTAGAGAAAGTGAGATCAAGTTTCTCTTTGGAGGCTAGGATTTTGAAGTTCTTGTTTACATACCTTGGGTATGTGGCCAGGAGGGACTGATCCTTGGAATAAGACATCATGCTTGGAAGGGTGGAGGGACAGTGCAGGAGAGGAAGACCCCAGATAAGATGGATTGATATAGTGACTAGGGAAATGGGGGTAGATATGTCAGAGTCAGTGAGATTGTCTCAGGACAGGGCAGGCTTCAGAGATATTATACATAGGGCTGCTATGAGTCTCTGGTGACTCAATGGCACATAACAGCAACAATAACAACACTGGGATTGCATTGAGCATGTAGATTGCTTTTGTTAGGATTATCATTTTCACAACATAGAGTCTTCCAATCCATGAACTGGGCATATTTTCTTTCCCATTGCTTTAGGTCTATTGTGTCTTACAGAAATGTTCTGTAGTTTTCTTTGTATAGGTCTTTTGTGTCTCTAGTTATGTTCATTCCCGAGTATATCAGTTTGTGATTGTCTATTGTAAATGGTATTGTATTCTTCGTTTCCTTTTCTGAGTTCTCTTTGTTACTGTAGAGGAATACAACTAATTTTTAAATATTGATCTTGTAACTTTCTACTCTATTAGACTGGTCTGCTAGTTCTAACAGGTTTTGTTGTTGTTGTTGTTGTATTGGGCGTTTTTGTTTTTATTGAGTCCTTGGAGTTTTCTGTATACACTATCATATAGTCTGCATATAATGACAGTTTATCCATCCCTTTGCCAATCTGGATGCCTTTTATTTCCTTGTCTTTTCATACTGCCCTATCAAGCACTTCCAGTACAATACTGAATAGAAGTAGTGACAGTGGGCATCCTTGTCTGGTCCCTGTTCACAAGGAAAATGCTTTTAGTCTTTCTCCATTGAGAATGATATTGCTCTTGGTTTTGCATATGTACTTTTTATTATGTTGGGGAATTTTTCCTTTATTCTAATTTTGCTGAAAATCTTTAGCAGAAAGTGGTGTTGGATTTTGTCAAATGCCTTTTCTGCATCAACTGCTAAGATTAAATCGTTCTTATTATTTGTTTTGTTAATATGGTGAATTTTGTATATTATTTTTCTTACATTGAACCATCCTTACATACCTGGAATGAATTTTACTTGGTCATGATGAATTATTTTTTTATGTGCTTTTGGATTCTATTGGCTAGGATTTTGTTAAGGATTTTTGCATCTATATTCATGAGAGATATAGGACTATAGTATTCTTTCTTGATAATATCTTTTCTTGGTTTTGGTATGAGGGTTATGCTTGCTTCATCTAATGACTCTGGGAATGTTTCTTCTTTTTCAATTTTTTGAAATAATTTAAGTAGAATTGGTAATAGATTATGTCTGAATGTTTCATAGAATTCAGCTGTGAAGTCATCTGGTCCAGGACTTCAATATTATTTAATTTCCTCTGTTTTTGTTGTGATGTCACCTCTATCATTTCTTAATTGAGTTTTCTGTGTCTTCTCTTTTTTCCTTTGCTTAGTTTATCAGTGGTTTGTTAATTTTTGTTTACCCTTTCAAAGAATCAGCTCCTGATCTTTTTGATGGTTTCAATTGTTTTGCTGTTTTCTATCTCATCAGTCTGTTTGTTTTTATGGCTTGCTTTTAAGTATACAATACTTGTCCGTTTTATTTGTTAGGACATTTATTATTGTAACAACAGCATGTTGTTACTTTATTTTTTAACTTGTTGTTAGGTGTTGTTGAGTTAAATATGACTCATAGTGACCCTATGAACAAAAGATTTGAACTCTGTTCCATCCTGTACCATCCTCAGACTTCCTGACATACAAGTGCCCACTGAAACAGTCACCATGTCAATCCATCTGGCTGAGGGTATTCCTCTCCTTTACTGACCCTCCACCCTTCCCAGCATCATGTTCTTCTCCAAGTTTGGGTAGGTATGTGTCTTCTTATTTATCTTTTATTGCTATATAAGTACTGCACTCATCTTTCAGTTTGCTGTTTCCATTGCCATCAGGTTCAACTATGATGGACATGTTTCAGATGTGCTCTCAGATTAATACAGACTAGGAAGTAGTATTGGCCACCAACTTCTGAAATAGCATGCTTTTGAAAACCCTATGAACAATAATGGAACAATTATATCTTTTTGGTGGTGAAACCAAGATTGGACGTCACTTAAAATTATGAGAAACACTTGTAAACATCCAATACTAAGTGGAAAAGTGAATATATGTTGTAGAAATCTAAGAAAACTAGAAGATTTAAGAAATGAAATGGAGAAACATCTCTGGTGGCCTAGTGGCAAGAATCTGCGCAGCAATCCCAGAGGTACACAGTTCAAATCCACCAGACGCTCTGCTGGCGAAGGTGCGGCAATCTCCTCCTATATCAGTAAGATCTGACTTGATGATACACACACATAAAACAATAAAATAAAATTAAACCTCAAAAAAGAAATAAAATGGAACACATAAAGATTGACCTTCTAAGCATTAGTGAACTGAGATGAACTGGTATTGATCAGTTTGAATCAATCTATATATGAACAATGGTGTTGCATTTCTAGTCAGAGAGACTATTTGAAGATATACACTGAAGCACAATGCTGTGAGTGATAGGAAACTATCCATACCTACACAAGGAAGACCTGTTACTGTAAATACTCTTCAAATATGCATACTAACAACTAAAGCCAAAGAGCAGGAAACTGACATATCAATTTTTGGTATAAGGAACTGGAGCTGGAGAATAGAAAGGGAAGAACTTGCTCAGCACTTTTCAAGTTGAAAAACTGAAAAGAAAATCAAGCCTTGAGTTGAAATACTGAGAGATGCTACGGGCAAAAATTTAACCATGATCCAGGAAGCATCAAAAGAAGATAGAACAAATACACAGAGGCACTATATCAAAAAGAACTGGTTGTTCCCTAAAATATTCAGGAAATATGATACGACAAAGAACCAATGTTCAAGCTGTGTTAAAACACTAGCAAAAAAAATAATCGTGCCCCAGGAATTGATGGGATACCAATGGATATATTTCAACTAGAAGATGCATCCATGGGTGTGATCACCACTTCAGCCAAGAAATTTGGAGGAGAGCTAATTAGTCAACTGAATGGGGGGAGGTGATACATATTTGTTTCAATTCCCAAGAAGGTGATCCAAAATAATGTGGAAATTATCAAACTATATCATTAATATCATTGTTGTTACATGTAGTCAAATTGCCTGTGACCCATAGCAACCCGATATACAACAGCCCTAAATCCTGCTCTATCCTGTGCCAATATTATTGTGTCTGACCCACCGACCTCCATTACCCAAGTCACTAAATCAACCCATCTCATCAAGAGACTTCCTCTCTTGCACTGTCCTTCCAACCTCCTGAGCATGATGTCCCTCTCCAAGGACAGATCCCACCTTCCAATATGTCCAAACTATGTCAGCTGAAGAAGCTTCAGAATGCTTTCCTCCAAGGAGAAGCCTGGCTTCACCCTCTCTAGGATGAACTTGTTTGTTCTCCTAGCAGTCCATGATATATTCAATACTCTTCTCCAGCACCACAGCTCAAAGGCATCAGTTTTCCTTCTATTATCCCATTGTCCAGCTTTATGATGCATAGGAAGTAATTGCAAAGACCACGGCCTATATCACGTGCATGTGACATCATTGCTCTCCAGTACTTTGGAGAGGTCTCTGACACCAGGCTTTCCCAATGCAATTTGTCTTTTAATTTCTTGGCTGCTGGTACCAAGAATGTTGATTGTAGAGCCAAGCAAATTGAAGCTCTTAACAATCTCAATATCTTCACCATCTATCATCATGATGCCAATTGGCCCAGTTGTGAGAATCTTTATTTTCTTGATAGGCAAACAAAATATTACTAAATATCATCCAAAAATTACTACAACAGTACATTGACAGAGAACTTCCAGAAATTCATGCTGGGTTTAGAAGAGGCCATGGCACCAGGAATATCATTGCTGATGCCAGATGGATTCTGGCTGAAAGCAGACAATAGCAGAAGAATATCTATTTCTGTTTTAATGATTATGCAAAGGCTTTTGATTGTGTGGATCATAACAAAATAAGGCTAACATTGATAAAAATGTGAATCCTGGAACACTTAATTAAGTTCTTATAAAAATTATATCCAGACTTACAAGGTTTTGTGCAAACAAAGCAACAGAACACTGCTAAAATCAGAAAAGTAGTGCAACAGAGTTGTATCCTTTCTCCATACCAATTCAGAAGACAAAGATTCTCATCACCAGACCAATTGGCAGCATCAGGATGGATGACAGAGATTGAGATTGTTAACAATTTTAGTCAGCTTGGCTCCACGGTCAACACTCTTGGCACCAGTAGCCAGGAAATCAAAAAACATATTGC
>NW_006399762.1:16994063-17003021 GCF_000299155.1 Elephantulus edwardii
TTGCCAATTTTTTTCATCTTAGTTGGATTCACAATCAATACCTTTACTGCTGTGTGCCATCGAGTCAGAATGAATTCATAACTGACCTTTCAGCAGGTTTTCACAGGCACTAAATCACAGAGTACAAGATTGCCTATCATCTCCAGCAGAGCAGTTTTGGATTCAAACCACTTGCCATTGGGATTGTGGTGCAGTTTCTTACCCAGAGACCACCAGAGATCTCCTTTTGCATTCCAGTTACTAATTAGTATCACTGCATCTTGGTTGCATGCATGTTTGGTCATTTTCAGACTCCAAAAGTTGGCTGTAGTTGTTGGCAGGTGCAGTTGAGCTGATATGATTCTATGAACAACAGATCTGAACCCTATCCTGTGCTGTAATCATCATTTCTGACACAAATTTTTATTTTGCTGCAGTCACTGTTTCAATCCATCTCATTGTGGATCTTTTTCTCTTTCACTGACAAGCATGATGTCCATTTCCAAGGAATAGTCTCTTCTAGCAACTTGCTCAAATTTTTTGAGATGAAACTTTGTCATCCTAGTCTCCAGGAATAATCTAGCTACCTTCTCCAAGATCTATATGTTTGTTCCTTACACAGTCCATGGACTATTCAACACTCTTCTCCGTTATCACAACTCAAAGATATCATTTCTTCTGGCATCCTTAGTCATTGTCCAGCTTTCAGGTTTATATAAAGTGATTGAAAAGACCCTGGCCTGAATCAGGCACACTTTAGTCTTCAAATTGACATCATTGTTTTTTTTATAATCTGGAGAGGTCACCAAGAACAGACTTGTCCAATGCAATGCATGTCCTGATGTTGGTTGTGGATCCAAGTAAGATGAAATCATTGACAACATCAATATTTTCCCCATCTATCAAGATGTACTTGCTGTACAGATGTAACTCATGGCTTCTGTGAAACTGAATACCGTGGCACTAATGTGTCAAATGTGATAATGGTTACCCATGGTGGACAGTGTTTGGTGGAGGTCCCCTATTAAAACAATCTTGGAAGCAGTAGTGGCATCTACTTCTAAAATAGCTTGCCTCTGGAAGCCCTATGAACCTGGAGAAAGGATGAAAGTTATACAAGTGTTCAGGTCTTTCTTTCACAGGGTTGCTATGAGTCACCTACGACTCAACAGCATTTAACAACACCAACAACATAGAGATCAGTTGGCCTAGTTGACAGAAAGTGATGCTACCAAGCCAAAGGTACTTTAATCTGCACCCCTCACACCTGTTTTTAGTCAAACATTCTTCTAGGTCATATAGCCCTGCTCTATCCACTTGCTGTACAGAGGTAGCTCGTGGTTGTCACACTGTGACACTGATGTGTCAAATGCGATAATGGCTATCCATGGTGGACAGTATTTAGTGGAGCTCCCCGAGTCAAACAAGCTTAGAAGCAGAAGTGACATCCACTTCCAAAATAGCTTGCCTCCAGAAGCTCTATGAACCTAGAGAAAGGATGAAAGTTATACAGTTGTTCAGGTCTTTCATTCATAGGGTCACTATGAGTCACCCACGACTTGCTGGCACTTAACAACAACAACAACATCATCATTTTGTTGCTTATCAAGATGAAATCATTGACAATATCAGTCTTTTCTTGAGCTATCATGATACTGCTGTGTCTCCTGTAAGTCCAGCTCAAATGTCTGACAATTTCTGTGTGTGTTGCTTTAGCCATTTCTGGATAATCTTCAACAACATTTTTACTTGAATGTGATATTAATAGTACGGGGCAATAACTTCCACAAAAGAGAAATTCCACTGGATCACCTTTCTTGGGAATGTGAACAAATACGAATTTCCTCTAGTCAGTTTGCAAGATTTCCAATTCTCTTGACACAGATTTGTGATCAAATCCAGAGGTGCATTTGTTTGTTCAAACAGTTCAATCAGTATCCCATCAATTTCTGGGGCGTTATATCTTTTGCCTTCAGTATTGTTTGAACTTCTTCTTTCACCACCAGTAGTAGTTCCTGATGGTATGCTACTACCTGAAATGGTTCTATGGAAAACAATTCTTTTTGGTACAGTGACTCTGTGTATTCCCTCCATCTTCTTTTGATGCTTCATGGATTGCTCAAAAATGTGACCATAGCATATTTGAATATTAAAACTTGAGGCTTTTCAGTTTTTTCAGCTTGATCCAAGTGCAATCTTCCGTTTTTATTTTGTAACTCCAGCTCTTAAATCATTTCATTATATTACTTTTTTGTTTTTTCACACACTATGTTTTAAAATCTTCTTCAAATCTTTTACTTTGCCATTTTGCCTCCTAATCCCTGCTGTGTTTTGGCTTCTTGATTTTCTAGTCTAATTTTCAGATTTTCTTTTGACATTTATTTCGGTCTTCTCTTTTGCCTCTGTCTTTAAAATGACTTTTTTTTTTCCTCTTCATGGATGACATCTTAGATGTCATTCCACAGCTCATTTGTCATTCAGTCTTTAATATTCAGTGCCACAAACCAATTTTTAGATGGTTTTTAAATGCAAGTGGAATGGAGTGAGTGTTGTATTTTTTATTCTTGTAAAATTGTTTTTATTTTCTTCAGCTTCAATTTGAACTTGCACATGAGTAATTGATGGTCTGTTCTACAGTTAGGACCTGACTTTAACTTCAGACATTGAGCTTCTCTGAGTCCTTTATCTCCACAGGTGTAGTTATATTATTGTTGTGTAGTTCATCAAGTGAGAGACATGAGTATATTTGCCATATGTGTTTTTTAAAGAAAGTACTTGTGATGAATACATGATTGTACAAAATTACGTCATTAGATCTCCAGCCACTTTTCTATCACCAGGTTTGTAGTTTCTGACTACCTTCATTTTTTTTAATGTTTGCAATCAAGTCACCAATTATTATTAATAAATCATGATTACATGTTCTGTTGATTTGGCCACAGAAGTTGGTAAATTTCCTTTTTTTTGCTTTAGTTGTTGATGCATATCCTTGAATAACAAGTGTATTAACAGGTCTTTCTTGGTAGTTCTGTATATGAATATTATCGTATCAATTCCTGCACTGTACTTCAGAATAAATATTGAAATGTTTTTTGACTATGAATGGAATCCGTTCTTCCTCAATTTTTCATTCCAGCATAATAATCATCATATGATTCAAAATAGCCAAGAGCATACCATCTCAGCTCACTAATGATATATATCTATGTCTAGATCTATATTTAGATCTAGATATAGATCTAGACATAGATATATATAGGTGTTGATTATCAAGTTGAGCACGACTCATAGCGACCCTATGAACAAAAGGCTTGAAGCTCCTCTACAACTATAGACGTTTATCCAAGTTCATAGGGTTTCAGAGGTATGCTATTTAGGAAGTGGATGCTACTATTGCTTCCAATATATGGAAGCCTCTGAAAACTGCCAGAGAATCCCTATGGGTCGGTTCTGACTCTACAGTACTCAACAACTATATATACACACGTTTAGCAAAACAACTGAAAAAAGACTTATTAAGGTAATGAGACTAAGATAGAGGCATAGCTAGTGTATGCTGGGTTATTCAAAAGACTGAAGATGAAAAGGAAAGAAGAGAAAAAAGGAGAAAAGGACCCCTGAAAAAAATACAAAACCAGATTTTACAGCATGATGCCAGCAGAAAAAAAAAGGAAGGAGAGTTAGATTATTGAACTCTGTAGTCCTAGATCTTCTGCAGTATTTCAAGTCCTCCTCACTTGCAAGGTTGTGTTATTTGCATAAATTCAGGTTATTGAGGAATCTTCCTCCAATCCTGATGCCACATTCCTCTTCATAGACTCGGATTTCACATATTATTTGCTCAGCTTGAAATAGGGAGTGGATAGTCATTATGAGATAGGTCATTTGTTTCCATTCCAATGAATTAAATTGAGCAGATTTAGCAATGGCAGTGCGAATCTTACTACTAGCAAGGAAGAGGAAGCAGGGAGTACAGCTCCAATTTTTCAGATCCAGAGATTCCTGTGCCAGCCAGATCAGGATTTATATGAGAGCAGCAGCAGGGCCTTAGCAGAGAACCAGAAACCCATAAGAGACAGAGCTGACTTGACACTAACTCACAGAGTCAGAGCCTGAGGCCTTCATTCAAGCTTTCTGGACAACTAAGGGAAGATGCCATAACAGGCAGGACTAAGGAAATTTTGTAACTCTGGACTTAAGGTTTAAGTGTCAAAAACCATGACCGAGAAGCTGTCTAGATTGAGTGAGGGATTGTATCCTGTTGCCAACCTGAATTAAAGCCTGTTAAATTTTTATAATAAATACCATAACTGAATATAGTTCTGTAAAGTTTGTGTAGTCATTGTAGCAGATTTAAGATCCAGTCGAGCAGGAAAACCGGTGTGGGAATTAGTAAAATTAGGTGGAGCAGCATGGGAGTTCATGTCTGATTTCACAGGAATTAGTTTTTTTACTGTGGATGTTGTTGATGGGGACAGTTCCTGTTTGTGGAGTTAGTAGACAGTGGACAGACTTTGCTGTCCCCACACTGTCTACTCTCATTTTACTGTGATGAAGCTTTGTTTTACTTTTGAGCATACTTTCTATGATGAGTCCAATCCTTTGAAAGAGGCATCATGATGGGAAAGGTGGAGGGTCAGCAAAAGAGGAAGATTCTCAGTGAGATGTTTGGACATGATGTCTACTACAGTGGCCTTGAGCAGGATAGATATCACTAGGAGGGCACAGGTTAGGGTAAGGTTTACATCTGTTGTTCTGTGGTTGCTATGAGTAGTTCACTTGATGGCACTAACAACACTACTAATGAAAAGAGTGACTGTTAAGCCTACCTTGCAGAGCCTTGGAAGAAATGCCTGGTGATCTCTTTCTTTAGAAATTACATCTAAGCCAATGGAGCTCAAGTCTGTTTTTAACACCCAGGTTCATAATGAGTCTGCATCAACTCAGTAGTATTGTAGATTTTTGTCAAGACTGATCTGTTCCCCAGAAGAAGTTCTTAGGGAGAGATTATAAGTTGTATCAAGCCAAGGGCAGGACAAAGTTAAGCTACTCTATGGAAGTAAAAAAGTTTTATCAAAGATTGGGAAACAAACACTTTATTCCAATTATCCAGTGGGAATAGAGAGTTAATGTGGCAAAGAATAGAAATGTGGGCAGGTCTGTGTCTGACTTGGTTATGGTGGGCATCTGCGAGTCTTAGCTAAGTCATTACAGGGAAGGATGGTGGGAAAGATTAGTTGTTTTAAGGTCAAGTATTGTAGGTATCTCATTCCTAAGAGAAAATGATAAGAAATCGATTACATTCCTTTCACTTTTTTATTGCTTGAGAGCAAACAAAGTTCAGTGTCCTCTGAAGTAGGTAGAGAGGAGTCTGAAGTTTGGCCAAGATAAAACAAAAGAAATAGGCAGTGAATATTTCATTATGGTAAACTATAACACTGTGAATAGGAAAAACATTTTTTGTTAATTCTAATGAACTTCTACAGAGATTTTGGATTTCCAGGAAAAACTTTTTAAAGAAGATATAAGAAGCCCATAGAAACAGATCAGAGTGGCTTTTTCCTAAGCATGTAAAGAGTCATGGTCTCTATTTCAACATGACTATTTTAGCAAAAGAATGATACAATTCGCTCTATGGAAACAGAAAAGGTTTATCATGCTATTTTGAGGCTGTTTCAGAAAATGTGTTGCTTACTTTGTAGTCTATTAAGCAAATCTTTCTCTAGTGAGTGGCTCCTTCTGATAACGTCTCCAATGTGAGATGAAGTTTTATCATCCTCATCTCTAAACAGCTTTCTGCCTGAATGTCATCTAAAATCATTGATGTTGTTAGGTGCCATTGAGTTAACTCATAGTGACACTATGAACAAAGGATCTGACCCCTGTTCTTTCCTGTGCCATCCTCACAATCTCTGACACACTTGAGCCCAATGCTATAGTCACTGTGTCTAGCCACTTGCATGAGTCCCTCCACCTTCCCAAGCACAATGTCTCTCTGCAATGAATAGCTTCTCCTAGCAACATGCCTAAAGGATGAAAAACAAAGTTTTATTATCTTTGCTTCCAAGGAGCACTCTGGCAGCACCTTCTCTAAGACATATCTGATTGTTCTTTTGTCAGTCCGTGCACTGGATCTTCAATATTCTCTCCAATACCATAGTTCAAAGGCATCAATTGTTCTCCTGTCATACTTAGTCACTGTCCAGCTCTCAACAGCATAACAAGTGAATGGAAAGATGATGGCCTGAATAAGGTGCTAATTTAGCACCAGAAAAACAGGCACAAATTTGTTATTAGATTTTGCTTTATAAATAATTAATTTCTCCACATACAAATGTATCTACTCCCTAAATAACATGCCTCTGGAAACTCTATGAACTTTGATACATGTCAATAGTTGTAGAGAGGGTTCAGGCCTGTGCTGGACGAAAAGGCAATCAACAACAACAAGAATAGATGGTCAGCATGTAGCAAAGTTCCTAGATCACAATAGACTTCTTGTTGTTGTTATGTGTCATCCAGTCAAACATGACTCATGGTGACCCTACGAACAAAAGACCTGAACCCTGTTCTATACTGCACCAGCCTCACACTTCCCGACAGACAACAGCCCTTTGCAGCAGTCACCTAAGAAGCACAATTTGCTATCTTCTTCTAAAATAATAGGTCTCTGAAAACCCTACCAACAACTATAATATTAGGAGTCCAGATGGGAAGTTACTAAATAATGAGGAGAAACAGCTGCATGGAAGCATTAATAATATGAACACAGTTTTTATTTACATCTCTCTTATTGCCAGTGATTTTGAGCATTTCCTCATGTGTCTGTTGGCCATCATCTGTGAAAATTCTTTCAATGTCTTTTGCCACTTTTCTTATTATATGATCAGTCTTTTTCTTGTAGAGGCCTTGTAGGATTCTGTAAACTTTTTACATGAGACCCTTGTCTGAGATGGTATTGCTAATTCTTTTCCGCATTCAGTAGGTTTTCTTTCCCCACTATTGGAATGAGATAACATCTAACTCCAGTAGCAGGAAAGCAAGTAATAAATGTTGGAGAGGATGTGACCAACCATAGAGTTGCCCAGAATGGCCTTATTCATGAGGTAGTATTTGGGAAAAGAATTGGATAAAGATAAGGGAATGAGACAGGAGTATAAGTAAGAGAACATTCTACACAAGAAAACAGTACAGAATACAGGCATATGCCTGATGTGTTCCAAAAACAGTAAAGAGCCCAGTGAACAAGATTGCTAGAGGAAGTAATGGTGGGGAACGGAGTCTTCCAAGACATTGTGGGCCATTTTAGAATCAATTGAGTCCAATTGTTTGGCCTAGCTGAGAAGGAAGATCTGGGAAGATTTTGAGCAAAGGCATGATTTGATCTGACATGGATTTTGAAAGCATCATTCTGGCTGTTGAGCTGAGATTAGAAAGAAAAAGAGGAGAGGCAAAAGGCATCAAAAAGGCTATTGAAAAAAACAGGCAAGAGATGATTTTACAAATTAATTTATCAATTTTTATTAGGCTACTACTGAAATAAATATAAGTTGGAATTGACTCAGTGGCAATGAGCAGAAGAAGTGAAAATAGTATTGTGCAAATGATGGATTTTGTTCTTATTGTGTATGTAGAGTCAGAACTGACCTATCAGGAGCAGTTAAGTGTAGTAGAGGAGATTGTCCATCCTTCTCCAGCAGAGCAGCTGGTGGCCTCGAACCATATGTCTTCAGGATTGCAGCACAGCTTCTTGCCACTAGGCCACCAAAGCACAAATGATGATTATTTTATAATTATCAAATCATGTACCTTGGAATCAGTTCTGACACATGCCAATCCCATTCTTATTAGAGTAGAACTGTGTTCACAGGGTTTTTGAAGGCTGATTTCTCATAAATACACTAATGAGCTTTACTTCTGAAGTGCCCCTGGGTAAATATTAACCTCTAGTCTTGCAATTTCCAGCTGAGTATGTTACTCTTGGGAATTTGTTTTTTTATTAATTGATTGTCACCAAGTTGGAACCTTTGGTTGAATTTTCTAGGCTGAAAATTACATGATTACATGATAGGCCACTGCCCATCTTTCTCTTTTGTAGCTCCTGGTGGATTTGAACTGCCAGAAAGGCCTGGCCTTTGGTTTAACAGCACGATACCCTATGAGTTATTTTCATTAATGGCATTAAACTTTGTGTTAAAAACATATTCTTTTAAAATAGTATTTTTCTCAATGATCTTTGAATGACTTCAAGTTTCTCATTTTCAGTTGATAAAACTACCATATGTTTATTTCAGAATTTTACAGCACTAAAAAATAATAATCATTGGTGATATAATAATAAAACTTGATCTTGTCAATGAAAGCACTAATCTCTTTCCTCATTATTGACAGCCAAATGAAACAGTTAATTCATATGAGTAAATATTTCCTTTACTGACTGCTTTTTTCAATTATACCCCTTTGATTCATGGAATCATGAAATGTTATCATGAATTTTAAATACATTTTGGTTTTGGCACTAAGCTCCCCAAAAAAGAATAAGAACCACTATTATTCTAAATCTTTTTAATTCCTTAATGATACATCATAATAGATGGTGAAGAGATTGAGATTGTTAACAGGTTTAGTTTGCTTGGCTCCACAATTAATACTCTTGGTACCAGCAGCCAGGAAATTTAAAAAGATGAATTGCATGGGAAAGTCTACTTTCAGAGACCACTCCAAAGCACTGAATAGCAATGATGTTGGTTCTGGAGACTAAGGTGCGCCTAATCCAGGCAATGGTCTTTGCAATTACTTGCTATGCATCAGAAAACTAGACATTGACTAAAGAGGATAGAAGGAGAATTGATGTCTTTGAGCTGTGGTGCTGGTAAAGAGTATTGAGTATACCATGGACTGCTAGGAAAACAAATTCATCCTAGAAAGGGTTAAACTGGGTGGTTCCTTGGAGGTAAGGATTCTGAGGCTCCGGCTAAC